>NC_091785.1:11534202-11841042 GCF_029378745.1 Bos indicus
TCCATGGAACAATGCTGGTTAATGCTAACATTGCATGTCCAAAGTGCTTCAGGTTTCCATGGAAACTCTTCTAGGAGTTCATGTAGTCACCTCTACCTGTCGGTGCCAGGTATCCAGAGAGTTTAAAATCCCATTTCCTAGTCTCCAGCTGGTTTTCTCCTGCAATGGCAGAACTCCTGCTGTAGGAGAAAGGACCCTCCGTTAAAAGAGCAGCAGGAGATATTAGTAAGAAGCTTTCAGTCCAGACAAGTAAAGAGTAAAGCAGTGGAACAGCTTCATTCTTCAAATATCACCTCCCCATAGGAGGCATGACTCAGTGGGGAGGTCTCCTCGAACAGGTAGGCGGGAGAACAAATCCGCTTTCCTCTCTTGGGGGCTTTATTGTTGAGTTCCAGTGATTGCTAACATCAATTATGCCATCACTACTTAATAGCACCTTTGAAAATAGGGATTGCTGGCTTTGGAAAAACCTAGTTAGTTTCTTTATCTACTTTGGGGTAAAAAAAGTCAACATGAAAATGAAGATTGAAAGACAAGGAGTGCTTTCATGGTGATGTAACTGCTTCCAGGCATGGGTGGCAGATGCTGTGCACGTTTAGGGAAATGATGAAATGGTGGAAGGTTGTAGCTGGGGAGATGTTCACGATTCTGACCCTCAGTCTGCATCATCACTGAGGTAGGTGTTGTGAAATGACCCAAATCGCTCTGGTACAACCACTGGGTTCTTTTTGGCAAATGTACAAGTAGTTTTCAATGATTAGAAGCTGCTAAGGGTTATATGTTCCTGCTCATAACTTCCTACTAGGTTAGGATGGAAGCAAATTTCAAGCCATACCTGACATACATACTCACATTTAGTAGCAAGGAGACCCCCAAATGATCAGATCTGATCTTTGAGGTCTTTTGACTATTGGTAAAGAAAAAATTATCTGTGACACTTGTTACAACAGTAAGGCAGATTTTTTTCTTCAGGACCTTTGAGATAGGTATAGGGACTAATGCAATGGGGCTTTGATGTAAGGGAGAGAGATTGTGCTCAAATCCTGATATAATAAGAAAAAGTGGGAATTTTTTAAAAAGTGGAACTCTGTGTGTGTCGGGGGGATGGATTGGTGGGTAGGAAATTATTGAGGAAACATCAAGGGGAGGGGAGGGACTCTGGCCAAACTGTCCTCATTAGACTGTCACTGAAGGCAAGCTAGGATGATCAGACATCACCTGGAGAATGGTGGAGACCCTAATGAGCAAGGAGATGTGGAAGATGGGGGTTCTGGCTAAACTGACTCAGTGGGACTCCTCTTGAGGACATGCCCAAGGACAGAGGTTTGTTGAAGCAGAGTTCAGAGGATACAGATTAGAGTTTGATCAAGGAGAAAATCTTTGTTACTATACCTCCATGAGAAGAAAATGTGGCTAGACTCAGCTAACTTTACAGTTAAATCCCAATGGCAAGAATCCCTTGAATCAGTCACTGTTGTGTCTGGAATCAAGCTTGGGGTACATTTCAAAGGATACAGATGCCTGCGCTTGCTCAATTTGTTTACACTTCTCACACTAGAGCAATAAAAGACTATAAGACTTTTAGCCAAACCCACTGTCATGAAGACTGTTCATTCTAGTGGAAAAACATAGTTCGTTATCACTACCTGGCGTTGATAAAGATGGTTGAGACAGTCATAGGGGCCAGCTCTGAAGTGTGGCTTCCTGCCAGTCTTTCCAACACTAGCTGCCAGTGTGGAGTGGTGTTCCCCTTAGGGCAATTGACCACTCGAGATTATAGCCTGGAGCTAGCAGGCAGTTAATGCCAAGTACTTAATGTAAATTACAGACTGCAGGATGGTGGAACTCAGGACTTTTTTTTAAAGTCTAAAACCATAACTGGAATAAAGCAAGGCTCTTGTGCTTCTTTCTGGTGTAGTACACCAGTCGTGCATGGTAGTGATTTTTAAGAAAACCCATATTGACAACAAAGGCATAATTTTAAAAAATTTACTCAGTCTAACAAGGTGGGAAAGACCATTCCTCATATACAGCAGAACTTAAAATATGTGTCCCTATCATTGCCTCTCTTAAAATATTCCTCACGGACAAAAGCTGCTTTCAGAAGCTCTCAATTTCTTTCAACTCACAACTTTAAATATTCTTCCAATTCCAGACTCACTTCTCTGTCTCCTCTCTCTTATTTTCTCTCACAATTATTTTTTGCCTCTTTTGTGGGAATCTAGACTTTCTTGCTGATTTCTCGCCATTCTTGCCATCAGTGTAATGAAGCACAGAAATGAGAGGTAGGTGGGGAATTAGGGAGAAAGGCGGGGCAATTGTCAGAGTTTGGGGGGAAGGGAAAAGAATGAATATTTCCCCCCACTTGTTACATAACTTAATAAAACCCCAGGCTCATGAGTTGAGTAAGATATCTCTATATACAGGTTATTCATTTTGGATCTCTTGTTTTTCTTAATCACTCCCCTTCCATTACAATACTCTTACATTTAAAAATAGTTTCATGTTTTAGATTAGTGTAGCAATAACATATATTCCAATGGAATTACAAAGTTTCTACTAGTAATGAGACTATTTTTCTTGTGCTTAAAAATGATAGTAAAAAATGTATTCTCAGCTACACCACTGCAGTGTTTAAACGCATGCAAGATAATAAACAGAGCAACATGGAGTCTGTAACTATATTAATATCCTCCTCAGAATGAGTTGGCTTTGGTCCCTCTCACAGTGGGAGTCAGGTTATTTGACCTGGTAATTAGTGGGAATGCGAGATGAAAGGTAATTGTGTTTCTTTACTACTCAGCAGAGAAAAGAATTTTTGGAGCAGGGTGAAGGTTTCCCTAAGATTATATCAATTGATTAGTGGCCAGAATCTGGTGCTCTTTCCTCATTTTAAAGCTGTCCCTTTGCCAGATTTTGTCTGGCAGAAAATGGTTTGTTTTGACTAGGATATAGGAATGTAGAAAAGGACTTTTATTTCTACACATACACAAAATTGAGCTTTGGGTAACTGGGACAGTTTAGATAAAAAGCAATAAAGGAGGAGTGCATCCTCTTACAGCATAATGCAATTTGGCATCTGTTCTCAGGTTTGCTTATAACAAAAGAAACTCAAGCACCTCTCCTAGGCTGTTGCTCTTAGTTAAGTTGCAAAGGAGCAGCTGGGAAACATTGCTCTGATTGAGACTTCCCTAGGCCTGCTGAGAACAGGATGGGTGATGCTGAGAGCTTGAAGAGGAGAAAGTCGACCTAAGAGAAAAAGTTGACAATGAAATATTGTACTGGGTGGAGTTAAACAGGCAAGAAAGATTTAATTTGAGACTAGGTAGGGGTTTAATTGCAATAAAGTTACAACAGAAGAGAGAGTGAACTCCATGGGAAAAAAAGGCTGGAGGGTTTTGTTTGTTTGTTTTTAATTTACTTTTTTGGGGCACGCAGCATGTGGGATCTTAGTTCCCTGATTAGGTCTCAAACCTGCACCTGCTGCATTGGAAGTGTGGAGCCTTAACCACTGGACAACTAGAGAAGTCCCTGGAGGGTGTTACTATTGAGGTGAGCTCATGGGAAAGTACTGAAGGCATTAGGAGGAGGCTGGTTGATGTGATTAGGCCACGCGTGTTTGCTTGTTGACATCAGCCTCCTACTCCCCACAGATTAGAGAAATACAGACCCAGTCTTTTTTGACGATTACATTTTCAAGGGCTGCCCTTCCCTCCCCTGCCTCCTAGAGAATGATTCTTAGGTTGTAGAAGTTGTTGTTGTGTCGTTGCAAAGTTGTGTCTGACTCTTTGCGATCCCATGAACTGTAGCATGCCAGGCTCCTCTGACCATGGGCTTTCCCAGGTGAGAATCCTGGAGTGGGTCGCCCTTTCCTTCTCCAGGGGATCTTCTTGATGCTTGTCTTCTGCAATTCGCAGGCAGGTTCTTTACCACTGAGCCACCTGAGAAGCCCAGGTTGTAGAAGTGTTACGTCTCAAAGGGGCAGAGAAAGAATTTACAATACAAATTTTCTAAAGTTAATGCTCTAGGAAAAGGGAGATCAGTAGTGGGCCTACAGTTGGAAAGTAACCAGTTTCAACTTAGTCAAGTTGAGGGGCAGGTTAAGGTTTTCTTTGTCAGGGGGATGAGGCTTGGAGGCAGGTGGTTGCAGGGGTGTCAACTGAGATAAACTGGATTATACCGGGAAGCGTCTCTGTTCAAAAATTCCCCATTACAGGGACTGCCCTGGTGGTCCAGTGGTTAAGATCCTGCCTTCCAATGCAGCAGGGCTGGGTTGGATTCCTGGTAAGGGAACTAAGACCCCACATGCTGAAGGGCAGCTAAGCCCATGCGCCACAACTACGGGGCCCACACGCCCTGGAGCCCTCGCGCCTCGACTGGAGAAGCCTGCACACCATAACAAAAGACCTGAGCGTCACAGCCAAGATCCCACATGCCACGTCTAAGACCCGCACAGCTAAATAAATAAAGTAAGAGGAAACCAAGGTCATAAAAGCAATTCCCCATCACAGGCAAGCCACCTACGACATCACACTTAAAGTGATTCACCCTTACCTGTACTACAGCTAAGTGGTTGGCATTCTAACATATTACAGTATTAGAGTTTTAAAAATTTGGCTAGATGTTTATCTTTACCAGTGTGTCATATGTTTTCTTGTTACTAATTAGCATTCTTTTATTCAGTTTGAAGACGTTCAGCATTTCTCGTAAGGGAGGTCTAGTGGTGGTGACTCCCTCAGCTTTCATTTGTCAGAAAAAGTCTATCTCTTCTTTATTTCTGAAGGACAGTTTTGCAGGATAGAGTGTAGTTCGTCAATAGTTTTTTGTTTGACTATGTATGTATATACACGTACGTAATAGTCCATTTTATGCTGATAAAAACTTAACTTTGCATACAAAAACTCTACCCTTTTACTACGCCCCATCCTTGCCCTTTTGATGTTTTGATGTCAAGTGTGATCTTTTGAAACATAAGTTAGACGAAGTCATTAATCTGTTCGAAATCCAGTCATGCTAAAAGTAAATGTCAAAGTGCTTGTGATGGCCCAGCGCTGCTTCCCCATCCCCAGCTGTTACCTCCTGGACCTCGCCTCCCGCTGCTCTTGAGGTCTATGTTACCTCCCAGACCTCGCCTCCCGCTGCTCTTGCGGTCTCTGTTACCTCCCGGACCTCGCCTCCCGCTGCTCTTGCGGTCTCTGTCTCCTGCCACTCTGGCCTTTTGCTGCTCCTCCAGTCCTGGCCTATCCTGGCTGTGGCTCTTTGCCTGGTTATCTCCTTTGCATCTTTTTACACCCAAGATGAATGCTGGGACTAATCCCTCATCTTCTTTATGTCCACTCAGACATCACTTTCTCAATAAGGCTGACTTGGACCACTCTATTGAATACTGTAAACTTCCTCTTTATCCCACCCGCAACCTTCCTTACCTGTTGTTATTCTTTTTGTAACTGTGTAATTTACAGTATCATTTATTGTCTGTCATCACCATCTACTATCGAAGTTTCCTAAGATTAAGTATTTTGTTTTATTTACTGATACACCTCAAAGGCCAAGCACACAATAGGTATTCAGTAAATATTTATTGAATGAACAGATGCAGGCAGCCTAAAAATGCCCTGAAAGTGGGAACTTTGACTTGAATTGGGAGAGAACCCTTTGGTAGGGGCTAGGAGGGAAAACGGCAAGAAGTCAGTCTGGAGCCCAAGCCACCTTGAGGCTACTGTCGGTTGTGGGGTAGTTATAGATGGAATTTGTCCTCTCCTTATTCACATATTAAAGCCTTAATGCCCCTTGTGCCTATATTTTTAGACAGAGCCTTTTATAAGGTATTTAAGATTAAATGAAGTCATAAGAGTGTGACCCTAATCCAATGGGACTGGTGTCCTTACAAGAAGAGATACCGGTAATGTGTGCACACAGAGAAAAGGCCACGTGAGGAGAGGGAGAAAGTGGCCATCCTGCAAGCCAAGGAGAGAGGCCTCAGGAGAAAACAAACCTGCCAGCAACTTGCTCTCAGATTTCTAGCCTCTAAAACTGTGAGAAATACATTTCTGTTACGTAAGCCCCCGTCTGTCATATTTTGTTGCGGCAACCTAGTAGGCAGGTAGTATTTGGCGTGAGAGTTTTTACTCCTGTCTTGGGAGGATCTGTCAGAGGAAAAGGAGAAGTGGCCAGAGAAACAGAGTTGGAAACTTAACCCTGTGCTCCCTTGGATGTTTGTGCAGGTCACTGTGCTTTTTCCCTCCAGCAGGTGTGAAACACATTGACTACTTGCCCAGTTTCCTTGATAAACTTGCTCTCATTTTGTGGCTCCTGCTTCAAGTAGAGTGGCTGGGGATGGGGATGAGTGCGGTGTGGCGTGTTTGGTCATTCATTTGTCCATCCGTTCACTCTTTCAAGGAATATGTGTTAGGTACCTGCATGTGCTAGGCTCCTGTGACATAGAGATGAATATAATATGATTCCCAGCATAAATCAATCATGTGCTGATAGTGGAGAAATACATAGGCAGATAATTGCACTACAGTGTGAGACGTCTGAAGACAGGCATTCTAGTGACAGCAGTGATAGAAGAAGGTGCTGAACAGGAGGAGCTCTTGCATCCTTCTTGGTGACACCCAAAGTTCACAAATGTTCAAGTTAGCACAGATGCAAAACTGAGCCAAAGAGAGTCATTTTGGCTCATAGATATTAAGAATGTTAGTTTGCATAGAGCTCTCCAAGGATTCTGTAAACAATTGACAAAGCCTCATTCCGAAGAAAGCAACATTCCCAAAGGAGCACATCATGATGAAGTCTTCAGGATTCTGAAACCCCCTCTAGTGAATAAGTGCTCTTGATGGAATTCGGGCTTCAAATATTCCATTGTGTCTCGGTTCTACCGGCCTTCTGTTGTGCCTGAATTTCTATGGGAACAGGATTTAACCTTTGAGGTAAAATGGTTCTTAAATGGCACGATGGTGACAAGAATGTCATATCAGCACACTGAATTGCCGCTGTCCCTCGTGTGGTATTTTGTGCTTTGTGAGATCCCCAAAGTACAGTTTAATGGGAATCACTGTCACTGTAGAGTGGGTAAGGGCATTTTGTCTCAGATTTGGTGCTAGCTTAGAGACAGGGAGCAATGAGTAGGTAGAAATGCACATTTGTTTAGAAGGAAAAGGGTAAGCACAGTGGGGTTCCTCAGGGGTTCGTCTGAGTCAGCCTTAGTTAGTGACTTTATAAAGGATCTGCAGAAGGCTTTGTACTGTGAAATCTCCAAGTCTGCAGCTAATGCTGAACTCTTCTGAGTCGGGAAAAACCAAGCTGATGAGTCCTGATTCCCTGATGAGCAGGGGAGACTTAGGAAGCTGTGCTAATGGGCAGGAAAGTGGTAGATGAGTTTAAGTGTGGACATGAGCGACATAATGCATTTAGAAGAGGAACATTAAAAAAATTTAAAAGGATGATTCTAAAATGGGACACAAGAGACTCATGGAATCATGATAAATTCTGGCCGAATGACATTAACCCACATGCTTCTGCAGCCAAATATGTGTATTATAAAAGGGAAAACAAGGACAACTGTTGTAAGTATGATGTTAGATTTTCTGAAGCTCAGCCTCTTGGTCATGCATTAATTTAATTTATGTTTATGGAGCACCTACTATGTGAAACATGTGTTTGGCACTGTGCTGGATAGGAACAGGGCTTCAAGGGAGATGGCCTGATAACTATGCATCATCTGATAAGTGAAGGTGGTGGAGGGAACCAGTGAGGGTCCTTTAAATTACCAGGATCTGGCAGGCAGCCTAGAGTGAGAAGCAGCCAAGAACCTCAGGCACTGGTGGAAGCATCTGCTGATAAGGAAACGATGGTGTCCTAGGAAGGATACCCTTTGCTTTTGTGTTGACTTGATACAACAATCGCTGCCACTTGTAAGAGCCTATTACATGCTCTTACACTGCTAAACACCCTTGTTTACCCAAATCTGTAAAAACCCAGACTCTCTCCCTTTCTTTGACAAAATGAACATTCTCCTTGTTGCAGTAACCTAGATAAAATAATCTTCTCATTAATTGTCCCATACATCTTATTTTTCACAATTTCAAGCAATTAACTATAATTAAATATTTGTTTACCTAACCTCTGTATATTTGCTCATCAGGCACTATATTGGCCTCCACATGTATAGCACTAAGCAAGGCAGACATAACTCTTTTTGGAATCCCCAATTCACAGTCTAGTGAGGGTGTCAGATGAACAAGGAATTACACCAAAGTGTGATGATTGTTGAGATAGGTGATATAGTGCAGCATCGGTTATAAAACAGGAAAGGATTTAATCCAGCATTGAAAAGTGCAATGTTTACTTTCCTATGAAATGCTTCTTTAATTTACATCTTAAAATACAGACATTGCCTTTGCCAAGGAGCAACGTGACTGATCATACAGAGGACTGATGTGTTTGAGGGAAGGCTTTCCGTGGCTCTGTCCTGGCTGCTCAGGGGGCTCCCAAAATGAATAGACAGTGGCCAGATGGATTCCCTTTGTTGCTTCGTGATGGAGAGGACTCCACGGATGAATAAGCAGGCTGCCAAATCTTGGGTCTACTACAGGCCCAGTTTGAAGGTGAAGATGAGGATGAAGGTATGTTTCCTTATATGAAGTATAAACCTGAATTGATCTGGATTTTCAGTGTGTGATAGGAGGTAGAAGGAACTTGCTGATGGTCCATTTAGAAGACAAAAAAGGTCTCTGAACCAAGGCCACTGAGCAAGAAAGCATTAAAAATATTTCCTTCAAGTTTGTTTTATTTAGTGAATTGCCATGGCAATGGTCTATTGGGAGGAAACAGTTCTACTTACAAAGTTTTTTATTTTAGGAATTTGCCTGACTCCCATAGTGTGGGAAACTCAACGTTTAATATTCCCTAAGATCCCGGTGTGCAGATTTTCTAAATTTTTAAAATTTATCTTCGGGCCTTGAAAGGAACCATGATAGATATAAACACAGGTCCTGGTTTCTATGAATATTTTACAGTAATAATATTATTGTTTATGATAATGATTGTAAAAGTAATCAATTACAAACATTCAGAGAAAGAAGCAAGAATAAAATAGTATTTATTAATATTCTCTCTCCAACAAGGTAGTGATTATCAGCTTCATTTTACATATGAATAAACTGAGGCTTCAGGTTGAATACCTAGGTTTGTCTGGCTGCAAAACCACACTCAGAACCACTCTGCTATACAGTTTCTAAACATTGTCACGTGTTTTTGAGACAGTCATTTCCTAGGCAGGTTGATAGGGAGTCTAGGGGTCCCCAAGGAGAGGGGGGTCTGGAATTCTCAAGGAGGAAGAAAGGACAAACTTTTTTTTCTTTCTCCACATTCCTTAGGATTATATAACAATAATGTATCCTGCCTGAGGACAGTCTCTGGATTAAGGACAGTCTTTGGATTAAACCTTCTGGCTAATTCTGTTATCTTAAAATGTAAATTATGGGAGTAGGTCTGATGAGGTCTTTACAACCTCCAGACATTCTTTGGATTCACTGGAGAGTATATAACTTCATTGTTAACACTAGCAAGCGGGTATTCTTTCTACCCCCTTCTGATGCCTATGTCAGAAGCTTTCTCTATCTCCTTTATACTTTAATAAAACTTTATTACACAAAAGCTCCGAGCGATCAAGCCTCGTCTCTGGCCCCGGATTGAATTCTTCTCCTCCGGGGGCCAAGAATCCCGGTGTATTCGTGTGATTCAACAACAACCTTTCATTTTCCCATGGCCATTACATTTATTTTTAATGGTTTGCATTTTTAAGAAAGTACACTTTTTGAGGTGTTATGGTTTTTATTTATTTTTTCATTTTTGGGCTGTGCGGCACGTGGAATCTTACGTTTCCCATCCAGGGATTGAACCCATTCCCCCTGTGGTGGAAGCACGGAGTCTTAACCACTGGACCACCATTATCATTGAACACTGTGACTACTATGAAAGAGAAGTTGCCCCAAACCTGGTATAGGAGGGAATCTTTGTATATGATGTAATTTGCTACCTCTTATTTGGGAAGAAATGAACATTCCAGTAAAATACTTAAGTAATTTTCTGGTAAATATTAATGGAACAAAATCTTGTTCTAGGAAAACTGTCATGTATCTACCCTGCTGACTGACTCAAAAATCTAGCATCTTTAGCAAGCATTCTTTTCTTGTATATTTCCCTGTAACATTTATCTATAAAGAATTCATTTTTGATCACCTCACTAGAGGCTTTTGCCCTTGCACCAAGACTGCAATAAACTGTGACAATGCCCATAATTAAATAGCCTGGAGGGTTTCGATGAACACTATAGCCTCACATCTCTGTTGTGGAACCTAGCTTTATTATAAATCCAGTGGGTAAGGAGTCCTTCAACTGTCTATTTCTTACCAACCCCTTGCCAGCTTCTCCATTGTCTTCCCCACTGCACAATGATTTCTGTTCCCAAATGATTAGGACCAGAGACATGGAGATGGCTTAGTCTTTGCCTGTATTGGAAACTTGCCTTGGAACATGTTTTTCCTTAAATGATTCTGAACCACATTTCAACTTCTAAGTGAATTTTTTTCAGAAAAGATGTCATGAGAGGGGTGACTCATGAAGATAAGCTTAACTGCCCAAGATCTAGGCTGGAAAGAAGAGAGGTGCATTGGGAGATAAAACCCCAGCTAATCTCTAAGATCAACAGTCTAATCTGGCTATCAACAGAAACTGCCTCACCAAATCCTGAACACAAGAGAGAGCAGCCTCTTTGGAGTTTAAGTGAGACATGATTAGGATAAATAAAAGGAGATACTGTACTTCCTGAGTGGACAGTGAGTAGAAAGAAATATTAAGAGGTTAAAAATATTTTGATACATTCACAGATAAAAAAGCCATGATTAAAGGACCCTGAAATGCTTGAGAATGTTATTCCTGTTAATATGGTAATCAGGGATAAATTACATGCCCAATGTATTGTTGAAGATGCTGTTGGACTAAATAGATCGTTGATCCAATCCAGAAAAGTTATCATTTCCTGTTTTTGTTTTGGTTGGGGGGGTTGTTTTCATCATTTTGATAAAAATTATAGAGAAAGAAGCATATTACATATTTAGCATATTGCTAAATTTCCGGTGATAAAGGAAGCAGGGCAGTTGACCATGAAGAAGGCTTAAACAGCATTATATATCATTCCCTAAGGTCCTCAGCATCAATAAGGCTGAAAAGTACGGTGTCTCAGAGTTCAGACTTGAGAATCTGAATTCCACCCAGCTCTGTTATATGCCAGACTTGAATTTTTCAGCAAATAATTTCATCTCATTCAGACTGTTTCCTCTTAAAGAAAATGGAAATACCTTTTCCACAGTGTATGTGAAGCTATCTACTTCTGTTTTGTTTGTTTTTCTTTGTATCAATTTCTCCTAGGTTTTTCAAGTAATAATTTTCCTATAGAAAATAACCTCCCCTTAACTTTGATCCAAATAGTTCAAGTAAGATTGACTCACAGAAGGAGCTCAAAAGGTCAGCAGGTAACACAGACCTGGTAATGGGAAAACCCATGCTGCAGGGATTGGTTCAGTGGTGGACACGTGACCTGAACCAGGCAAATCAGAATCAGTTCTGGGACTTTTGCTGAGGTTATTAGAGAAACTCCTCTGGGGTTACGTATTAGCTGGGCTGCCATGACGCAATACCATAAACTGGACAACTTAACAACAGAGATTTATTTCTCACAGTTGTAGAGGCTGAGATTTCTAACATCAAGATGCTTGTAGGGTCAGCTTCTGGGGAGTATTCTTCCTGGCTTGTAGGTGGTTGCCTCCCCTCTGTGTCCAGATATGGTGGAGAGCACAAGCTTTCTGGTGTCTTCTTCTCTTATAAAGACACCAAGCCAATCAGACCAGGGCTCCAACCATACAACCTCATTTAACCTTAACTACCTCCTAAAGGCCCTATCTCCAGTATAGTCACATTGGGGGCTGGGACTTCAACGTCTGAATTTAGTTGGGAGTGATACAAATCACTTCACAGCAGGTTTGTTTTGCTGATAGGATGTAAACCTGGAGCTAATGGCATTCATCTCATAATTACACAGAGACAACCTGAGAATAAGGCAATTTAGAAGGAAGTGGAGAGGAGAGAAAAAAAGTGTCTGGATGATATCATTGAGGTCATGTCTTTAGCTAACTATGTTCCAGAATTTTAGAGCTGCATTTTTGCCATTTGCAATCCAAAGACTCTTGACTAATAGTGAGTTGTTGGGAAGATACAATGAAATTGCACTTATGAAATACTTAACACATTACCTGGAGGAGAGTAAGTGCTCAACAAATACTAGCTGTTATTATTACTATCAGCAATTGCATCAGTGACAAACTCAATTGATTTTGGATTTTTCTGAGACATCTAATGGAAATATGAAACAGTTTAATCACCTGAAAAATGTTGTGAGGGTAATTTAGAGAACTATAAGTTTTGTGGAAATTCATTTTTGAAGGGCAGAGGGTGGTTGGACAGACTGCTCTCAGCAAAAAAGAAACAGCCGTAGCAGCACACAACTCATAACTTTCAGACAATGTGATTTGTCTTTCCAATGACTTGAAGGAAAGGTCAGTAGAAATATATCAAAATGGAGAGCTGAAGTTACAGAAGATGATTACTTTTGGCCCTCAAATCAATTCAACAAAGTATGAGCAGAAGGGAAAGGAAAAGAAATAGAAAAATATATAAAGTTTCAACAAATTATTTAGCTGTTTGAACAAACACAGATCAAAACTAGTGGACTGATGTTTTGGTTTTCATACTTGGTGGGATATTACATTGATAAAGAAAACAACTTATGACATCACATTTATGATTGCCTTTCATTATCACTAGATTTACTTTTTTTTTTTCTGTTTATTTTACTTTACAATATTGTATTGGTTTTGCCATACATTGACGTGAATCCACCACAGGTGTACATGTGTTCCCCATCCTGAACTCCCCCCAACCTCCCTCCCTGTACCATCCCTCTGGGTCATCCCAGTGCACCAGCCCCGAGCACCCTATATCATGCATTGAACCTGGACTGGCGATTCGTTTCACATATGATACTTTACATGTTTCAATGCCCTTCTCCCATATCATCCCATCCTTTCCCTCTCCCACAGAGTCCAAAAGACTGCTCAATACCTCTGTGTCTCTTTTGCTGTCTCACATACAGGGTTATCGTTACCATCTTTCTAGGTTCCATATATATGCGTTAGTATACTGTATTGGTGTTTTTCTCTCTGGCTTACTTCACTGTGTATAATAGGCTCCAGTTTCATCCACCTCATTAGAATGGATCAAATGTATTCTTTTTAGTGGCTGAGTAATACTCCATTGTGTATATGTACCACAGCTTTCTTATCCATTCATCTGCTGATGGACATCTAGGTTGCTTCCATGTCCTGGCTGTTATAAACAGTGCTGCAATGAACATTGGGGTACACGTGTCTCTTTCAATTCTGGTTTTCTTACTGTGTATGCCCAGCAGTGGGATTGCTAGGTCATATGGCGGTTCTATTTCCAGTTTTTTAAGGAATCTCCACACTGTTCTCCATAGTGGCTGTAGTAGTTTGCATTCCCACCAACAGTGTAAGAGGGTTCCCTTTTCTCCACACCCTCTCTAACATTTATTGCTTGTAGACTTTTGGATAGCAGCCACTCTGACGGGCGTGAAATGGTACCTCATAGCGGTTTTGATTTGCATTTCTCTGATAATGAGTGATATTGAGCATCTTTTCATGTGTTTGTTAGCCATCTGTATGTCTAGATTTACTTCTTTTGAATGGCAGAAAATATTCTTACTATTTTGCTTATAGAAATATTTTTTTCTGTACAGATCTCCTAAGGAACTCTATATTCCATTTAAAATTTTGATTTTGAACATTATATTTTAAGTTTAAATTGATTTCTCTCTCTCTCTCTCTCTTCCTCTCTCCTCTCCCTATCCCCACCCCTGACCCTTACAGGGGAAAATATATAAAAAAAGATTCTGATATTTTTATCTAGAGCTTAAATAACTCTACAATGCTTAGAGATATTAACAAGATGGCTGTCTTCACCAAATGAGGAAAACCTAGCAAAATGTGTGTGTTTATTAAGGTGGTGTAAGACATTTTCAAAGCAATGAAAATATATAGTGATATGTAGGGGTGTAGAACCTGGAATTATAATTTTTAGAAATGACTCATTCCCAACACTCTCTGTCGAAATGTAGAAGACCCAGGGCTTTAGAAAAGTCTCTAGTTTTCATAATCTCAAAAAATAAGAAAATAAATACAAATCCTAAAATATTTTGCCATTTCAAGGGGTGAGGAAATAGAAAACATACAAATAAAATATCTAGACAGTACGAGGATATATTATTCTGTATCTTCAATTAAAATTGTTTGATATAAAGCAAAAATTCCTGTTTTGTCTTTAGCACCCTGTTTGATATGTAAGAATTTTCAGCAATATGATCTGGATTCTTTTTTGGCGTTGCCACTGTCAAGGACAGACTCTTTATAGAGACACACATTTTGGAGCATCTTGAGTTTAAAAAGCCACTGTAGAATTGGGTCACTGACATCCAGATGCCTAACTCCTTGACAGCAGAACTAGAATGGCCCAGATGAAATGTTTTTGTGTCCTTCTCAAAACTTTCATGAGGGTAAAACATATGATTTTACCTTCTATTTAGTCCACTGGTAGAAAAGAAGGAAAAAGTTTGCTTTAAAGTTCAGAATGCTATACTTGTTCAGCGTGCTGAAGTTGTTCAAAATTTGGTATGCAATAATTCCGAAATGGATGCGTCCCACATTTCTCTTCCTATCAGTCAGTTCAGTTCAGTTGCTCAGTCGTGTCTGAGTCCTTGTGACCCCGTGGACTGCAGCACGCCAGGCTTCCCTGTCCATCACCAACTCCCAGAGCTTGCTCAAACTCATGTCTATCGAGTCGGTGGTATATGATACAAAAAAAAAAAAAGAAAGAAAAAAGTATATTAAAAATGGTGGCAAGGGTGGTTCCTTGTCTTTAATCACTGGGCAAGGATTTCTATAACACCTCAATATGTCCCAAACAACATTAAGATAGAGGGGATAGAATGATGTGGGAGACAAGCATCATCCTCTTACCCTAATAGAGCTTCCTGTTTAGTCAAGGAGACAGGTCAAAAATACAAGGGCCTAGAGAATAGAAGAAAAGGACTTAAGTTAGTGAAATGACAAAGTGGTGAAATTTGTGACAGACCAAAAATAAGATGTACTGAATAAATCTCTTCAAGTTTAATGAAAAAGAAAACGCTCTTTGGACCATGGAATGTACATTTCTCTAGGCACTTTAGAATCATACATCATTCGAAACTCCTACATTAAAGGAAAACTGCATAAATAATTTTGTAGGTGGGAAGGAGAAAAAAGACTATCAAGAATAATGTCATGGTCTGTGCATGAGTTGGAAGAGAATTTCTAGTCACGCGGCAGAATGAGAAGAGATAAGTTTATTAGAGTGGGAGATGCTATTAAAATAGTGGGCTGGCTCAAGGGAGAGGCAACACTTTTGTGGGCTAGTAGCCAATTTTTCTAGCCTCAAGACAAAGACAATTCCTGCTGGAGGGCTGGAATTAGGTGATTGGTTAGGATGCTACAGGGTAGGTATTTCCACCTAATATGGAATCAGGGAGCTGGCTGGTTTAGGTCTTTTCCAGTGAGTTGGCTCCTCACATCAGGTGGCCCAAGTATTGGAGCTTCAGCCTCAACATCAGTCCTTCTAATGAATATTTAGGATTGATTTCCCTTAGGATTGACTGGTTTGATTTCCTTGCTGTCCAAGGACTCTCAAGAGTCTTCTCCAGCACCACAGTTCTAAAGCATCAATTCTTTGGCACTCAGCCTTCCTTATAGTCCAACTCTCATATCCATACATGACTACTGGGAAAACCATACCTTTGACTATACAGACCTTTGTCAGCAAAGTAATGTCTCTGCTTTTTAATACATTGTCTAGGTTTATAATAGCTTTTCTTCCAAGGAGCAAGCATCCTTTAATTTCATGGCTGCAATCACCATGCATAGTATTTTAGAGTCCAAGAAAATAAAATTCGTCACTGCTTCCACTTTTCCCCATCTATTTACCATGAAGTGATGGGACTGGATGCCATGATCTTAGATTTTGAATGTTGAGTTTTAAGCCAGCTTTTTCACTTTTTCCTTTCACCTTCATCAAGAGACTCTTTATTTCCTCTTCCTTTCTGTCATTAGAGTGGTATCATCTGCATATCTGAGGTTGTTGATACTTCTCCTGGCAATCTTAATTCCAGCTTCTGATTCATCCAGCCTGGCACTTCACATGATGTACTCTGCATATAAGTTAAATAAGCAGAGTGGCTTTGGTATAGGGCCATACAAATAGCTCAAGGTGTCATGAGGAAGTGGCTCCTCACTATAATTTCTGAGGAAGTTACAAATTATCAGTGACATGAAAGATTAGTAGGAGTTAGGCAATAAGGATTGGGGAGAAAAGGTTTACATTGAATGCAACAGTAGCACTGATTGTGGGACGGGAAACAGCAAGTGATGAACTGAAGGGGCCAGTGTGAGATTGAATAGGCTGTCTTGAGAATTTTAAATTCTTCCTGAAACAAATATAAAATCAGTAAAGGATTGTAAACAAAGTGATTTAATCATATGTATATTTTTTATAGGAATACCCTAGATGGAGTGAGTAGAATTGAATAGAGAGAAGTCAAGATTGGATGTGTCAGGGACAGTTAGGATGCTATTACAGTGGTTCAGGTGAGATGGGCTGGGCTTGGACCATATGGTTGATGGTTGAAATGGAAAGATGATTTATCACTTGAAATTAGGAGTAGCCTTGACCAAAAACTTTGTACTATAGTAGATTGGGCAGATAAAATGTTTATTTCTTGCTCACATAATTGAACTATGCACATAGTCAGCATAGAATTAGATTGGTGGCTTCACAGTCATCAATACCAGGGACTAGATCCTTCTATCTTGTTTTCCAGCATATAGTCTCTACCTCCTGATCCAAGATTGTTGCTCCGATTCCAGCCTTGTTGTTACAGCTAACATGAATGAGGAAGGGGAGAAAAGGGTATGCCCCCTCCTTTTAAGGGCATTTATAGAAATTATACATGATACTTTTAGTTACAGATCATTGGACAGAAGTTAGTCATATGGCCGCATGTGGTTGCAAGACGTGTAGAGAAATAAAATGATTATTATAGGACCAAAGTTCTAGTTGAAAACATGGGATTTTATGACTAGAGACAAAGGGGACAATGAACAATGGAGACAACTAACATCTGCCCAGAAGTAGACAAAGTTGAGATATGTTTTGGAGGTCAAGCTAGCAGGATATGATGATTAATTTAATTCAGGCAAGGTGAGGAAAAGAGAAGGAAGAAAACTGAGTTCAACTTTCCTGACATAGTCAAAGGGATAAGTGGTAGTATATTTTTGAATATAAAGAAATGAAAGAAGGGGCAAGTTTGAGGCAAGAAACTAGACTTAATTAACTTCTAGGAGCTTGTCGACTCTGTCTTCAATCCTGGAGGAGAGCAGTTTATCCGATTGCTGTTGCTGTTGTGATGTGCTCTATGACCATATAGGTGGGTTTGTGTCAGCGTGTATACAATCTGTGTGTATACAAAGTTACTTAGACTCATGTAGATGCACACGCATTTCTAATTTTATTTTTATGCAATGGTAGTGTTCAATTATCACACCATTATAAATCTTAAATTTTTCACTTAATGTATCTTAGAGACATTTCCATATAAGTGTATGAGTGAGGGTGTGCATGCTCAGTCATGTCTGACTCTTTGTGACCCTATGGACTGTAGCCCACCAGGTTCCTCTGTCCATACGTAGGGTTTTCCAGGCAAGAATACTGGAGTGGGTTGCCATTTCCTTCTCCAATAAGTGTATGAAGGGGTACCTTAGTATTTTTAACCATCACAGAATATTGTATTGTACAGCTATGCCATAATTTAACCAGTCCCTGAGTTGTTTCTAGTTGTTTCCTATTAAGAAAAATGCTGAAATGCTGTAATACATGTCCTTACACATGTCATTACCACATGATTGAATATAATTGTGGGTTAAATTCCTTTAAGTAAAATTGTTGCGTACAAAGGCGCATGCATTTGAAATTTTCATTTGCCTATTTCACTCCATGGAAGTTTTAGCAATTTATACTCCCACCAGCAGTACATTAGAGTGTTTTCCTACACTCTTGCCAACTGAATGTGTTAAACTTTCTGAACTTTGCCAAGCAAAGGGCTTAAAAATTATACTTAGATTTGGTTTCATTTTGCATTTTTCTTACTATGAGTGAGATCAAACATGTCAAAAGTTTAAAAATCAGTTTTATTTCCTTTTCTCAATAAGTCTTCACTTTTCTAATTGATTTGAAAGAATTGGTGACATATTGAAGAGATTATCTATTATGTTTTGTGAATACTTTCCTCATTTTATTCTTTTATTGCTTATATTTTCCTCATAGTAAATTCCTTTCTGTGAATTAAGTTAGATGATTATTTTTTAGTTGAAATAGAATTCCATATAACATTATATTAGTTTCAACTGTATAACACAATGATTTTAATATATGCATATATTGCAAAATGATCCTCACAATATGTCCAGTTAACATCCCTCACCACATATATTTACAACTTTTTCTTGTGATGGAACTTTGAAGATCCACTCTCTTAGTGACTTTCAAATAGACAGTACAATGTTATTAGCTATAGTCACCATGCTGTACATTACATGCCCAGGACCCATTTATTTTATAACTAGAAATTTGAACCTATCGACACCCTTAACCTATTTTAGCCACCTATTCCTGTCCCCATCAACTATCACTCTGTCCTCTGTATCCATGAGGTTTTTTTCTTTACAGTCCATATGTGAGATCATACTACTTGTTTTTCTCTGATTTATTTCACTTATGTAATGCCCTTAGAGGGGCTTCCCAGGTGGTCCTAGTGGTAAAGAACCTGCCTGCCGTTGCAAGAGACAAAAGAGATGTGGCGTTGATTTTTGGGTTGGGAAGCTCCGCTGGAGGAGGGCATGGCAATCCACTCCAGTATTCTTGCCTGGAGAATCCCATGAAAAGAAGAGCCTGGAAGGCTACAGTCCATAGGGTTGCAGAGAGTCAGACATGACTGAAGCAACTTAGTATGCACTCACACAGTGTCCTCAACATCCATCCATATTGTTGAAAAATGGCAGGATTTCCTTCTTTTTACAGCTGAATATTATTCTATTTATCATTAATGGCTTCTTACTCAGATCAGATCAGATCAGTCGCTCAGTCATGTCCGACTCTTTGCGACCCCATGAATTGCAGCATGCCAGGCCTCCCTGTCCATCACCAACTCCCAGAGTTCACTCAGACTCACGTCCATCGAGTCAGTGATGCCATCCAGCCATCTCATCCTCTGTCGTCCCCTTCTCCTCCTGCCCCCAATCCCTCCCAGCATCAGAGTCTTTTCCAATGAGTCAACTCTTCGCATGAGGTGGCCAAAGGACTGGAGTTTCAGCTTTAGCATCATTCCTTCCAAAGAAATCCCAGGGCTGATCTCCTTCAGAATGGACTGGTTGGATCTCCTTGCAGTCCAAGGGACTCTCAAGAGTCTCTCCAACACCACAGTTCAAAAGCATCAATTCCTCGGCGCTCAGCCTTCTTCACAGTCCAACTCTCACATCCATACATGACCACAGGGAAAACCATAGCCTTGACTAGACGAACCTTTGTTGGCAAAGTAATGTCTCTGCTTTTGAATATGCTATCTAGGTTGGTCATAACTTTCCTTCCAAGGAGTAAGCGTCTTTTAATTTCATGGCTGCAGTCATTGTCTGTAGTGATTTTGGAGCCCAGAAAAATAAAGTCTGACACTGTTTCCACTGTTACCCCATCTATTTCCCATGAAGTGATGGACCAGATGCCATGATCTCTGTTTTCTGAATGTTGAGCTTTAAGCCAACTTTTTCACTTTCCACTTTCACTTTCAGCCAGAGGCTTTTTAGTTCTTCTTCACTTTCTGCCATAAGAGTGGTGTCATCTGCATATCTGAGGTTATTGATATTTCTCCCGGCAATCTTGACTTCAGCTTGTGCTTCCTCCAGTCCAGCGTTTCTCATGATGTGCTCTGCATATAAGTTAAATAAACAGGGTGACAATATACAGCCTTGAGGAACTCCTTTTCCTATTTGAAACCAGTCTGTTGTTCCATGTCCAGTTCTAACTGTTGCTTCCTGACCTGCATACAGATTTCTCAAGAGGCAGGTCAGGTGGTCTGGTATTCCCATCTCTTTCAGAATTTTCCACAATTTATTGTGATCCACACAGTCAAAGACTTTGGCATAGTCAATAAAGCAGAAATAGACGCTTTTCTGAAACTCTCTTGCTTTTCCCATGATCCAGCGGATGTTGGCAATTTGATCTCTGGTTCCTCTGTCTTTTCTAAAACCAGCTTGAACATCAGGAAGTTCATGGTTCACATATTGCGGAAGCCTGGCTTGGAGAATTTTGAGCATTACTTTACTAACGTGTGAGATGAGTGCAATTGTGCTGTAGTTTGAGCATTCTTTGGCATTGCCTTTCTTTGGGATTGGAATGAAAACTGACCTTTTCCAGTCCTGTGGCCACTGCTGAGTTTTCCAAATTTGCTGGCAAATTGAGTGCAGCACTTTCACAGGATCATCTTTCAGGATTTGGAATAGCTCAACTGGAATTCCATCACCTCCACTAGCTTTGTTCGTAGTGATGCTTTCTAAGGCCCACTTGACTTCACATTCCAGGATGTCTGGCTCAGGAGCCGTGGCTGCGCGGGCGCAGGAGGGCCTAGAGGAGCTATCCCACGTTGAAGATCAGGAAGCGTGGCGGTGAAGAGATACCCCTTGTCCAAGGTAAGGAGCAATGGCTGTGCTTTGCTGGAGCAGCCGTGAAGAGATACCCCACGCCCAAGGTAAGAGAAACCCAAGTAAGATGGTAGGTGTTGCAAGAGGGCATCAGAGGGCAAACACACTGAAACCATACTCACAGAAAACTAGTCAATCTAATCACACTTGGGCCACAGCCTTGTCTAACTCAATGAAACTAAGCCATGCCCGTGGGGCAACCCAAGACTGGCGGGTCATGGTGGAGAGATCTGACAGAATGTGGTCCACTGGAGAAGGGAATGGCAAACCACTTCAGTATTCTTGCCTTGAGAACCCCATGAACAGTATGAAAAGGCAAAATGATAGGATACTGAAAGAGAAACTCCCCAGGTCAGTAGGTGCCCAATATGCTACTGGAGATTAGTGGAGAAATAACTCCAGAAAGAATGAAGGAATGGAGCCAAAGCAAAAACAATACCCAGCTGTGGATGTGACTGGTGATAGAAGCAAGGTCCGATGCTGTAAAGAGCAATATTGCATAGGAACCTGGAATGTCAGGTCCATGAATCAAGGCAAATTGGAAGTGGTCAAACAAGAGATGGCAAGAGTGAATGTTGACATTCTAGAAATCAGCGAACTGAAATGGACTGGAATGGGTGAATTTAACTCAGATGACCATTTTATCTACTACTGCAGGCAGGAATCCCTCAGAAGAAATGGAGTAGCCATCATGGTCAACAAAAGAGTCCGAAATACAGTACTTGGATGCAATCTCAAAAACGACAGAATGATCTCTGTTCATTTCCAAGGCAAACCATTCAATATCACAGTAGTCCAAGTCTATGCCCCAACCAGTGACACTGAAGAAGCTGAAGTTGAACGGTCCTATGAAGACCTACAAGACCTTTTAGAATTAACACCCAAAAAAGATGTCCTTTTCATTATAGGGGACTGGAATGCAAAAGTAGGAAGTCAAGAAACACCTGGAGTAACAGGCAAATTTGGCCTTGGAATACGGAATGAAGCAGGGCAAAGACTAATAGAGTTTTGCCAAGAAAATGCACTGGTCATAACAAACACCCTCTTCCAACAACACAAGAGAAGACTCTACACATGGACATCACCAGATGGTCAACACCGAAATCCGATTGATTATATTCTTTGCAGCCAAAGATGGAGAAGCTCTATACAGTCAGCAAAAACAAGACCAGGAGCTGACTGTAGCTCAGACCATGAACTCCTTATTGCCAAATTCAGACTTAAATTGAAGAAAGTAGGGAAAACCACTAGACCATTCAGGTATGACCTAAATCAAATCCCTTATGATTATATAGTGGAAGTGAGAAATAGATTTAAGCACCTAGATCTGATAGATAGAGTGCCTGATGAACTATGGAATGAGGTTCATGACATTGTACAGGAGACAGGGATCAAGACCATTCCCATGGAAAAGAAATGCAAAAAAGCAAAATGGCTGTCTGGGGAGGCCTTACAAATAGCTGTGAAAAGAAGAGACGTGAAAAGCAAAGGAGAAAAGGAAAGATATAAACATCTGAATGCAGAGTTCCAAAGAATAGCAAAAAGAGATAAGAAAGCCTTCTTCAGCGATCAATGCAAAGAAATAGAGAAAAACAACAGAATGGGAAAGACTAGGGATCTCTTCAAGAAAATTAGAGATACCAAAGGAACATTTCATGCAAAGATGGGCTCGATAAAGGACAGAAATGGTATGGACCTAACAGAAGCAGAAGATATTAAGAAGAGATGGCAAGAATACACAGAAGAACTGTACAAAAAAGATCTTCATGACCCGGATAATCACGATGGCTTCTTACTACATAGGGTCAATATAAGTACTTTTTGGTGTTTTGAACCTTATTTTCCTTTGCCTACATAATTTTACAAAACATGCTCACACCATGCATACTATTTAGGTATTTGCTTTTAATCACATGTAATAATGGAAATCCTTCTATATCATTCAATATTTTTAAAAATCGTTTTTAATGGTTGTATGTATGATTTTGTCCTTTTGAGGTACAGTAATTTAACCAATCCCCTTACTCTCATTTAGGTGATTTCCATTTTTAAAGGGCTTCCCTGGTGGCTCAGATGGTAAAACGTCTGCCCATCTGCCCGCAATGCGGAGACCTGGGTTCGATTCCTGGGTCGGGAAGATCCCCTGGAGAAGGAAATGGAAATCCACTCCAGCACTCTTGCCTGGAAAATCCCATGGACGGAGGAGCCAGACAGGCTACATTCCATGGGGTCGCAAAGAGTCGGACACAACTGAGCGACTTCACTTTCACTTTTTCTTTCCATCTTTAAAAACCAATGTTTAGCTACATATTCATGGTAATTCATTAGGATAAGGTATCAAAATAAAACTTGTATGTGTAGCGCAAAAGCCTCTCCTGTAACTTCGTGGCCTCAGGCGGCTCCACCGGACTCCTTGGATCTCAGGTCTCAGAGCGGTAGCTCCAGGCGTATCCTACAGGGCGTTGGCGCAAGGCTGGAGGGCAACAGGCGCTCTGCAGCCCTTCCCTCCCCTCGCGCCCAGCGTAGCCCTTAGGCATGTTGGTACCTTACCAAACCGCCATCTCCAAAGCCAGTCACAATTTTAATTTCTTCTAGAAAAAATTCAGATTTTGCTGGAGAAGAATTGGTTCTTTATTTGGGTATGTACTTTGCAAATCCCTGGTGGCTCAGACGGTAAAGAATCCGCCTGCAATGTGGGAGACCTGGGTTGCATCCCTGAGTTGGGAAGATCCCTTGAAGGAGGGCGTGGCAATCCACTCCAGTATTCTTGCCTGGAGAAACCCCATGGACAGACGAGCCTGGCGGGCTACAGTCCATGGGGTTGCAAAGAGTCGGACACTACTGAGCAACTGACCACACTTTGTAAATTATACAATACCGGACTCTTTCCTCCCACCTGCCCCCACCCCCGACTCTCCATTCTCCTATTAGTGCATATAAAATATGTTCCTAGTAGTTCAGCTTATCTCATAGCATATTTACGGGGAGTGAGTGTGATTTGTCTAGAAAAGGAATGGACATCCCCCAAAGATAAAGTGAACAATGAGACTTCATGTCCTCATTTGGGAAGCCACTTAGGGTGTTTTCCCTTATGCCAAGAACAGCTGCGTCATCTTTGGGGAAAGCTAGGTTTTGCCATTGCAGGTTAAATATGCCTATTAGAGGCATAAGACTGAGTGGGATACCAGTTTGACAGTGCTGGTTTTGTATGCTGTGGCCTGACCTAAGCTGGAACTACATTTATTTTATGGTTAGAGTTGGCGAGCGGGAGATGTGCAAGATTTAGGAGGTGAAAGTGAAGTGGCAGCTGTCATTGCCTGCAGTTGGGGTTGGCTGCAGTGAGAGGCAGAGGCAGATATGCTAGTGGGTCCTAGTTTGTTCCTGTTCTTCTGTTTTGCCTCCAGATTTTTCTGCCCAGTCTGCCCTGCTGGCCTACAGGAGCCCCGGGTCCCCCATCAGATACAGGGCCGCAGCTTTCCTTGGTCTTCTTCACCAGCTCCCATCTGTGTCCCACTCTTCCAACTAGATGTTCTCTTCCCCAGATTTTCCTGCAAGTTCTGAGTTTCCCCTCATACTACTTTGCGAGGGCTCAACAATGGCTTTTCTCTGCTCCTTTCCCTCCTCAGTCTGGGCTTTCCTTCCTCGTCTCCTCCCGTTGTTGTGTAAGTTCTCGTTCTGTAAGTTACTAGACCATAAACTTCAGGTAGGCATACTGTCTGTTTTTATGACAACTATAGCCCCAGTGCCTGGCACCTAGAAGATATTCAATAAACATTTGTTGAATTTGTAAAGGATGTAACACATGTGCTTGGCCCATAATTAGCACTCAGTGAATGATTTGCAATTGGTTATCCAATATTGTTACCTGACAGAATTGAAGAGGACTCTTCCTCATGGGCCTTGGTTCCTGGTGAGGACACAGAGAAGAATCTGAGGTCTTACCCACAGCAAAAACAAGTTTATTGAAGAAAGAACAGAAAGAACAGCCCCAGGGACAGGTGGCTTCTCTCCAGCAAGACAAGCACTGGAATGATGAGGTAAGGGGTTTTCAACACAGGGCTTTTACTTGTTCATCTAGGAGGGCGTGGACTGACAGTTTTGATTGACAGTTGCAAGTTACATAACGCTGGTCTCTATTACACATATCCTTCCCATAATTCAATCTGTTATAATCAGATGTATATAGAGAATATTTATGAACCCTTAATGGGCTCCTGGGAGAAGGCAATGGCACCCCACTCCAGTACTCTTGCCTGGAAAATCCCATGGACAGAGGAGCCTGGTAGGCTGCAGTTCATGGGATCGCTAGGAGTTGGACATGACTGAGCGACTTCACTTTCCACTTTCATGCATTGGAGACGGAAATGGCAACCCACTCCAGTGTTCTTGCCTGGAGAATCCCAGGGACGGGGGAGCCTGGTGGGCTGCCGTCTATGGGGTCGCACAGAGTCGGACACGACTGAAGTGACTTAACAGCAGCAGCAGCAGCAATGGGCTCCTGTGTCTCCCTTGAAGACACAACTGTGTGTCAAGGGTGCATGTCCCTGATTTGGAAAAGTCTCCGTGGTTATTTTGTAGGATATCTGTGAGTGCTCCTGGGCAGCATTGGGGCGTATCTGGGGTGGGATTTCCAGATGAGCTTGGCACTTTTTCAGCTAGGCCACCTCTCATTGCTCTTGCCTTACTTCCTACCTAATAGTGAAAGTGTGAAAGTGCTAGTCGCTCAGTCAGTCCCTTTTGACTCTTTGTGACTCCTTGGACTGTAGTCTGCCAGGCTCCTCTGTCCCAGAATTCTCCAGGCAAGAATACTGGAGTGGGTAGTCATTCCCTTCTCCAGGGGATCTTTCCAATCCAGGGACTGAACCTGGGTCTCCTGCATTGCAGGCAGATTCTTTACTGACTGAGTAACCAGGGAAGCCCACTCTCAAATGTGACTGTGTGGCCTGAGACAGAAGGTACATAACCAACTTGCTTTTACTATCTGGCTTAAAAGCTTATTAGGGAAAACTACTTTTTAATGTGTTTTCATAGGCATTTGAGGATCTCTGGACCTCTAAACTCAATCCAGTCCCTGGGAAGCCCCAAATTACCTATAGATAGGGTGGTCTGAAAAATTTTGGCTTGCACCTCACTGCCCAGTGATACATTCATCATAACTCTTTCCTGCTTTTCCTGGATTTTTTTTTTTCCTTTTAGTATGTTAAGGTCAGCAGAATTGTCTTTCCCTACTTGTATAAGGTCATGTGGACTTCCTTAAAAATTATTTTATATGTAACTAAGTATTTATTCTTAGTTACTCATTGGAAATAACTAAATATTCTTATTCATTGGAAAAGACCCTGATGCTGGGAAAGATTGAGGGCAGGAGGAGAAGGGGACGACAGAGGATGAGATGATTGGATGGCATCATTGACTCAATGGACATGAGTTTGAGCAAACTCTGAGAGATAGTGAAGGATAGGGAAGCCTGGTGTGCTGCAGTCCATGGGGTCACAAAGAGTCAAACATGACTGAGCAACTGAATAACAACAAAGTATTTTTTCATGTCTGAGAGAACTATTTTCTTTGCTTTTGTTTTGACTCAGTATCTTTTCCCCTTATTTATGTAAAAAATATGTAGCTCAACCATCCATGGATGAGTGTACAGCATTGTGCTATGAACATGTTGTTGTTGGAAAATTGTTAAGGACTTCAAATAATCCATGAAACAAATACATGGGATTTTTGTTTAAAGTATCTTTAATAGTAATTTCTCATTTTGTTATTAATTTCTCACTTAAATGCCTTCCTCTCTGCAGTCACCCTCTGTGTTTTTTTCAGTCTAACCTTATTGAGGCTTCCAATGTGGGTTATTTTCAAATATCTTTTTATGTTGATTCCTAACATAATTCCACAGTGATAAGAGAACAGACTCTGTATAACTTCAATACCTTGAGACCATGAATTTTTTTGTACCTTGTTTTACATCCCTGGATATGGTCAAGTGTCTCCTAGTTTATAGTCTATGGGAACTTGAATAGACTTTGTATCCTACTATTGTGTGAAAATTGTATAAATCTTAGTTATGTTGAATTGGTCCACAGTGCTTTTCAGGTCTACTAGATCCTTCTACTTCTCTGCTGATGCTGCTACTAAGTCACTTCAGTCATGTCCGACTCTGTGGGACCCCGTAGACGACAGCCCACCAGGCTTCCCCATCCCTGGGATTCTCCAGGCAAGAACACTGGAGTGGGTTGCCATTTCCCTCTCCAATGCATGAAAGTGAAAAGTGAAAGTGAAATCACTCAGTCGTGTCCAACCCTCAGCGACCCCATGGACTGCAGTCTACCAGGCTCCTCCATCCATGGGATTTTCCAGGCAAGAGTACTGGAGTGGGGTGCCATTGCCTTCTCCATTCTACTTCTCTGTATATTCATTAATTTTTGAGAGTTTTATATTGAAACTCCAACCAAAAATCCTTATCTACTTAAAAAATAAATATAGTGGCACTATGTAACCTTGTTCTGTATTTTCCAAGTCTTTTGTAAAGGTGTTATCATATTTTAATAATTAAAAAAATAAAAATATAAAACAAAATACACAAAAAAGAAGAATTCGTGAAAGGCATAGTCGGTTTTGGGGGAGGGTAATTTTCTGCTAATAGACTTTAACATATCTTCAAGGCTTTTCATATACTATATCTAAACTAGTATACACCATTTTAACAAGTCATAATAGTGATTCATAAAATTGTGGTATTTATTCTCTTGTCCCTCTTGTTTTACTCTTTTCTCAGTGTTTTACTATGGAGAGCTCACATTTGTATCCTGTTTTATATTCTCCCATATGGACTATAACATATTGGTTGTATCTGGCACTTCTGTTCGATTAGACTTAGCATTTTTCACTTTCCTCATTTTCATTCATTTTCCTCTTTTTGAAGTATTTCTCATCATCTCGTTAGAGTTTCACTTTGGCCTTAGAGTCTACTCAATCTCTTTAATGTTCCACAAGCACATTTCATGGGTTCTAAGTATTCTAACGTGCAATTCATTTTTGCACTCTCTAAACCTTTACGAATTTAATACATACTCAGAAAAACAGAAAATTCTTCAAGTAAGTATATTAACACTTAGCAATGCTTATAGTTCCTTTAATTTAACATCGTTAAAGTAACATATGTTCTCCATCACGGAGTAAAAAAGTTAATGTCATAATGCAAGCTAGCACTCTGTTCTAGTCTTTATCACTTTACTGATTCTCACTCCCCAAAGACAACAACTTACATCTCTTTTAACTGTTTCCTCTTTTAGCTTCACATTTCTTCAACATGTCTGTAATACTATTTATTTTTTAAAGTGTAGATGATTTACAGTGTTGTGTTATTTTCAGGTATACAGCAAAACAAATTAGATATATTTATATATGTAGATATATGTATATATGTATACACACATACATATATCTTTTGCAGATTCTTTTCCACTATAGGTTATTATAATGTATTGAATATATTTCCTTATGCTATACAGTAGGTCCTTGTGGTTTATCTGTTTTATATACAGTAGTGTGTATCTGCTAATTCCAGACTCTTAATTTATCCCTTCCTCCCTGCCCCCCATTTCCCCTTTGGTAACCATAAGTTTGTTTTCTGTGCCTGTGAGTCTATCTCTGTTCTGTGTATAAGTTCACTTGTCTAATACTATTTCTTAATAATAGTTCAATTTATTTCTTTTCTCTTTCCTTCCTACTATTGAAGATGAATTGACTTTCTTACAATTGGGCACATATCCCCTTTTCCCCAGGGAAGGCAATGGCACCCCACTCCAGTACTCCTGCCTGGAAAATCCCATGGACAGAGGAGCCTGGTAGGCTGCAGTCCATGGGGTCGCTGAGGGTCAGACATGACTGAGCAACTTCACTTTCACTTTTCACTTTTCACTTTCATGCCTTGGAGAAGGAAATGGCAACCCACTCCAGTGTTCTTGCCTGGAGAATCCCAGGGACGGGGGAGCCTGGTGGGCTGCCGTCTATGGGGTCGCACACAGTCGGACACGACTGAAGTGACTTAGCAGCAGCAGCAGCCGCCCCTTTTCCCATCTTCCTAATCTAGAAATATTTCATTATTATATCAATTTTCAGTGCTTATTTTGACACTGTATGATTCACAGCTGATCTAGTATATATTGTCTTCTCTTTACTATGTATTGTTTTTTCTTCGCTTAGTGACTCGGATTTTCCACCCACCTGATCCGCCACAGGTCCCTGGTGCCTCCCATCCAGAGCTTCCCAGGGCCCGCAGCCTGGAAGAGCTTAGCTTGCTCACACTCTGCCACTGCTGGTTAGGTTCTGGCTTCCTCACATTTGCCAACAAGTTGCTACTCATTCACACACAACACATTCTTCCAAATTTTATTGCTGTTGTCTTCCTGCCACTTCTGCTTATCCTTGTGGTTTGACCTTGTAAATTATTCCTTTTACTGTCATTGTAGGACTTACCAGGAGGGAAGTGGAGGGAAGTGTCCTTGTTCATTTTTTGATGATTAGTGCGAAGTGTCTCATAAAATCCCTATACACATTTTTATACACTATTTAATGCTCATATAGTGTCCTAGAATCCTTAGAGCAAAGTAGCTGTTTTGCCGTGCGGACAAGCGTGTGTGCGTGTATGTGTATTGAGGAGAAGAGGGCATTGAATGGTAGTTGAGCCTTAATTGTATGTATTACTATATTTATTTAAATTACAAATTTAATCTCCCTTGTTCATTTTTTCCCACATATGTTATAAATAGCTTAATTTTTAAAATCTATTCTTTCATACACTGGCATTAAATCTGTGTCAAAACAAGTTCCTTTCCAGGAGTGAATAGAACCTATCTTTCTTGGAAACTTGAAAATAATTTTTCAAAATACAGCAGACCTTTTTCTTCTTTTTGTTAAACATGCCTGTGCCCCACCTACACACATTAGGAAAAACTAAACTTTAAAAACTATGGAAAAATTTGAAGTATAAAATTTGTCATAGCTCTAGATATGAGGATATAAGACATCTAAAATCATTTCTGTTTTTATTACCTCATTTACTTATATTAAAGTTCTCTCATATAAGTCCATTTATTCCTGTTAGTCTAAACTAATAGAATCAACAAATGTTAAGTACCAATAACATTTAAATACATATATTTTTTATTCTAGAATTTCTTGGATACCAGTGATGGAAACTCATCTCAAACTAACTGAAACCCAAACGGTAATTAACTTGTATAAATACTTGGGAATTCTGAGTTTATTTAGCTCTAGGTATAGCTGGATTAAAGTGGGTATTAAAAGACATTGTCAGATTTCTAGGGTTTCTTTCTCTTCTCTCTCTGTCTCTCGGTCTGTGTATACCTCTATCTATATATGTGTGTGTTGTTGTTTGGTTGCAAAGCTGTGTCTCTTTGTGACCTACCAGGCTCCTCTGTCCAGGGGATTTCCCAGGCAAGAATACTGGAGTGTGTTGCCATTTCCGCCTCCAGGGGATCTTCTTGACCCAAGAATCAAACCTGAGTCTCCTGCAGGAAGATTCTTTACTGCTGAGCCACCAAGGAAGCCGTATGTGTATGCAGGTATGTTTATTTTACAGTAAATATTTTTATCATGTTGCCAGTGTTATTCAAACAAATATCCAAATGAATGTTAATCATTTAAGATAGTTTTTTTTAGGAGACTAAAACACTAATGGGACATGTGTATACTTTTTCTTTTGAATTTCCTTCTGAATTAAAGCCACAGAAAGAAATCAGTCTGATAATTTTATAATCATTGAACTTTCACTGGTTCCCATATGATATTTGTTTTATGGACACTTGTGTATTGCACCTGCACTCCCTTGGATGTTTAGGCTCTGAGTCAACAGCTGTGTGTTCTCACTGGCTTTGCCTGTATTTATCTTCCAGAGCATCATGCCTTCACACTGGATGGAAGAGAAGAAGCCGTGGCAGGAACAGGGCTCCCAAGAGAGGTCTGTCCAGGTGGGTGAGCATGGCTTCACCTCAGAGAAGCTGCTTCTGGGGTCCCTGGATGGAGGATCTGGAGGCATTGCTTCTGGAGGCCATGGAAGCAAGGGATCCATGGGGGTAGGGAAGCCACCCTTCCTACCCACAAGTCCCACTGCCTGCACAGCGAAGGGTCCTGCTTGGGCTGCACTGGCAGCTGCTCTGATGGAGCATTGCTCACTCTCACATCATCTGTCCCCACATCGTCTCCTGGCTGTGCTGTGGCCCTCCGCCCTGTCCCTTGATCCTCCCCTAGATCTGCCTTCCTCCTCCGAGTGTTCTTAGTAGCAGTTAGAGGATGTGCTGCTTGCAGTTGGCGGGCACCCTATCCCCACCCCTGGGGCTGGGGAAGGAGAGCTGTTGTTAGTTAGATTGGCTGAGGGCTGAGGCTTCAGGTGACTGGGCAGCCCTCCGGCTCAGATCTCTTATAACCCAGGAGTGATATTGGAACATGACTTCCTGTTTCTGGCCTATCAGCGAGTCCTGGATCTCCATTTCCAGGTGAAACCATGGATGCCATGAAGTCAGTCTGCCCAGAGTCCTTGTGGCTCCACGGAGAGCTTTAGTTGCTCATATCCATGAGTCACAATAATCCACGGAGCCATCACAATCTGCTCTAAACTGCCTCTCTTGACGGGATCGAGGATAAGAAATTTCTCTAGCAGATTTTCACGTTCCTTTGTCAAGAATGGAATATGATGTGTTCTGCTCAGAACCTGCATCTACAGCTGCTTGAGTTTCCATCCCTGGAAAGGCCAGAATCCATCGCACTGAGGACAGGATGACTTCCTGTGGTTCTTCCCTGGAAGAGTTCTGGGGCAGGATGAGGGAGACCACCCCAGAAGATGTCCAGCTCGTTGTAAAAAAAGTGAATTTGTTGCTGAAGCCAAAGTCTGATGTTCGTGTTCGAATCCAAGAGCAGGTTTTCTGCTTGTAAGTCTCTGTGAACAGCACCCTTCTGGTGACCAGTCACACAGAGCTCACTGCTGGTGGACTCTGCCTTCAGCCTCTCTGCTTTCCTACTGCCCTGAGCCATGGGTGCTCACCCACCTCTCCTCCACTAGCGTCCTCCGAACATGAGTCAGAGTTTCAGCATCTTTAAATGTAGAAGTTGCAGCTGTGAGTTGAGAAAACATGCCATCTACTCTTTTTTAAGTTAACAATCCACTGCGCTCTGTGTGCCTCTTATTTGGCTTGGGATGAGGGAGTAAGGGCATCTGGGTGTTGGCTTGGGATGAGGGAGTAAGGGCATCTGGGCGTTGTCACCAGTAGCTCAGAGGAGGAAACCAAGACACCTGTGCATGATTTTTTAAAAGAACGTTCTATTGACGGTATAGATACAGAAAAGTGCACAAATCATGTGTGCTGCTTGGTGACTGCTTACAGATTAAATTCACTTAATCAATATTCAGATCAAGAAACAGGACGTCATCAGCTCCCCTCCCCTCACCCCCACAAGCCCCTTTCCAGTCACTTTCTCCACAGTGATAGTCACTACTGTGTCTTCTAACCGCGCAGATTAGGTTTGCTTGTTTTTGAACTTTCCGTAACTGGAATCACACAGCGTTAGACCCATTGTGTCTGCTTCCTTTGTTTGCTGTTTTTATGAGATTCATGTCGTTCATTTGCTATTTTAAATGCTGTAGAGTAACCCATTGTTTGCCCATTTTGCTGTCACTGGGCATTGGATAGTTCTCGGCTCAGTTCAGGCTGTTAAGAAGAGGGAGTGCTGCCCTGAACATTCCTCTCCAGTGTTCAGTGAACATTTATGGCTTTCTGTTGGATATACACCTGGAAATGGAATGGATTGCTTAAGAGGGCTACAGTACAGTTTTTGGTTTTAGCAGACACTGCAATTTATACCAATTTACACACCCACCAATACTAGCCCTTTAATTTTAATCTTCCTGTGGGTGTCGGGGTGTCACACTGTGATTTTAATTTGCATTTCCCTGATGCCTAATCAAGTAGAAGACTTCTTCATATGCTTACTGGCCCTTTTCTTTTCTGTGAAATGCCCAATCATGTCTTTTGCCTATTTTTCTTTTGGGTTGCCTGCATTTTCCTTATTGGTTTGTAGATATTCTTTTTTTTTTTTAATATTTATTTGGCTGCACCAGGTCTTATTTGCATCACTTGGGACCTTTGATCTTCCTTGCATCATGCAGGATCTTCAGTTGCAGCATGTGGGATCTAGTTTCTTGACCAGAGACTGAACCCAGGCCCCCTCCATTGGGAGTGTGGAGTCTTAGGCATTGGACCACCAGGGAAGTCCTGGTTTGTAGGTATCCTTTGGTTTGGTGTGAATTGTTTGTTGCATTTGGCCCTGGATATACATTTCCTCTCATCCCCACCCATCCCTGTTTAACTTTCTGATGCCACCTCCCACTACTTTATCAATTGCTCATTCCTTCCCCAAAGCTGGACTTCCTTCTTCCTTGAATATGCCCTGCCAGGCACATTCCCACCTCATGCTCTGCTCTAGTTCTTGCTTATGCCTGGGACCTTCTTTCCCTGGATCCACAGAACCCTCTCCCTCACCTCCTTCAAGCATTTGCTCCAGTGTCAACTTCTTAGTGAAGTCTTCCCTGATTTACATCTTTGGTCTTATAAGGTGTGTTACAAGAGCTATCTGCCACCCTCAATCCATTGTTTTCTTTCTTTTTTAAAACTTTGCATTATGTAAAAATTTAAACATCAGTGCAGTTCAGTCGCTCAGTCGTGTCCGACTCTGCGACCCCATGAACTGCAGCACGCCAGGCCTCTCTGTTCATCACCAACTCCCGGAGTCCACCCAAACCCATGTCCCTTGAGTTGGTGATGCCATCTAGCCATCTCATCCTCTGTTGTCCCCTTCTCCTCCTGCCCTCAATCTTTCCCAGCATCAGGGTCTTTTCAAATGAGTCAGCTCTTCACATCAGGTGGCCAAAGTGTTGGAGTTTCAGCTTCAACATCAGTCCTTCCAATGAACACCCAGGACTGATCTCCTTTAGGATGGACTGGCTGGCTCTCCTTGCAGTCTAAGGGACTCTCAAGAGTCTTCTCCAACACCACAGTTCAAAAGCATCAATTCTTCGGTGCTCAGCTTTCTTTATAGTCCAACTCTCACATCCATACATGACTACTGGAAAAACCATAGCCTTGACTAGATGGACCTTTGTTGACAAAGTAATGTCTCTGCTTTTTAATATGCTGTCTAGGTTGGTCATAACTGTCACAGAACTAAAAAGATTAGTATAAAGGCCTTTTCTCACATATCTAATATCCAACAGCTATAATTATCAATAGTTTTGCACACTTATTTTATCCATAAATACTTCAGTCTACATTTGTAATAGGTGCATTTTTAATATACAATACTGATCCATATTCAAATTTCCCATTTGTCTCAAAAATGTTTTGTTACATTTGATATGTTTGAATAAAGCTCTAAACAAGATATACTTGTTTTTATTTTTTCCATAACAATTTGCTTATTATGGAATATATTTATCATATATATCAAAATGTATATATTTTTACTTATTGATTATTTTTATGTTCCTCTCCCATTAGAATTCTATTCCATGTGAGCAGTGATTTCTATCTGTTTTGTTCTTTGTTGCACCTCTAGCACCTAGAACAGTTCCTAGCAGTAAGTAGACATAAAATAAATGTTTGGAGAAGGAATGAGTGAATACGTTGGCAAGACGGATGTAATAGCACAAGGGGTATGCTGTGTCAACTTGGTAAGATCTGTTATTTACCCTCTCTAAAACTTTGGGCAACTTCTCTGAGCCTCAGATTTTCTCATCCGTGAAAAGGGACCAATAATACCAAATTTTCAGGGTTATTTTGAGAATTAGACAAAACTGAGTGTGCAGAACCCCACACTCTGTGTGGATACTAGTTTTATATGTACCTGCCTTTGTTAGCCGTATCTGTAAGGCATAAGCAGATGAAAGAGCTGCAGGGATGAACTTAGCCTTGCCCAAAGAGAGGTCTGACCTTTGTCCCTGGCTCCTAGGAGGTAACAGCTAAACCCCTTGGAATTTTCTGAGTGATAGGAATGTCTTTTTTATTTAGCGTCACACTGGATAGTATGCTATTGAAGTGTCTCCTGGTGCGCCCTTTGGGCTCCTTGATATCTGCCCTGCTGGGATGAGGGAGAGAGCTGAATGCTGAGTTCAAGCACATGGCTAATCAGTTAATTATGCCTTCATATGAAGTATCTACAAAAACTCTAATCAATGAAGACTGAGTGAGCTTCCCTGTTGGCCATGCTCCATTCATACTGTCACACATCAGTGATGGGAGGATAATATGTCTTGAGGGCAAAGAAGCTTTATGTTTGGAAAATTCCAAGACTCTTCCCTATGTGTCTCTTCATTTGGCTAATTTTAATATTCATTGTTTCCCTGTTATAAACTATAAGCGTGAGTCTAAGCTTTCAGTTAGTTTTGTGAGTCCTTTCAATATATGATCAAGTCTGAGGGTGGCTTTGGAAATCCCCTGAATTTCAGTTTGTGTCGTAAGTGAGGACAGCCATGGCAGCTGTGCTCTTTAACTTTACCTTCGGACTCTATTCTGGTATGTAGTGTCAGAAATTTGGGAGGCTTGGCACTCTGAAGCACTCTACCCTTAAACCTCATCTTTGGGCCAATTGCAAGTAGTTGGTGTTAGGAGAAGTGGGATTCAGGATAATGACCCTGACCCACTGAAATAGGCAGTTTGGGAAGAAAAAGGATGAGAGATCAGGGCTTGACAAGCGTTTGATTCCTGAATGGCCATGGGGCCACCCACAGGGTAGAATGGGTGACAGATGGTACGGCTGTGCTGTAATCAGTTACTGGAGGTAACTGCCAATAGAATGTTGAAAAAGCTACCAATAGAATGTTGAAATGATGAATCCATCTCCTAGGAAGTTAGCTCATTGAATGCATAAAGAAATGTAAAGTAGTAAAGAAATGTAAGTAATCAGTTCTTTGGTTATTGCTGTTTGCTGTTGTTTAGTCACCAGGTCGTGTCCAACTCTTTTGCGACCCCCATGGACTCTGGCCTGCCAGGCTCCTCTGTGCATGGGATTTCCTAGGCAAGAATACTGGGTTGCCATTTCCTTCTCCGGGGAGCTTCCTGACCTAGGGATTGAACCCCCATTGGCAGGTGGTTTCTTTACCACTGAGCCACCTGGGAAGCCCCTGTTGTTTATAAAGAGCTAACATAACAGTGAGGAGAGGGGTGGTGAATCCCAGTGACCACGCCTGGATTTGGCTGGCCTACGTGTCTGCCTCCAACTCTAGGCCCACTACCACTGGGTAAAGTTAAACTGAAAGAAGAAATAGTGTTGTGTCACGTCCTGACGCTAGAACAAAATTGGATTCTGGCCATTCTGTGTTACAGACTCTAGCCTCAGGGCCCTCAGCAACGGGTAAAAGAAAACTAGAAGAAAGTCTGGGTAGATCTTGACACAAAACTTGAATCCCAACCTATCCACGGGACAACCTGTGGCCTCAGGGCTGCTGCCACCAGGTCAGGTTAAAATGAAAGTAAGAGAAGGTGGGGGTACTTTCTGATGCTGGGCAAACTTGAATTCCAGCAGGCTGAACTACAGTCCTGGTCTCAGTTACTTCCAATGAGAACAGTTACACTGAAACACCAGCACATCATTGTATACATATACAAAAGGAACAGCTTTCATTTCACCTCTCTGAGTTGCTGGAAAATGCAGAGCTTAGTCGAAAGTCAGGTTGGAATTGACATTAACAAGTACTTTTGCATGGTGTATTAGAATACTAAACTTGGTGTCCAGAGATCTGCTTTTAAATCCCTTCTTTACCATTTATCATCTTTTTGGCTTTGGAATTCGTATTGGCCTACTTGGACTCCAAGCAGAATACTGATGCCTGACTGGCTTAAATACAAGAAATTAATTTTTTCACAGTTCTGAAGGCTAGATAGGGTACTATTGAGATTGTTACCTGAGACCGTTCTGCCAGGCTTGCAGACTGTGTCCTCACATGGCTCTCTTCTCTGTGTGCACACAGAGAAAGATGTTGCTGTTGTCTCTTCCTCTTCTTATAAAGACACCGGTCCTAGAGGGTTAGGGCCTCACCCTTATGACCTTATCCAACCCTAATTATTTCCTTTAAGGCCTTATCTCCAAATACAGTCACATTGGGGGTTTAGGACTTCAGCATATGAATTGGAGGGGAAGCAGAAACAATTCAGTCCATTATGGAAATATTGTTTAATTTTAGTGTATATCTCATATTGCATTGCCGGGTGGGTCTGAAGATTAAGTAAGAAGATATATGTAGTAGACACTTAGTATTTGAGTTTAAAAAAAAATACTTATTTGCCTGCACTGGGTTTTAGTTGTGGCCCGTGGGATTTTTAGGTGTGGTACACAAGATATATATATATATTTCAGTTGCATCATGTAGGATCTATTGCCTGACTAGGGATCGAACCCAGTCCTCCTGCATTAGGAGTGTGGAGTCTTAGCTATTGGACCACCAGGGAGGTCCCTAGTTATTATTTGATTTTTAAAAGTGTATCATTTTTTAGCCCTCTGCTACTCTTGCCTGGAAAATCCCATGAGCGGAGGAGCCTGGTGGGCTGCAGTCCATGGGGTCGCTAGGAGTCAGACACGACTGAGCGACTTCACTTTCACTTTTCACTTTCATGCATTGGAGAAGGAAATGGCAACCCACTCCAGTGTTCTTGCCTGGAGAATCCCAGGGACGGGGGAGCCTGGTTGGCTGCCGTCTATGGGGTCGCACAGAATCGGACACGACTGAAGCGACTTAGCAGCAGCAGCACGCATTGCCAACTGAGAGGAGGGGAGATGATGAGTTTAGAATTTGTATAAGTAAATTGAGCACATTACATGTAATTTGATTATATGTTGATTTTCAGCTTATAAGTTGATTTTCAGCATTTGTGAAAAACATGTAGGGGTTTTTGAAAAAGAAAACATTCATTTCCTGGATTTACAATGCTTTCTTTTCACTATGCACACAAACGTTAAATAAGCCACTTTCAGTCATGACTAGTGGCTTCGAACATCACCAGATAGCGACTGACGTTAGAGAACTTTGAAATCTATGAGGTGAAACACAGAGGTAAAGCATTTGTGTTATTTTTATACCCTGCATCTCTTGTCAAAGGCTTTAAGGTAGTTAAAAAAACAAAACACCAAAACTTCTAAGTGCATTTGGTGGTTTCAGTTGAATTAAAATTTTTTTTTTAATTGGCATATAATTGCTTTACAATGTTGTATTAGTTTCTGCTGTACAACGGTGTGAATCAGCTATGTGTATACATATACCCCTCCTTCTTGAGCCTCCCTCCTGCCCCTGCATCCCGCTTCTCTAGGTCATCACAGAACACTGAGCTGAGCAACCTGTGCTATACAGCAGGTGTCTGTCTACCCATGGCAGTGTATATATATGTCAATGCTGCTCTCTCAGTTCGTCCCACCCTCTCCTTCCCCCTCTGTATCCATAAGTCCATTCTCTACATCTGTGTCTCTACTCCTGTACTGCAGATAGGTTCATCAGAGCTATTATTCTAGATTCCAGTTTCAGTTTTCTGTGGCTTATTGAACAGTCATGGAGTACTGGGGCTAGCAATTCGAGGGTTTTGTCATTTGTGTGACTGTGAGAATAAGCCATAGCCACTTAAAAGAACTTCAGGCGTGACACTTTTTGTGTGTGCAGATCTGACACATGTAACCTAGACTGTGTACATAACCAACTTCTCACTCTGTGCTTTCCAAATAACACTTGCCACACAGTCCAGATAATTTCCACCATGTGAAAAACATGGTGCATGCTTTTCAAAAACATGTACAAAAGTCCGAATTCAATGTTTTCAGCAAACATTGGGTATGTACTTGCCGTGAGCCAGGGGTCAATGCTTTCTAGCCAAAATCACCAGGAACATATCATGTTGTACCAGTTGGACTTATTACTCACTGTACCAAGGGAGAGGAGAAGGCAATGGCACCCCACTCCAGTACTCTTGCCTGGAAAATCCCATGGACAGAGGAGCCTGGTAGGCTGCAGTCCATGGGGTCGCTAAGAGTCGGACGTGACTGAGCGACTTCACTTTCAGTTTTCTCTTTCATGCATTGGAGAAGGAAATGGCAACCCACTCCAGTGTTCTTGTCTGGAGAATCCCAGGGACGGGGGAGCCTGGTGGGCTGCTGTCTATGGGGTCGCACAGAATCGGACACGACTAAAGCGACTTAGCAGCAGCAGCAGCAAGGGAGAAAGCACATCATAAGGGCCTGAGGGACTTCTCAGTAAGAGGATATTAGAAGGTGACTATTACAGGATTTGATTTGTTTTAGGTGATTTTGTGGAGGGGCTAAGGAAGCAGGAGTTTGCATTGGATGTCAGGAAGCTAGTTCATTCTATGAAAAAAAATAAAAGTGGAGAGAACCCATGTATGGTTAGGCCACTCAAGACAGTTACATCTCCCGTCCAACCAGTGACGGCTTCACCTACGCCCTACTCAGCTGAATGACTTTCCTGTGTATTTGCCCCAGGCCTCTGCTGGTGATTTTTCTTATCAAAAGGGCTGTGAGGGGCGGGCACCTCTGCTGGTTTCCCTGGTAACTAATGAGCCCACCAGACATCAATTCCACTATAACTGGTAACTTCCCTCCCCTCTTCCCCTGGCGAAGACTGCCACCACATTCTGCCGCTTTCTGCAGCACACTATGAAGTGTCGCTCCAGGACCTTTCTTCAGATGTGTAAGTTCCTCCATCCATTAATCTCTTTTGATGACTCCAGTCTCTTTCTCAGGTCTTGAAGCTGGGCAAGCACAGACCTCGTGGTCTGCAGGGCACAGCTCAACAAGCTGTCAGGGATGGCAGGGGTGGAGGGCTGACTGTGGGAGAAGGTACACAAAGTTAATAAAGCAGAGTGTGTATCTTGTTCATTTGGGGGGTAGGATGGGCAAACAATAAGTCATTTATCTGAGGTGGATGGCTTGTGGAGTTAGTGGTGGTAAGAGAGGGCAAAGCAATAGGTTGGGGCCAGATTATAGAGGACCTTGAGTGGAGGAAACTGGGAGTCATTGAGTAAGTTTGAGGAGGTGCCAAGAATCACAACTGACAGGTCAGGCTCCTAACAGGGTAGGGGTTTTCATACTCTTTTGATCATGTTACAATAAGAGATACATTTTACACCAAAACTTAGTACATACACACAGACACACACACACCTGTGTTTTAACAGAACACGATTCAGCCTTATACTAGAGCTGCCCTCTATTTCCCGTTCCATTTGGCTACACTTCACCTCTCTCTATGCTACTTCACTCTTTTCTATTTCATGCTGGCTTTTATGCACCCAATTGATTTTTCTTCCAACTCAAAAATGGCCTGAGGTCTGAAAAATATTGTTTTTAGAAGATAAATGAGTGTGGTGTGGGAAAATAGGAGTAGGAGGGCTGTTCATAGCACAGCAATAGTTCATTTACCAAAAAATTCATTAATTCATTCAATCAAAAATATTTATTAAGTATCTCCTACATACCAAGCATGAAGATATGAAGATACCCAGACCCAGCAGTGCTCTTGGAGAGCTCATGGTCAGCAGGGAAGACAAGGAGTCAATTCACTTTGCAAGTCTTTAATAGACAGTTGTGAAAATATTGCAGGATGATCTAAACTGCCTGAGAAAAATAGGGAAGATTTTACAGAGAAAAGGGCATTTGAGGTGGTTCTTGAAAGCTAAGTTTGCCAAGGTGAGGGGACTGGTGGAGTGTAACCTAAGGGAAAGGGTCGTGTGACAATGACAAGCAGGTCTGAAAGCACAGAGTGTGATCTGGGTAGGGTTGCCAGATTGAGTAATAAAAATAGAGTGCCGCCAGTCAAATTTGAATTTCAGATAAACAATTACTAACTTTCAGCATAAGTATATGCCATCAGTCTGGGAGGGGCACGACATTCTGTGTGACTGGAATATGAGTGAGCCTGGGGGTGTACTGGGATCATGCTGTGAAATGTGATGAGAGAATAAAGAAACTCCCGTGTAGACTCAAGCTTCTACTGAAGGGTAATTTGAGAGATAATTGTGGAACGCTTGGAAAGACATTAAAAAAAAAAAAAAAAAAAAAAACCACTGAAAAATATGCAACCCTTGAGTCTTTAGCTTATTAAAAATAAAGGTAGAATCACAGTATGTAGGTGGGGTGATTATTAATTATTAACCATTATTAATTACGTTTGAGTAACTGTTTCTCACCTTCTCTCCTGATGCCTTTGTCCTCATGTTTAGTTGAAAAGAGAGGAATGAACACATTTTGCTATAGGTACCAGTTTCTTATTACACTCTAGACTGAAGCCATATTTAGGTTGGTAACAGTCATGGAATGAATAACACGTGTGTGATCAGCCAAGTGAATCTTTTTTCTGTTTAAGCAATTTCCCAGATGTAATACATACAGGTTGTCTACCTTTCATCCTCTCCCTTCTGCCTGCCCTCCCCAACCCCCATCTCAGCTACTCTTCAAAATACTGTAAGGGTGGCCCCTGGCAGGCATGTGATGGGGCAAGTAACTCAAGCTGGACCAGGCAGTCTTCAGCCTCTCTTGTGCTAGTTGTAATTGTGACTTTAAACTCAGGAGCTCAGGGTAGCCATGTTTTCCTCCCATATGGGCTGGAAAATCAGAGAAAGCCAGTCAATATTGGCTGTAGGGTGTGGAGACCTGTGCAGCCTTTCAGTGAAGGAAGGATAGAGAGAGTGTGAGCATTTGGATTAAAGCAAAAACATACTAGAATGAGAAAGTGAAGAATGAAGAGACACAAAAGAGAGGAGAGAGAGAGAGACAGAGACAGACAGACCGACAGATAGATAGGGTTGGTTACATTCCATCTTTGAATTTTGTGCCCTTTTACCTTCTGATTCCTCTATGTTTAAGATCACTACGATGGATTCTGTGACCTGAAATGAGTACTAATTTAAAAACCAGATCACTGGGAACAGTGGCTCTTGTCAGTCTCTTGTTTCTGGAGAGTGAAGACCAGAGAAAGGGGATCCAAGCCTCAATGCTGTCATGGATGAGGGGAAAGGAATGTAATATCTTCTTTCAGGAGACATGCTTTCTCTCCATTACCAGGCTCTGTGAAATACGTTGCAAGGTATATCTGTCTGCAACAGGACAGTCTGAACATTGCTTGCCATTCAGTGCTCACGAAAGGAAAGTATGAAGACTGAGGAGAGTCAAGATTATGTAATTTTTTCAAATTGAAGATTTGTGACAATCTTGAATCAACCAAATTCATTGATACCATTTTTTCAAACAGCATTTGCTCACCTTGTGTCTCTGTGTCTCATTTTGAGGTTAAGCCCTGAGCCTTTGGAGTGGGAGCACTGACTCCAAGACCCTGGACTACCAGAGAACTAACTCTAGGGAGTATCACATATTGAGAACTCACACAAAGGAAACCACTTGAATACAAGACCCGGCATCACCCAACCACCAGGAGCACCCTGTACAGGAAGCCTCATCTAAACAACAAACAAAACAAAAATACAAACCCAGCAGACAGGATTACCACCTCACTCAGCCTTGCCCATCAGAGGGAAAACAAACAAACAAACAAACAAACAAAAACAACACAAATCGCACCCTATATGAAGCTTACACAAACCACTGGACCAGCCTTAGGAGGGCAGAAACCAAAAGGAAGAAAGAATTCAACCTTCAAGGCTGGCAAAAAGAGACCTCAAACACAATAAGGTAAAAAAAATAATGAAAAGGCAGAGAAATACTACACAAATGAAGGAACAAATTAAAAATACAGAAAGATCAAATAAATGAAGAGGGAATAGGCAAACTACCTGAAAACTAATTCAGAATAATGATAGTAAAGATGATCAAAAACCTTGAAAACAAAATGGAGAAAATGCAAGAATCAATTAACAAAGACCTAGAAGAATTAGAGAATAGACATACAGAGACAAACAACACAATTACTACAATTAAAAATACTCTAGAAGAGATCAATAGCAGAATATCTGAAGCTGAAGAGCGAATCAGTGAGCTGGAAGTTAAAATGATGGAAATAACTTCTGAAGAGCAGAATAAAGTATAAAGAATGGAAAGAACTGAGGATAGTCTCAGAGACCGATGGGACAATATCAAAGGCACCAACTTTCGAATTATATGGGTCCCAGAAGAAGAAGAGAGAAAGGAAGGGTATGAGAAAATTTTTGAAGAGATTATAGTTGAAAATTTCCCCAACATGGAAAAGGAAATAGTCAATCAAGTCCAAGAGGTGCAAAGAGTTCCATACAGGATAACCCAAGGAGAAACACACCAAGACACATATTAATCAAACTAACAAAGACTAAACACAAGGAAGGAATATTAAAAGCAGCAAGGGAGCCTGTCGGCTGGAACCACCATCTTCCAGTAATTTGCCAAAATGACCAACACAAAGGAAAAGAGGAGGGGCACCTGCTGCATGTTCTCTAGGCCTTTCAAAAACATGGAGTTGTTCCTTTGGCCACATCTATGCAAATCTACAAGAAGGGTGATATTGTAGATATCAAGGGCATGGGTACTGTTCAAAAAGGAATGCCCCACAAATGTTGCCATGGCAAAACTGGGAGAATCTACAATGTTACCCAGCATGCTGCTGGCATCACTGTAAACAAACAAGTTAATGGCAAGATTCTTGCCAAGAGAATTAATGTGCCTATTGAACATATTAAGCACTCTAAGAGCCTAGATAGCTTCCTGAATCATGTGAAGGAAAATGATCAGAAAAAGAAGGAAGCCAAAGAGAAAGGGATTTGGGTTCAGCTGAAGCACCAGCCTGCTCCACCCAGAGAACACACTTCATGAGGACCAGTGGAAAGGAACCTGAACTGTTGGAGCCCATTCCCTATGACTGTAGGGCCTGTTGGGTGTAAGAATAAAGACCTGGACTGTACAAATGTTTCTCTTAATTGAGTAGAGATGTTGTGTCTAAATTCAGTGGGTGATGTGTTTTCAAATCTAGTGTTTCTTCTTCCTGAAAGATGTAAGATAGTTTGTTATTCAGTATGTTCCATTGGTTAATAAACTGCCAGATATTGCCAAAATAAAAAAAATAAATTGCCAAAAAAACCAGCAAGGGAAAAGCAACAAGTAATATACAGGGAAACCCCATGCATTTAATAGCTGATGTTTCAGCAGAAACTCTGCAGGCCAGAAGGGAATGGAAGGATATATTTAAAGTACTGAAAGGGAAAAATCTACAACCAAGATTACTGTGCCCAGCAAGGATCTCATTCAAAATTGATGGAGAGAGAAAAAGCTTTTCAGACAAGCAAAAGTTAAGAGAATTCAGTGCCACCAAACCAGCTTTACAACAAATGTTAAAGGGACTTATATAGTCAAGAAATATAAGAGGAAAAAAACATCTACCAAATCAACCCCAAACAATTAAGAAAATGGCAATAGGAACATATATCAATAATTACTTTAAATGTAAGTGGATTAAATGCCCCAACCAAAAGACACAGACTGGCTGAATGGATACAAAAACAAGACCCATATATATGCTGTCTACAAGAAACCCACTTCAGACCTAAAGACACATATAAACTGAAAGTGAGAGGATGGAAAAATGTATTTCATGCAAATGGGAAGCAAAAGCTGGAGTAGCAATCCTCATATCAGACAAAACAGACCTTAAAATAAAGATTGAAAGAGATAAGGAAGGACACTATGTAATGATAGAGGATCAATCCAAGAGGAAGACGTAACAATTGTAAATATCTATGCACCCAACGTAGGAGCACCTCAATACATGACAAACACTAACAGACATAAAAGGAGAAATTGACAGGAACACAATAATAGCAGGAGACTTTAACACCCCACTCACACCAATGGACAGATCATCATAACAGAAAATTAATAGGGAAACACAAGTCTTAAATGATACATTAGATGAGATGACTCTCATTGATATCTTCAGGACATTCCATCCAAATGCAGAAGAATACACCTTCTTCTCAAGTGCACATGGAACATTCTCCAGGATAGACCACATCTTGGGTCACAAATCAAACCTCAGTAAATTTAAGAAAATTGTAATTGTATCAAGCATCTTCTCTGACCACAATGCCATGAGACTAGATATCAATTACAAGAAAAAAACTGTAAGAAACACAAACACATGGAGAGTAAACAATGTATTTCTAAACAACCAACAGCTTACTGAAGAAATCAAAAGTGAAATCAAAAAATTTTTAGAAACAAATGACAATGAAAACATGACAACTCAAAATCTATGGAATGCAGCAAAAGCAGTTCTAAAGGAGAGTTTATAGCAATACAATCCTACCTCAAGAAACAAGAAAAACATTGAATAGACTACCTAACTTTTCCCCATAAAACAACTGTAAAAAGAAGAACAAAAAACCCCCCAAAATTAGTAGAAGGAAAGAAATCATAAAGATCTGAGCAGAAATAAATGAAAAAGAAACAAAACAATAGTAAAGATTAATAAAACTAAAAGCTGATTCTTTGAGAAGATAAACAAAATTGACAAACCTTTAGCCAGACTGATCAAGAAAAAAAGAAGAATCAAATCAACAAAATTAGAAATGAAAAAGGAGAGGTTACAACAGACAATGCAGAAATACAAAGGATTATAAAAGACTATTATGAACAACTATATGGCAATAAAATAGATAACCACAGATTCTTAGAAAAGTTCAATCTTTCAAGACTGAACCAGGAAGAAACAGAAATTATAAACAACCCAATTACAAGCACTGAAATTGAACCTGTGTTCAAAAATCTCCCAAAAAACAAAACCCAAGGACCAGATGGCTTCACAGGAGAATTCTATCAAACATTTAGAGAGGGGTGAATGCCTATCCTTCTAAAACTCTTTCAAAAAATTGCAGAGGAAGGAACACTTCCAAACTCATTCTACGAGGCCACCATCACCCTGATACCAAAATCAGACAAAGACAACACAAAAAAAGAAAACTACAGGCCTATCACTGACGAACTATCACTGATGAACATAGATGCAAAAATCCTCAACAAAATTTTAGCTAACAGAATTCAGCAACACATCAAAAAGCTCATACACTATGATCAAGTTGGGTTTATTCCAGGAATGCAAGGATTCTTCAATATGCACAAATCAATCAATGTGATACACCATATTAAAAAACTGAAAAATAAAAACCACATGATAATCTCAATAGATGCAGAAAAAGCCTTTGACAAAATTCAGCATGATTTGTGATTAAAACTCTTAAAAAAATGGGCCTATAAAGAACCTACCTCAACATAGTAAAGGCCATATATGATATGAAAAAACAAATGCAAAAAGGCAAAATGGTTGTCTGAGGAGGCCTTTCAAATAGCCATGAAAAGAAGAGAAGCAAACAGCAGAGGAGAAAAGGAAAGATACCCATTTGAATGCAGAGTTCCAAAGAACAGCAAGGAGAGGTAAGAAAGCCTTCCTGAGCGATCAGTGCAAAGAAATAGAGGAAAATAATAGAATGGGGAAAACTAGAGATCTTTTCAAGAAAATTAGAGATACCAAGGGAACATTTCATGCAAAGATGGGCACAATAAAGGACAGAAATGGTATTAACCTAACAGAAGCAAAAGATATTAAGAAGAAGTGGCAAGAATACACAGAAGAACTATACAAAAAAAGATCTTCACAACCCAGATAATCACAATGGTGTGATCACTCACCTAGAGCTCTGGCATTCTGGAATGCAAAGTCAAGTGGGCCTTAGGAAGCATCACTATGAACAAAGCTAGTAGAGGTGATGGAATCCCAGTTGAGCTATTTCAAATCCTAAAAAATGATGCTGTGAAAGTGCTGCACTCAATATGCCAGCAAATTTGGAAAATTCAGTGGTGGCCACAGGGCAGGAAAATGTCAGTTTTCATTCCAATCCCAAAGAAAGGCAATGCCAAAGAATGCTCAGACTACCGCACAATTGCACTCATTTCACATGCTAGCAAAGTAATGCTCAAAATTCTGCAAGTGAGGCTTCAACAGTACATGAACCAAGAACCAGATGTTCAAATTGGATTTAAAAAAGGCAGAGGAACCAGAGATCAAATTGCCAACATCCACTGGATCATCAAAAAAGCAAGAAAATTCCAGAAACACATCTGCTTCATTGTCTATGCTAAAGCCTTTGACTGTGTGGATCAAAACAAACTGGAAAATTCTTAAAGAGATGAGAATACCAGAGCACATTACCTGCCTCCTGAGAAATCCATATGCAGGTCAAGAAGCAACAGTTAGAACTGGATATGGAACAACAGACTGGTTCTGAATTGGGAAAGAGGTAAGTCAAGGCTGTATATTGTCACCCTGCTTATTTAACTTATATGCAGAGTACATCATGAGAAATGCTGGACTGGATGAATCACAAGCTGGAATCAAGATTGCCAGGAGAAATATCAATAACCTCAGATATGCAGATGACACCACCATTATGGCAGAAAGCGAAGAACTAAAGAGCCTCTTGATGAAAGTGAGAGGTGAGTGAAAAAGTTGGCTTAAAACTCAACATTTAGAAAACTAAGATCATGTACCTGGTCCCACCACTTCATGGCAAATAGATGGGAAAACAATGGAAACAATAAGAGACTATTTTGGGGGGGGGGCTCCAAAATCACTGCAGATGGTGACTGCAGCCATGAAATTAAAAGATGATTGTTCCTTGGAAGAAAAGTTATGACCAACTTAGCACATTAAAAAGCAGAGACATTACTTTGCCAACAAAGGTCCATCTAGTCAAAGCTATGTTTTCCCCAGTAGTCATGTATGAATGTGAGAGTTGGACTATAAAGAAAGCTGAGAGCCAAAGAATTGATGCTTTTGAACTGTGGTGTTGGATAAGACTCTTGAGAGTCCCTTGGATTGCTAGGAGATCCAACCAGCCCATCTTAAAGGAAATCAGTCCTGAATGTTCATTGGAAGGACTGATGCTGAATCTGAAACTTCAATACTTTGGCCACCTGATGTGAATAATTGATTCATTTGAAAACACCCTGATGCTGGGAAGGATTGAAGATGGGGGGAGAAGGCGATGACAGAGGCTGAGATGTTTGGATGGCATCACCAATTCAATGACATGAGTTTGGGTAAGCTCCAGGAATTGGTGATGGATAGAGAAGCCTGGCATGCTGTAGTCCATGGGGTTTCAAAGGGCTGGACACAACTGAGTGACTGAATTGAACTGATGATAAGCCTGCAGCAAACATTATTCTCAATGGAGAAAAACTGAAAGCATTCCCCCTAAGATTAGGAAGAAGACAAAGATGTCCACTTTCACCACTATTACTCAACATAATTCTGGAAGTTCTAGCTACTTCCAGAGAAGAAAAAGAAATAAAAGGAATCCAGATTGGGAGAGAAGAAGTAAAGCTCTCACTGTTTGCAGATGACATGATACTATACACAGAAAACCCTAAAGATAGTATCAGAAAATTACTAGAGCTAATCAGAAAATTTAGCAAAGTTGCAGGATACAAAATCAATACACAGAAATCACTTGCATTTCTATATACTAACAATGAAAAATCAGAAAGGGAAATTAAGGAATCAATCCCATTCACCATTGCAACAAAAAGAATTAAATATCTAGGAATAAACTTATCTAAGTAGACAAAATAACTGTACACAGAAAATTATAAGGTACTATTGAAAAAATCAAAGATGACATAAACAGATGGAGAGATATTCCATGTTCCTGGGTAGGAAGAATCAATATTGTGAAAATGACTATACTACCAAATGCAATCTACAGATTCAATGTGAACCCTATCAAATTAGCAATGGCATTTTTCACAGAACTAGAACAAAAAAATTTCACAATTCATATGAAAACACAAAAGACCCTGTATAGCCAAAGCAGTCTTGAGAAAGAAGAATGAGACTGGAGGAATCAACCTTCCTGACTTCAGATTATACTACAAAGCCACAGTCATCAATACAGTATGGCACTGGCACATGAACAGAAATATAGACCAATGGAACAAGATAGAAAGCCCAGAAATAAACCCCTGCAGTTATGGATATCTTGTTTTTTGACAAAGGCAGCAAGAATATACAGTGGGGCAAAGACAACCTCTTCAATAAACAGTGCTGGGAAAACTGGATTGCTGCTGCTGCTGCTAAGTCGCTTCAGTCGTGTCCAGCTGTGTGCAACCCCATAGACAGCAGCCCACCAGGCTCCACTGTCCCTGGGATTCTCCAGGCAAGAACACTGGAGTGGGTTGCCATTTCCTTCTCCAATGCATGAAAGTGAAAAGTGAAAGTGAAGTTGCTCAGTAAGTGTTGGACTCTTTGTGACCTCATGGACTGCACCCTACAAGGCTCTGCTGACAATAGGATTTTCCAGGCAAGAGTACTGGAGTGGGGTGTCATTGCCTTCTCTGGGGAAAATTGGACAGCTCCATGTAAAAGAATGAAATTAGAACACTTCCTAACACTATACACAAAGATAAACTCAAAGTGGATTAAAGACCTAAATGTAAGACCAGAAACTATAAAACTCTTAGAGGAAAACATAGGCAGAACACTTGATTATATAAATCAAAGCATGATTCTCTATGACCCACCTCCTAGAATAATGGAAATAATAACAAAAGTAAACAAGTGGTACCTGATTAAACTTAAGAGCTTTTGCACAGCAAAGGAAACTATAAGCAAGGTGAAAACACAACCCTCAGAATGGGAGAAAATAATAGCAAATGAAACAACTGCCAAAGGATTAATTTCCAAAATATACAAGCAGCTCATACAACTCAATACCAGAAAAATGAACAATGCAATCAAACAATGGGAAAATACCTAAACAAACATTTATCCAAAAAAGACATAGAAATGGCTAACAAACACATGAAAAGATGCTCAACATCAATCATTATTAGAGAAATGCAAATAAAAACTACAATGAGATATCACCTCACACCAGTCAGAATGGCCATCATCAAAAAGTCTACAAACAATAAATGCTGGAGAGGGTGTGGAGAAAAGGGAACGCTCTTGTACTGTTGGTGGGAATGTAAAATTGATACAGCCACTATGGAAGATGGTATGAAGATTCCTTAAAAAACTAGGAATAAAATCCCCGTATGACCCAGGAATCCCACTCCTAGGCAAATACCCTAAGGAAACCAAAATTGAAAAAGACCCATGTATTCCGTTGTTCACTGCAGCACTACTTACAGTAGTAGAGCATGGAAGCAATCTAGATGTCCATCGACAGGTGAACAGATAAAGAAGTTGTGGTACATATACACAATGGAATATTACTCAGCCATCAAAAGAAATGCCTTTGAGTCAGTTCTAATGAGGTGGATGAACCTAGAACCTATTATACAGAGTGAAGTGAGTCAGAAAGATAAATATCATATTCTAATGCATATATATCGAGTCTAGAAAAATTGTACTGAAGAATTTATTTACAGGGCACAATGGAGAAACAGATACAGAGAATAGACTTATGCATGTGGGGAGAGGGGAGGAGAGGGTGAGACGTATGGAAAGAGTAACATAGAAACTTACATTGCCATAATTAAAATAGATAGCCGTCAGGAATTTGCCGTATGGTTCAGGAAACTCGAACAGGGGCTCTGTATCAACCTAGAGGGGTGGGATGGGGAGTGAGATGAGAGGGAGTTTCAAAAGGGAGGAGATATATGTATACCTACGGCTGATTCATGTTGAGGTTTGACGGAAAACAGAAAAATTCTGTAAAGCAATTATCCTTCAATAAAAAAATTAATTAAAAAAAAACCCAGATCACTAAAGTTGTTTTGAAAACTCCTGTGATTATCGCAGTTGAGCAGGGATTATGAGATGGCTATTTACTCACTGAGGCTTCCCAGGTGGTACTAGCGGTAAAGAACCTGTCTGCCAATGCAGGAGACATAAGAGATGTGGGTTTGATCCCTGGGTTGTGAAGATCCTCTGGAGGAAGGCACAGCAGCAATCCATTCCAGTGTTCTTGCCTGGGAAATCCCATGGACAGAGGAGCCTGGTGGGCTATAGTTCACAGGGTCCCAAAGAGTAAGACATGACTGAAGTGACCTACCAGGCACGCACATTTACTCACTAGGTAGATCTTGACCCTAGAACTCCTTAATGGCAAACAGAAGGAAATATGGTTTTCATTAAACTGTGTGAACTGCTACTACACATGACAGAAACTACCCAGGCATACCACTTCTCTCTCCCTCCTGGAGCTAGTTCTGGATTTGTTCTAGGAAAAAACTGTGGGTTTAATTTGAAGCCAGTTTATTTTCATTGGTTTTGCAGTTCTTTTGTGGTGCTTTTAATATGACACAGTTTAGGGTTTCCCAAGGTGTGTATTGTAAAGCTTTAGTTCAGCCATGGAATAAAAGAAGGAGGGAAGTTCCATGGTCAGGTCATGGGGCTTTAGGTAAACCACTTTATAGTACACTGTGGAGCCTTTGCTCTGCTCATACACAGTGTGAATTTCTAAAAGGGAGAGAGCTGATGCTGCATTTCCTAAACTCACTTGCCCACAGCATGGAGCGTTTCACCGGACTAGCGTCTCCCAGGACACACCACAGGATAGGACAGCTGAGTGTGCACAGGGGCGGCTCTCACTGCTGCTCTGTGCAGGAGGGGACGTCTCCTGCCCAGTGCCTCTGGCACATGACGTTTCTCTTCAGTTGACAGGAAAATGACCTGACTGCCAGTGATTCTGCAGTACTCTTGAAGCTGTTAAGAGAAGAGATTATTTTAAAGAGCTTCTCCTAAGAGAAAGGGCAAGCTTGGCATAGTGTGTATCTAGGTCCACAGACAAGAGATGCGTGGAGAGAATTCAGGTGCTCTCTAAACCTGGATAGGAATAGAAACCCGTGTCTTCATTTTATCAACATCCGCCCGAAATTTAGCAATTCCTATAGTTATGAATGTGGCAACAGATCCCAGTAATATGCGCAGAACCTGTGACTTTGTCAGCAACAGAAATCATAGATTTATATGTCAAAGTTGTTGCAGGTTTCTCAGAATATTACTTGTGCTTCTTGCTAGTTTGAAATTTTGGTAATTATGACGCCTGTCAGTAGGTTGATCTTGTTATTTAATGTGTTACTAAAGAAGCACATAATCACCAAAGTGTGTGTGTGTGTGTGTGTGTGTGTGTGTGTGTGTGTGTTTTGGCCACATTGGTGCAACATGTAGGGTCTTATTTCCCTGACCAATGATTGAACCCGAGCCCCCTACAATGGGATCACAGTGGCTTAACCACTGGACTACCAGGGAAGTCCCTACCAAAGTATTTTGATAATAACTTTACCTCTCAAGCACATCACCTGTCCCTTGGTAGGGCTTTATGAATATTGACTAATGTTACCACCAGCCCTATCACCACCATGTGACTAAGCTTTCGTATTTGTTGTATTAAAATGTCTCATTTTACTTCCAACCTCAGAGTAGTAAGGCATGTAATACTGATCAAATCAGATCAAATTATTTGCCTTGCTGATTCTTTTGCACATGATATGTGCTAGAAAACTGCAGCACTTACAAGAAACTTTAACTTGTTTATAAATTCCTTTATGCATTCACCTGTCAAGTGTTTATCGGCCCTCTTCCTTGGTCTCTGCTCAGGTAATGTCGGTGTGGTTGGAGTGGAAGTAAAGTGGGGAGCAGTAAATGGAAAGAAGTCTTCATAATCTATTTGTCCAACCTTCATCTCTCCCTGTCCTGTCTCTATTAACTCCAGAAAATTCAAGGGAAATGTTGTCGTCAGTTTCTAGCACAGTACTCTGAGCCTCAGGGCACTGGGGAAGTTGAAAAACAACACACCTCTGTCTACAGTGTTTTTACAGGGTCACTTTCCAAGACTGTGGCACCCATGTTCTCAGGTTATCTGATATTTAAGTGCCTCTTTAAAATTTATTTTTGAAAAGTGGAGTATAATTGCTTTACCATGTTGTATTAGTCTCTGCTGTACAACAATGCAAATCAGCTGCAAGTATACATATATCCGCTCCCATCTGAGCCTTCCTCCCACCCCTCTCAGTCATCACAGACCACTGAGCTGAGCTCCCTGTGCTATAAGCAACTTCCCACTAGCTAGCTATGAGACACGTGGTGGTATATATACATCAATGCTACTCTTCCAGTTTGTCCCGCCCTCTCCCCACTCTGCTCTGTCCATAAGTCTGTTCTCTACATCTGTGTCTCTATTCCTGCCCTGCAAATAGGTTCTTCAGTACCATTTTTCTAGATTCAATAAATATGTGTTAATATATGATACTTATTTTTCTCTTTCTGACTTCACTCAGTATGACAGACTCTAAATTCATTCACACCACTACAAAGGATCCAATTTTGTTCCTTTTTACAGCTGTGTAATATTCCATTGTCTATATGTACCACATCTTCTTTATCCATTTATCTGTCAATGGACATTTAGGCCGCTTTCATATCCTGGCTATCGTAAGCAGGGCTGCAATGAACACTGGGGTACATGTATATTTTTGAATTATGATTTTCTCAGGGTATATGCCCAGTAGTGAGATTGCTGAGTCATGTGGTAGTTTTATTTTTAGTTTTTTTAAGCAACCTGTACTGTTCTTCACAGTAGCTATACCAATTTACATTCCCACCAATAACATTTATTGTTTATAGATTTTCTGATGGCCATTCTGACTGGTGCGGGGTGATACTTCATTGTAGTTTGGATTTGCATTTCTCCAATGATGACTGATGTAAAGCATCTTTTCATGTGTTTGTTGGCCATCTGCAAGTCTTCTTTGGAGAAATGTCTATTTAAATCTTCTGCCCGTTTTTGATATTTTTTATATCGAGCTGCACGAGCTGTTTGTATGGTTTGGAGATTAATCCTTTGTCAGTTGCTTCATTTGCACATATTTTGTCCCATTCTGAGAGTTGTCTTTTTGTCTTGTTTATGGGTTCCTTTGCTGTGCAAGAGCTTTTCAGTTTAATTGGAAATGCCTTTTGTCTAACCTTCTCTGGATTGTTTCAGACAGAAAGTGGAAGATTGGCCAGGTGAGAATGAGATCTCTAGCAGGTTAAATTGTGTCCCCTGAAAGGTATGTCTAGGTCCTGATCTCGTGCCTGTGAGTGCTACCTTATTTGGAAATAGGGTCCTTAAAGATGTAATTCAACTAAGAATCTTGAAATGAGAACATTCTAGACTTAGGGCCCTAAGTCCAATGATAATGTCCTTATAAGTGACAGAGAAGTGTCCTTATGAGTGACTCAGAGGCACACCAGGAAGAAGGCCATATGGAGACGGAGGCAGAGGTTGGAGTGTTGCAGCCACAAGACAGAGAAGTCCAGGAGCCCCTGGAAGCTGGAAGCAGTGAAGCAGGATTCTTTCCTAGAGTTTCTGGATGGAATGTGGCCCTGCGAACCCCTTTACTTTGGACTTCTGGCCTCCAGAGTTTTAAGAAAATAAACTTCTCTTATTTTAACCCACCGTATCAGTGGCAATAATCAGGAAGCTAGTACATTTTCCTCTTCCACTGGATACGGTGTGGAGCACACCAGTGTTCAGCCAGTCCTGGGGTTTGAGTGACAAACATTGCTATGGTCTGAACGTTTAGGTCCTCCCCAAATTCCTATGTTGAAATCCTAACTCCCCAGTATAGTGGTCTTTGGAGGTGGGGCCTTTGGGAAGTGACTGGGTCATGAGGTGAAGCGTTCATGGATGAGATCAGTGCCCTTGTATAAGAGGCTCCAGAGAGCACCTCCTGTCCTCCTGCCACATGAGGACACAATGAAAAGATGGTTGCCTACGAACCAGGAAGCAGGCTTTCACCAGACACCAAATCTACTGGCACCCAGATGATGGAACTTCCCAGCCTCCAGACTGTGAGAAATAAAGTATTGCTTATGAGCCACTTTGTTATAGCAGCCTGACTGGACTTAAGAAGAGACATTCTTTAGTAGCTTCAGGATATTTTCCATTGATTCAGAGTCCAGCCCCAATTGGTTTGAACTTCATTTACCTATTTCTCTCCAGCCACCCTCTCTCTCTTTTCTTCTACTTTTAGGATAGAATCAAAGGCACCAGAAGACCTAATAATTATTCCTGTCTCATTCAGAGTTGTCTCAAATGATCCCAGATCAACCAAGTGACTATACCTACCTGATCTGATACTGTACAAATAGTTCTTCCCTCCTCTTGTGAAGGTCAGCAGGCTGGAACTGACGAGAGACTGATGAGAGAAGGAGATGATTGAGGGAGGCCCCCTCTTTCTCTGGGCATTGCCCTCTGATCTCACTCCCAAGAAACTCTCTCCAGACTCTGTCCCCCTGCTCATAGGAGAGAGAGACTAGGAACTAACCTAAACACACATGAGCAGGGGAAGAAGGCTTTGCATGGAGGCAATGGTTACTGATGTGCCCTTGTATGGGGTGGTGCCCTTCCTGGGGCCATTTGCAAAAATGACTAGGAATGGACATGAACTTGGGCAAACTCTGGGAGATGGTGAGGGACAGGGAGGCCTGCTGTGCTACAGTCCACAGGGTTGCAAAGAAAAGGACATGACTGGGCAACTGAACAACAGCAACTCTTGGGAAAGAGTTTTACCTTAAATTCTTAAGGTAATTTTTAATTTTACCTTAAACTAGGCTTGGCTTGGGCTTTGAAGGGAGCAGTGAATGTCACCACGGCACATAGAGCAGGGAGGAAAAGCCCCATGGACACTCCATGGAGCTCCCAGACATATTTGGGAGAGAGGGCTAGATTCTGCAACTGTGCGTGGAAAGGGAGCCAGAGAAATAGGAGTTGTTATCTGTCTCTTCTGTTTCTCTTATGGAGACCCTGGTTTTGACTCCAGACTGGAATGACCTGGAAAACACTGGTAACAGTGCGATATAATGCCAGTCACATCTGTTGAAAGCTGTCAAGGCTGGAGCACATTGAGAAACACTAAGTTCACTTTTAAAAGCCAATGAGAAGAAGTTATAAAACTTGTGGCAATTTAGTGAAATTGATCAATAAAGATAATTTATTTTGCATAGATGTGGATAATAAACTTGAATTACAAAATAAATTTCCAGGGTTAGAACCCAATAAGGGCATCATGGCTTCCCTGATAGCTCAGTTGGTAAAGAATCCACGTGCAATGCAGGAGACCCTGGTTCAATTCCTGGGTCAGGAAGATCCGCTAGAGAAGGGATAGACTACCTACTCCAGTATTCTGGCCTGGAGAATTCCATGGACTACGGTCCATGGGGTCTCAAAGAGTCGGACACGACTGAGCAACTTTCACTTACTCACTCAAGGGCATCGTATCCTTTCTTCTCTTCTCATCATAAACTTGCAGTTATATGGCCAAAAGCTACACCTGCAGCAAAAATGTAGCTTTGGTCCTCCCCCCTCCTCCTCTACTCCCTGGACCAGCTCAATGATGAAGATGTGTGATGCTTCAGGGGCCTTCTTGGTTCTCTGAGTGAAAGTATTGCTCCAGAAAAAATCTCTCTGTGGCCCTCCTCTCTCCTTTCTGTCTCTCTCAGCCACCTCAGGTGTTGAGTATCTGGGAACATCTCAGGCCTCCACTGACCCAGCAGCTGCTTCCAGAAGAGCAGCTGGGAATCCTGGGGATCAGAGACTCTCACTGGGTGACCTTCAATTGTGAGGAAATGTTCCGGCTTTTCCATCAAGTGCTGTGGTTCTGAGCTACCATGGGCAAGGAGCTGTGCTAGGATGTCTGCAGGGCTTCACATAGCCCATTCTCACAAGTATTTAGGGAGAGAGAACACACACTGCAATTAGAAAAGGAAGAAGAAAGTGATCTCAGTGAGGCAGTAGCGAGTGGTGGCATGGAATGAGATCTTAATTCCCTGCCCAGGAAGTGAACCTGGGTAGCCAGGATGTACTCTTGCCTGTCAAATCCCATGGACGGAGTCTGGTAGGCTGCAGTCTATGGGGGTCGCTAGGAGTCGGACATGACTGAGTGACTTCACTTTCACTTTTCACTTTCATGCATTGAAGAAGGAAATGGCAACCCACTCCAGTGTTCTTGCCTGGAGAATCCCAGGGACGGGGGAGCCTGGTGGGCTGCTGTCTATGGGGTCGCACAGAGTCGGACATGACTGAAGCGACTTAGCAGCAGCAGCAGCCAGCATGAAAACTAGGAATCCTAGCCACCAGACCAACAAGGGCTAGAGGTTAGCAGCTAATTTTTCCTGGATCTTTGCCTCCAGTGAAAAATGCATTTATCACAGAGGCAGAAGCGGGACATGCAGGTACAGAGTTTATTATTAGAGACATAGCACAACCACAAGTGGGAGAGTGCATAGAGACACAGTTTGTTAAGTTGAGATAGAAGCAGGGCAGAGATGCACACCCAGAGAGAAAGGGTGTGGGCGTCCCCCCCAGTGAGGAAGAGCACTGTAAAGAGGCGGTTAAGTCATTTATATAGATCAGTTCTTCTGAGTCTTTGTCCTCCTTCAGGACAATTATCTGGTTTCTTTTCCACAACTAGACCTACTCTGGGATGCTCCCCTGGATATTGACGTGAAGGCTTCTGGGAGGAACAAGACTCATTATGGCCTGGAGTTATCCCCTGACTTTTGATTCTGAGGAGGGTTTTTGTGCATGTGTAGTATCTCCATTATCTTTTACTCAGAGGTTTTGCCTCTCTTTGTCCTTGCCATGATTATTCCCTTGAGATGAACACAAGCGACAAAGACTGGCTATTTACCCTGTTTCTATTGTTACTTCCATTTCTGAGAGCGAATAGAGGGCTGGTTGTAAATTTTTCAACTGGAGCCCACCTATCTTTTGCCTCAGAAAATGGAAAGAGAAGGCTGGCTGATTGCGAATTTCCAACCTGGACCCTGTCAATCTCCTACCTCAAAAGCAATAGGACAGTGTCATGTAATGGCTAAGAGCCTGGGCTTTGAACTCCCCAGTGGCCCTGGGATGAGTCTCAGCGCTCCTTGGCACCTGGCTGTAAAGGAACTGGCCTCCTGTCCGGCCCCAGGTGCTGGTGGGGGGACCTAGAAAACCTGGAGAAAGAGGTGTGGGACAGAGGCATGAGCCCTTCACCCACCTGCGTCTGCTCCTGGTTTGCTGTAAGGATTACAAGAGTTCATGAAAAGCAGATAATTAGCACAGCTACTAGCACATAATAATCTCTCAAAAGAAGTGCTATTATTGTTTCAACAGCAAGAATTGCCAGACTCCTGAGGATAGAAGCAATTCCTGGAGGGATTCATGAGAGGGAAGAGATTTAGGCAGTAAGAGGCTTCTGGGGTGGGGGACTTGAGAGAAGATGACATCAGGTAGATGTACTGTGAGATGGCTTTGAAAAGGTCATCAAAATACCACCTAGTGACTGGCCTTGGAACTATGGGGGCAACCTTTGTTAGCAGTCTGTGGCTTTGTTATTGATCAGTGTTCTTCGCCCTCCTTGATCAATAGAAATGGATAGGAGGCCAGACAAGAAATTTAGGCAAGGCTTTATTGGGGCCCCTGTTGCAATAGGGGGAAGTGATAACAAGTAACAGTTTCCTTGCTCACTCCCTGATGAGGGTGGAGAGTTGATTCCTTTTATGTGGGAGGGGAGGGGTGGGTCCTGGGGTTGGGCCAGAGGGGTGGCTTAGGTGGTTTGCCCATCCCTTTGGTGGTGGTGTATGCAAGGGGCATGGACAGCACCCTGCTTTTGCTCCCAGCTCTTCAGAAGTGGCAGCTGGATTTTTGGTCTTTTGTATCTTACCGTTCATAATTTGCCCCAGCTGTGCATGCACAGAGTTCTTTAGTCCCTTGTCATTTCTTTTTAGTCCCTTATAGCACAGGGAAGCCTGGCATGCTGTGGTCCATGGCGTCGCAAAGATCCCGACATGACTTGGCGACTGAACACCAACTACGTTTCTTTGCATTTTGTTGCTCAAGGAGACGTCTGTCCAGGTGCAAGCACTACAGCACAGGGCCCCAGGACCCGGCCTGGCTCAGCTTGAGCCCCACAGACCAGGCGAGCAGGTGTCTTCAGTGGTGGGCTGCTGGGGGAGGGTAGGGCCTGAGGAGAGCCAAGGCCCAGAGGCCAAACTTCAGGGGGTGTTGAGGGAACAGTGTGTAAACCCCACCCCTTCCCAGCTGGAGCAGAGGTTTGGTGTAAACTGTAAAATCGAAGAGTATCTCTGAGGCTGTGACAGGGAGGAGAAAGCTAAGGAGAGAAGATCAGATTTCCAGGAGGCTTAGAGCAGCCCCAGAGGGAAGTCATGAGCAGGGTGGTGTTGGCTTGTGTGAGGGGGTGGGGTGCCTCCCAAAGCAGGATTCATGGGGGGAAATATCTCTCCCAGCCCCGCTGAAGTGTACCCTCCTCCCCAGCTAATTCCAGGCTGGCGTCACCTTCTACCGAGCGAAACAGTGGGGCGGCCTGAGAGCTGATGTTTACCTTAGCAAACAGCGGCGAGCCTATGCCAGTGAAGCCTGAAAAGGATTAAGGCTGTAAATTAAAGTTTAGGAAACAAGAAATGAAACAAGGCCCTTAAACTTGTAGCCCCAAATAGGCAAACTGCTGTGTTCAAGCAGTTTAGCTGCCGTGATGCTGGACGACCAGCAAAACACTGAAAAAGCCTCTTAAAACTAAGGTTGAGGAACCCACGATGTGACACCATCCTATTAGAAAAGGGGCTCTGCAGAGCGGCTCACTGCTCCTGCACCCTCCTGGCTGCCAGGGCTTCCCTCCTGGCTTCCTGTACACCCAGAATACAACGGCCTCTCCCTTTCCTGTCAGGAGGAACAAGCCCAGAAGGGTGAGGCTGAGAAAAGGTCATTCGTTAGCTTTGGAAGCAGGAAATTGGGTGACCTTGACTAGGGCAGCTTTCACAGGCCCGGGAGAGCAGAGGGTGCCAACGGGCTCCCCCACTAGGGGGCGTGCTTGGCTGACTCACCGGGGCATCTGGAACAGGTCTGAAGTGGGGCAGGCCCTCTACCCTCCTCGTCCCCCACCCACGGAGGCCTCCACACCCTCTTCACAAGTGAGTTCTTAAAACATCAATTTTATTTTGTGTTTCTTATTTCAAAAGGAATATACAGAAAATTTGGAAAAAAACCCAAAACAAAACAGAAGACCACAGAGGAAAAAAAATTGTCCACAATCCTCAAACTAAGGAATTCCTCTGTTAGCATTTTAGTGTATAATGAGTTGATTTTTTTTTTTTTTTAATTAAGTGACAGCTGGCATCAGCATTTATCTTTGGGGTGAAATTCTTTTTTTTGAGAAAAATAAACTGGTACATTTTCTGGTTCAGCGTGGGAGGACAATTTGCAGGAAGAAGAGAGATGGCGTGTGGGTGTCCTCTACCAAGGAGATTCAGCGGAAGCTGTTTGACCTGGCTTTCTTTTGTTTCTTTTTTTTGCAGCAAATGCATTTGTTGCATTGTGTGACTGGATATTTTGGTGCTGTGCGGAGATATTAATTTCAAGTCTAGATCAATACAAGCAGCGTAAGCATGGAGTCTGGGAAGGAACTCGGGGGGCTATGAACACAGAGATTCAGGGTGAAGCTGCAGAAATCTGGGGGCAGGCGTTTGGACTTCCACAGTCTGTGGTGGACTAACAGGGGTGAGTCAGCTATACCCAGAAATTTGGGGAAGGAAAACATCCAGCTGGGTCATGTCATGCTAGAGATTTATCATTAGGGTCAAAATTTATCATCAGGATCATATTTGCTTTTTTGATTGCAATGTGCCTGACATTAAACTTTTGATCACTGAGGCGTCCACATCAAAGACATCCCTCTCCAACAGACACACTGCCAGCTACCCTAGATAAAAGAGCCAGACCTGGTCCACCCATGAAGTTCCCTCTTTTTTTTTTTTTTTCCAGAAAACTCTGGTTATGGTAGATAAACAACTGTTCATTTGACTGACCTCTTGTTTTCCCTTCCTGAGCTTTAATTCTGGATTTTATAATTTGTTTTTGAAGAGGGTACTGAATTTATTACTTATTTTTGTTAACTGCAGGGACATAGACAGAAATTCTTAACTTTCCCTATATTGCTGATAGAAATGTGACTGACTCAGGTTCGTGGACTCCTTAATCACTAGAAATTGGTAAGGGGCCAGAGGAGGAATTCAGGCAAGGCTTTATTGATATTCAGGTGCTCCTGTTTGTTCCCAAGGCGGGGAACAAGCTGGTACCTTATATGAGCTGGGTGTTGAGGCGGGTGGGTGGGGTTGGAGGGGTGGTTTGGGTGGTCTGCACACCCCTTGGTGGTGCTGTGTTTACAGATTTTGTGGGGTACCCTGCTTTTGCACCTCAAGAGTGGCAGTTGGTTTGTGACTGTTTTGTGTCTTCTTGTTTGTAATTTGCCCCAACTGCTCACTTATGCAGTTATTTTTAGTCTCTTATAGTTTCTTTGTATTCTGTTGCTCAAGAAACGGAGGAGACATTTGTCCAGGTGGAAGCACTCTGGTAAAAATTTCCAGGTCCCAAGTCCCAGGTCCCAGCCTATCAGAAATAATGACAAAGTGCAAAAATACAAGATTCTGGACGAAGAGTAAGGTTCTCCTTGTTTTTACTCAAGCAAGTTGGGACTCTTGATTCACAGGGTCTTTTGGGAAAATTTATGCTTTATCTCTTTTTCTCTTAAATTTGTTTTTCTGTTGTAGGTTTTGTTTTGAGTACCTTTATTGTTTTCTTCTTTACGGTTTTTGAGATATGTTCTTATCTTTTTTAAAAATCATGTCCTTCTTTTTTACTAGCTATTTTTTTTATTTCAAATTTATTTTTTAATTGAAGGATAATTGTTTTACAGAATTGTGTTGGTTTCTGCCAAACATCAACATGAATGAGCCATCAGTATATATGTGGCCCCTCCCTCTTGAACATCCTCCCTCCCACCTGCCTCTCCATCCCACCCCTCTAGGTTATTACAGAGTCCCCGTTTGAGTTCCCTGAGTCATATAGAAAATTCCCATTGGCTATCTATTTACACATGGTAATGTAACTTTTCATGTTACTCTTACTAGCTATTTGGAATGTTTGTTTCAGTTGTCCTGGTTTTTGGATTTGCTCATTTAAGATGTATTTATGTCTATTATTGTAGCTATAGCTCACAAGTCTTTAAATGTAATGTATCCTTTCTCATTCTGTTATTATTTAGAACATTTTTCTTTTCCCTCCAGCTTTATTGAGATATAATTGACATATACCTGTATGTGTCATATACAAGCTCACTGCATAGCTTTGGGGCCTAGGTCCCTAGTGTCTCAGATGGTAAAGAATCTGCCTGCAATGCAGGAGACCTGGGTTCAATCCTTGGATTGGGAATATTCCCCTGGAGAAGGGAATGGCTCCCCACTCCAGTATTCTTGCCTAGAGAATTCCATGGATGGAGAAGTCTGGTGGGTACAGTTCATGAGTTCACAAAGAGTTGGACATGACTAAGCAGCTAAACACACACACACACACACACACACAGAGCATAAATTTAAGATGTACAGCATAGTGATTTGACTTCCATATGTCATGAAATGATTAGCACGATTAGTTTACTGAACATCCATAATCTCATATAGATACAAAATAAAAAAAAAGAAAAAATTTGTTCTTTGTGATGAGAACTCATGCTTTAATCTTGTAACAACTTTCATGTATAGCATAGAGCCGTGTTAGTTATATTAATCATATTGTACATTGTATACCTAGTACCTATTTATCTTGTAACTGGAAGTTTGTATCTTTTGACTATTTTCAACATATAAAAATATTACATAATTATTGAATATATTCCACAAGCATACATTTCATCCCTGTGATTCATTTATTTTGTAACTGGAAGTTTATATCTCTTAATTTCCCTCACTTATTTCACTTATACCTCTTCCCACTGACAATCACCTCTTTGTTCTCTGTATCTGTGACTCAATTTCTGTTTTGTTACGTTTGTTCATTTGTTTTGTTTTTGAGATTCCAGATATATGTGAAATCATACAGTATTGTCTTTCTCTGTCTGACTTGGTTCACTTAGTATAATAATCTCTAGATCTGCCTATGTTGCTGCAGATGGCATTATTTCGTTCTTTTTCATGGCTGAGTAATACTCCATTGTGTGTGTGTGTGTGTGTGTGTGTGTGTGTGTGTGTATGCTGCATCTTTATTCATTCATCTACCAATACACACTTAGATTGTTTCCATCCAGATCTTATATTTTACATTCATCAGTAAAGAGTGAAACCAGGAAGCAGGCATCCCACCCTTGACCCCAATGAAGGGGGAACTCCAGATCCTTTTCCTATTTCTCTCTCTCTCTGTCTACCTGTGACCTCTCCATGTGGTCTCAGGTATGCCGCATACTTTCCAAGACATGTAAGTAATAAGCCTTGATTTTTTTTCAAAATTTCCTGATAGTTATTGCTGAGGATATCTTGCAATTACAGTAAGAACCGCAAGGGTCAGCCCAACTAAAATATTGACTCCATAAAGGAAATGTCTGCGGGGCTCGACACAAGTAGCACAGGCCCAGTTTAGTGTCCCCAGGCATTTCTAGTCAGTAGCATCACTATCGATAGGCTGAGACAATATTGTTATTATATATAACACAGTTTCTATCTTGTTATACTTTTTCTTATTTTATACTCTTTGAGTATTTTCCCTGCCCATTAAAAAAAAATATATATATATGCATGTGTGTGTTCACACAGGTATATATGTATACACACAACATATACACATGTGTGTAAATACATGTACGAGACTTAAAATGTTTAAAAACTGCAATATTCTATCATTCGGATGAAATTCTGATGCCTAAATTTGGATGTTGAGTGTATTTGTATGGCAGTGAGTATTAAAGAAGATTTTGAAGTATTAAGGAAGACCTGATTTTGAGGTCAGGGGTTGAACATTCACTTCTGAAATATCTTTCACAGCTCTGGCCTTTCCTTCCCCAAAAGACCCCCCAGAAGCACCCAGGTACAGTGGTGACCATTCTTGCATTGTGCTGCTGCTGGGCTCAGTCGCTTCAGCATGGCTGACTCTTTGCAACCCCATGGACTGTAACCCTCCAGGCTCCTTTGTCCCTGGGATTTTCCAGGCAAGAATACTGGAGTGGGTTGCCATTTCTATCGCCAATTCTTACATCACACTGGGCTATTTTGGTTGTGTGTTTCTACTTCCTCTACTATAGCAGGAACTCCCTGATCTTAGGACACCTCATGTTTCACATTTGCAACACAGCGTCAGGCATAGTGTGTAGGTTCAGGACACGTTTGAAATAAACACGAGTATTGAGTCATTGAGCAGATCCCCCTCCCACCCCAAGTCATGGACAGAGGCTCACTCCGTCAAGCTGCTCCCATTCTGATGAAGTGGCATTCTAAACTGACAGTTAAGTCTGCTCCCCACAGACTGCTCCTCCCCAGATGAGCCCTGGGGAGGCGAGCTTTCATCATTCCTGCATCCTAACTGGACTTATATAGATTCTTTTCATGTGTGACACCCAGTGGTTTTTTTTAAGGAGTATTTTGTATTGTCGTTGTTCTGCTTTCTGAATCTGAAAGTGAGTGGTGGAGGAGATGGGGAAAGAGGAGACAGACTGAGGTTGTTTGCTGACATGCCTTGATTTTCAGTTATTATTTTGACTTTGGGTAGGTAAGCATTAAAGACTGAATCTGAGTTCTGAAAGAATTTACAACCTCTAGAGGAAAAATATGGGAACCAAACCCATGTCTTGCTATTTTGAATTTGAATAGTTGAAAGGATTCCCATGCATACAATTTCACCCAGTTTGTGATTTTGTCATCTTTGTTGTTTTTAACATTGCTGATATCTGAAGCTGACTGAAAGATAGTCTTTTTATTGGCATCAGAGAAGAGAATCATCTTCCAGAACCAACACATCCTTTGTGTGGGAAGTGTTTCCTTCGCTTTTCTCCCCCTACTAGTTTCTGTTTAGAAAAACTGAGTCTTGGTGCGTGTGTCAGGCAGGTCTGTTTCAGAGGCGAGTAGAATAGATGGAGTGGCTGGTGTGATTCCTTTTTCTCTTCCTATACCACTTGTTGAAGATAATGCAATACATATACTGAGCTCAGAGAAAGAGGAAACTATAGGTGTTTTTCAGATATTCCACTTGAAGAGTTGGCCTTCTCCATTTTTTCCCCCTCTCTTTCACCTTCTTACTGCTGCTGCTAAGTCACTTCAGTCATGTCCTACTCTCTTCGACCCCATAGATGGCAGCTCACCAGGCTCCTCTGTCCCTGGGATTCTCCAGGCAAGAACACTGGAGTGGGTTGCCATTTCCTTCTCCAATGCATGCAAGTGAAAAGTGAAAGTGAAGTCGCTCAGTCGTGTCTGACTCTTAGCGACCCCATGGACTGCAGCCTACCAGGCTCCTCCATCCATGGGATTTTCCAGGAAAGAGTACTGGAGTGGGGTGCCATGGCCTTCTTCTTACTACTGTTACAGAATTTCAATGAGTTAAGATACTTAAGACTAAATCAACTGCGTGGCTGCTATACTCTGCAAAATGAAAAAGGAAGCTAACCTTAAGAATAGAGGAATAAATGATGTTTTCAGTAAAAACACATGCTTTTCAGAGTGCATGGAATCTTAAGAGTCTAGAATCTAAAATCACTAGAACAGTCTGTGGATGTGACATAGCTAAGCATCTGGGGAATCAGTACTGATGCTCCTTATACTGACCATGGCAGACATCATTAGCTGATCACAGTATGTCCCACCACGCAGAGACAGGGCCTCAGAACACCTCTCAGCAAACCATACTGGTTCTTCTCTATTAATTCATGGGTGTTGATACTCAAGATGAAAGCTCCTTGTCTAGTGTGACTTAGACATACTATCCACTGTATGAAGGGAGTTTCTCTTATAATGTTTTGGATGCGTGATTCAGGGCTTTCTGTTTCCAATTATCTCTGTAGCCCCCAACAGTTATATGTACCACAAAGTTCAGACAAATGAAATGATCTCTGGTTCCCAAATAAAGCCTTGGTTGTTCTTCTATAATTTTGTATATCTCCAGCATCGTTACCACCCTAATAACATTCCACCATCCTCCCAAGATCCAAGAACTGTCATTGCAATCAAGGCTTCTAACCATTTGTGCCTCACAGAATTTTATGATTACTTTTTTATTTTTTTTGACCACACTACATGGCCCGTGAGATCTTAGTTCCTCAGCTAGGAGTTGAATGTGTGCCCCTTGCAATGGAAGCAGAGTCTTAACCACAGGACCACCAGGGAGGTCCAATGATTACTTCTTTAAATCCTCATAGCACTCTGCACCTTATAATAAACTCTAGTAGGTGCTTTGTCTCTAAGACTGTTTAGAAATTTTAAACTGGTTTAAAATTCTCTCTTGGCCAACATTTTTTGGGGTTAAGAACTTCTGGATGAAATGTAAAAAGACTCAGATAATCTTTCTAATGTTTGGCTTACTCAGTGCCAAAGTAGTCTGAAATTTTTTCCTTTTCCTAGATTTAATTGATTGAAAGTTTGATGTTTTTCTTTCCAGTGTGAAATCACTTATTCTTGTATATCAAGAATAAGTCAAATCTGTATCTTAGCAACTATTTTTGAGGCACTTTTCAGTAGCATATGTTTTTTATGCAAAAGTAGATAACTGTATCTTTCCCAGAGCATAACAAATATTATAGACAGCTATGGGATCACTAGCCTGATGACCACAAATTTTATGGTAGAAACTCACTGACATCTCTATCATATTATTATTTATGATAAGATAGGCGTGAGAATAACACAAGTCTCTCCTAAGGGTACACTGAAAAATCCAACTTAATTTTTTGGTAATCTCAGCCTTGGAAGTCTCCTATAAAAATATGGCCTTACATTACAAAGGAGTTTCCACATACACAGATCTGTGACATAAAATACATTCTGAAGAATAATGACTCCTCTGAGTTCAAACAGAACTCAGTGAATCTATGTTGTATGTGTCATGTAAACACAGGCTGCCCTAAATCAATATGTCTGATTATTCTTATTAGTCCTAAACCATAGTTTCTTCCATTTTTTCTTTAGATTTAATGTAAATCTCTCCCTCTTCACACTGTCATTTCCTGTTTTCTGTCCTCCGTGGAATGGACTCATGGCCAGTTACCATTGTTCGTATGATATTCTTTCATTGCTTGAAAATTTATCATCACCTTCTCTTCTAGCTGAAATATTCTTTATTCTTTTAATTTTTCCAAGGAAGGTGTGCTTAACCCCTTCTACCTTTTTTAATAATTGCTTTTCTGGAGACCTCTCTGAGTTCACTAGGTGCTGTTCAATTCCTAATTGAACAGAGTAGTTTAATAAAGGTTGTTCACCATTGCTCCAAGGCAGACGACAGGGTGATACTGCCTGAGAAAGTACTTTGTGGGCTCCAAAGCAGCACCCAGATGGGGGAGATGGTTATTACTTGCTTGTTTGTACATCTAGAGCCAGGTCCTTGTTTCTAGAAGTAAGGTTTAAAAATTTCTTCACTTGTTTAGTCACTCATTCATTTATCCAATAATAATCTTTCTAGCAAATGCTGTTAGACAAGTATTAGAAATTGGGCAAAATCCGTCTCAAGAGTCTTTACCTCTCAGTGCCTATGTGACAGTTAAACTTGCTTTTCCAGTTTTTTAAAAAATTGAAGTATAACTGATTTACAATGTTGTGTTAGTTTAGGTATACAGCAAAGTGAATCATATATATATGTTATATGTATATTCTTTTTCAGATGATTTTTCATTATAGGTTATTACAAGATATTGAGTATAGTTCTCTGTGCTATATAAAGGCCCTTTTTGGTTATCTATTTTATATATAGTGGTATGTATCTGTTCACTCTTGCCATCTCCTGTTTGACCACTTCCAATTTGCCTTGATTCATGGACCTAACATTCCAGGTTCCTATGCAATATGGGTCTTTACAACATCGGACTTTACTTCCATCACCTGTCACATCCACAACTGGGTGTTGTTTTTGCTTTGGCTCTGTCTCTTCATTCTTTCTGGAATTATTTCTCCACTGATCTCCAGTAGCATATTGGGCACCTACCAACCTGGGGAGTTCATCGTTCAGTGTCCTATCTTTTTGCCTTTTCATACGGTTCATGGGGTTCTCAAGGCAAGAATACTGACGTGGTTTTCCATTCCCTTCTCCAGTGGACCACATTTTGTCAGAACTTTCCACCATGACCTGTCCATCATGGTGATGACCATTATATCTACTACTGTGGGCAAGAATCCCTTAGAAGAAATGGAGTAGCCATCATAGTCAACAAAAGAGTCCAGAATGCAGTACTTGGATGCAATCTCAAAAATGACAGAATGATATCTGTTCATTTCCAAGACAAACCATTCAATATTACTGTAATCCAAGTCTATGCCCAGACCAGTAATGCTGAAGAAGCTGAGGTTGAATGCTTCTATGAAGACCTACAAGACCTTTTAGAACTAACACCCAAAAAATATGTCCTTTTCATTATCGGGGACTGGAATGCAAAAGTAGGTTGTCAAGAAACACCTGGAGTAACAGGGAAATTTAGCCTTGCAGTACAGATGGAGCAGGGCAAAGGCTAATAGAGTTTTGCCAAGAGAACGCACTGGTCATAGCAAACATCCTCTTCCAACAATACAAGAGAAGACTCTACACATGGACATCACCAGATGGTCAACACTGAAATCAGATTGATTATATTCTTTGCAGCCAAAGATGGAGAAGCTCTATACAGTCAGCAAAAACGAGACTGGGAGCTGACTGTGACCCAGATCATGAACTCCTTATTGCCAAATTCAGACTTAAGTTGAATAAAGTAGGGAAAACCACTAGACCATTCAGGTATGACCTAAATCAAATACCTTATGGTTATATAGTGGAAGTGAGAAATAGATTTAAGGGACTAGGTGTGATAGACAGTGCCTGATGAACTATGGACAGAGGTTCATGACACTGTACGGGAGACAGAGATCAAGACCATCCCCATGGAAAAGAAATGCAAAAAAGCAAAATGACTGTCTGGGGAGGCCTTACAAATAGCTGTGAAAAGAAGAGAAGTGAAAAGTAAGGAGAAAAGGAAAGATATACCCATTTTAGTGCAGAGTTCCAAAGAATAGCAAGAAGAGATAATAAAGCCTTCCTCGGCAATCAATGCAAAGAAATAGAGGAAAACAATAGAATGAGAAAGACTAGAGATCTCTTCAAGAGAATTAGAGATACCAGGGGAACATTTCATGCAAAGATGGGTACAACAAAGGACAGAAATGGTATGACCTAACAGAAGCAGAAGATACTAAGAAGAGATGGCAAGAGTACACAGAAGAACTGTACAAAAAAGATCTTCACGACCCAGATAATCACGATGGTGTGATCACTGACCTAGAGCCAGACATCCTGGAATGTGAAGTCAGGTGGGCCTTAGGAAGCATCACTACAGACAAAGCTAGTAGAGGTGATAGAATTCCCATTGAGCTATTTAAAATCCAAAAGATGATGCTGTGAAAGTGCTGTGCTCAATATGCCAGCAAATTCAAAAAACTCAGCAGTGACCACAGGACTGGAAAAGGTCAGTTTTCATTCCAATCCCAAAGAAAGGCAATGTCAAATAATGCTCAAATTACCACGCAATTGCACTCATGTCACATGCTAGTAAAGTAATGCTTAAAATTCTCCAAGTCAGGCTTCAACAATATGTGAACCATGAACTTCCAGAAGTTCAAGCTGGTTTTAGAAAAGGCAGAGGAATCAGAGATTAAATTGTCAACATCCGCTGGATCATCAAAAAAGCAAGAGAGTTCCAGAAAAACATCTATTTTTGCTTTATTGACTATGCCAAAGCCTTTGACTGTGTGGATCACAATAAACTGTGGAAAATTCTGAAAGAGATGGGACCAGACCAGCTGACCTGCCTCTTGAGGAATCTGTATGCAGGTCAGGAAGCAACAGTTAGAACTGGACATGGAACAACAGACTGGTTCCAAATAGGAAAAGGAGTACATCAAGGCTGTATATTGTCACCCTGCTTATTTAACTTATATGCAGAGTACATCATGAGAAACGCTGGACTGGAAGAAGCACAAGCTGGAATCAAGATTGCTGGGAGAAATATCAATAACCTCAGATATGCAGATGACACCACCCTTATGGCAGAAAGTGAAGAGGAACTAAGAAGCCTCTTGATGAAAGTGAAAGAGGAGAGTGAAAAAGTTGACTTAAAGCTCAACATTCAGAAAACGAAGATCATGGCATCTGGTCCCATCTCTTCATGGCAAACAGATGGGGAAACAGTGTCAGACTTTATTTTGGGGGGCTCCAAAATCACTGCAAATGGTGACTGCAGCCATGAAATTAAAAGATGCTTACTCCTTGGCAGGAAAGTTATGACCAACCTAGACAGCATAAAAAGCAGAGACATTACTTGGTCAACAAAGGTCCATCCAGTCAAGGCTATGGTTTTTCCAGTAGTCATGTATGGATGTGAGAGTTGGACTGTAAAGAAAGCTGAGCACTGAAGAATTGATGCTTTTGAATTGTGGTGTTGGAGAAGACACTTGAGAGTCCCTGAACCACCAGGAGATCCAACCAGTCCATTCTAAAGGAGATCAGTCCTGGGTGTTCATTGGAAGGACTGATGCTGAAGCTGAAACTCCAATACTTTGGCCACCTGATGTGAAGAACTGACTCATTGGAAAAGACCCTGATGCTGGGAAAGATTGAAGGCAGGAGGAGAAGGGGATGACAGAGGCTGAGATGGTTGGATGGCATCACTGACTCAATGGACATGAGTTTGGGTAAACTTCGGATTTTGTGATGGATGGGGAGGCCTGGCGTGCTGCAGTCCATGGGGTCACACACACTCACATCAAACAAGCCAACAGAGAGGGCCTAGCATCAACAAAGAATATGAAGGTGTGGAAAAACTGTATTATATGGACCCAATTGCACGGCCCTTTGGGTTCATATTTCTGGAGCATCAGGTGTAACGAGAAGATGACCAGAGAGGTGAATTGAGGCCCCAGGATGAGTGATGTCATGCAGCCACTCATGTTGGCCACAACAAACGTTTTCTGTAAAGGACAAGATAGAATATTTTGTAGACCATTGTAGACAACATATAGACTCTGTTCCATTTTATCCTTTTCCTCTTTCCCTTTTCAAGCCCTTTAATTTAAAAGTATAAAAACTATTCTTAGCCCATAATCATATCATAAGTTGCTCAGTCGTGTCCGACTGTTTGCAACCCCATGAACTATAACCTACCAAGCTCCTCCATCCATGGGATTTTCCAGGCAAGAACACTGGAGTGGGTTGCCATTTCCTTCTCCAGTGCATGAAAGTAAAAAGTGAACGTGAAGTCGCTCAGTTGTGTCCGAATCTCAGCAACCCCATGGACTGCAGCCTACCAGGCTCCTCGTCCATGGATTTTCCAGGCAAGAGTACTGGAGTGGGGTGCCATTGCCTTCTCTGATTCCTAGCCCAAGGGTTGTGCAAAAAACAGTTGGCTAAATTTGGCCTGCATTCTGTAGTTTGCTATACTAAGTCCCTCCCTTGGGTGTATAAAGAATTTCCTCCAACTAAAGCCACTATGCAGGGCAACCAGAGAGACTTGGAACATACTGATAAGGAGAGGGACTAATTCGCCCTCGGGGAGTCTCTCAGAGGCAGTGGCATCTGAGTTGTGTTTGGAAGAATAACTAACAGTTCACAAGGAGAAAAGCAAGTTGCAGGGGAGCGATGTTCCCACTGAGTTGGACTCTGCCATTTGAAGATCATAAGCTATGGGGTAAGGCTTTGTTGGATCTGAGTTTCTTCATCTTTAGGGTGGGTCTTATAATACCTACCCTTCTAATCTGGAAAGAAATGCAGTGCAGGTGAAATAGTACCATCACCACCACCAACAAAAAGTCCTCTAAACCTTGCTTAAAAGAGCTTAAAGTGCCTGAAAAATGTGGCTGTTATCTCAGACCCTTCATCTTGCCTGAGCCAAGATGACTCATGCCACTCATGTGTGCACAGTAATTGCTGAGATTATTGGGTTTATGCTGGAGTGTTTGGAGCCAACCACTCTTCTCTCAAGAGAGAACAGAATGAGTCAGGAACAGACTTTGGCATCTTCTTGTTGTTTTTTATGTGAGCCATTTGCATCCTGTTCTGAGGCTAAATTTGTTACAGCTCCTTGCTTCTTAAAAGTGCAAGTCATCAGGGGTGGGAGGAGGGGAAATGGGAGGAAGGTGGTCAAAAAGCTCCCAGTTATAAGTAAAGTAAGTACTAGGGATGTAGCAGACATGATGATTGGAATTTACATTATTGTGTGTGACATACATGCAGGCTGTTAAGAGACTGGTTCTAAGACTTCTCATCACAAGGAAAGTAATTGTTCCTTTTTTTGCTTTCTCTCTTTATTGTACCTGTACAAGATGATGGATGTTAACTAAACTTTTTATGGTAATCATTTCACAATAGTTTATGCAGTTTAGTTCATTATGCTGTGAACCTTAAACTTACAGTAATGTATGTCAATTATTTCTTAATAAAACTAGAAAACAAAGTACAAGTCAGAAGACTTTTTGGTGTTTTCTGAGGGGCAGTATCAGGATCTCCCCAGCTATTAACTTTTTCTATCATTCCACAATGCCTGATGTTCCAACAGAACGGATCCAAGTACTTCTTTAGAAAGGAAATAGCATTTCGGACAACCGGGGGTGAGTCAGACATCATGTGTGCTAAGTCACCTCAGTTGTGTCCGACTCTGTGACCCCCATGGATTGTAGCCCACCAGGTTTCTCTGTCCATGGGATTCTCCAGACAAGAATACTGGAATGGGTTTCCATTTCCTACTCTAGGGAGGACACCTTAAACTAGGTATTAGCCAGAGAGATCATTTTCATGCACCAGATTCCAAGAAATGCTGATGTAGAGACATGGGACTCTAGGAAGATGACTTAGGTCCAAATTCTTTGTGATGATTATTTAGCCTTTCTGCTTCTCTGCTTGCTTATCCAGGACATGAGATGATGCCCCTACTAGTAGTCGCCATTAAGATGGAATGCACAAGCATATGTCGGGAACACAGAGCAGTGGCTGACAGACAGTGACAGATGTTAGCTGTTATTATTTCTAGTTAAGGTCAAGTTGAAACAAGGATAGTTTTGTAACTGGAGCTAGGAGTGTGGAGAGGGGAAAACTGCTGTTGTTCAATTGCTAAGTTGTGTCTGACTCTTTGGGACCCCATGGATTGCAGCACGCCAGGCTCCTCTGTCCTCTAGTATCTCCTGAAGTTTGCTCAAATTCATGTCCATTGAATTGGTGATGCCATCCCACCATCTCATCCTCTGCTGCTCCTTTTGCCTTCAATCTTTCCCAGCATCCAGGTCTTTTCCAATGAGTTGGCCCTTTGCATCAGGTGGTTGAAGTATTGTAGATTCAACATCAGCATCAGTCCTTCCAAAGAATATTCAGGGTTGATTTCCTTTAGGATTGACTGGTTTGATCTCCTTGCAGTCCAAGGGACTCTTAAGAGTCTTCTCCAGCACCACATTTCAAAAGCCACAATTCAAAAAATCAGTTCTTTGGTACTCAGCCTTCTTTATGGGGAAAGCTGCCATGCGTGCATGCTCAGTTGTGTCTGACTCTGTGACCTTATGGACTGTATGTAGCCTGCCAGGCTCCTCTGTCCATAGGATTCTCCAGGCTTCCTGGAGTGGGTTGCCACTTCCTCCTCCAGGAAAAAGCTGAGATAAGACTAAATATGAGCATCATCTAAGTTATTTTTTTTCACATACTGGACCTCTGAGTGCTGTGTCTGGGCATGGTGTCTTGCTCAGTGAGCCAGTAGTTTAGTCTTGATTGAAAGATCCCCTGTCACTGCTTGGATGGATGTACAACACAGGCTTCACCATAGTGAGACATGGAGCGATCACTCTTCAGTTTCCTTCCTGCTGCATCTGTGTATTTGACCATCTTTATTTATGCATTCAAAATATTCTTTAAATGTGTAAATAAATATCCATATTCCATATTTACAGGCTTTGCCTGTAAATTACAAGTATATTTATAGGTGACCGCAGGTTTCTCAGATGGTAAACAATCTGCTTGCAATGCAAGAGACCCGGATTTGATCCCTGGGTTGGGAAAGATCCCCTGGAGAAGGGAATGACAACTCCCTCCAGTATTCTTGCCTGGAAAATTCCATAGACAGAAGAGCCTGGTGGGCTACAGTTCATTGGGTCGCAAAGAGTCAGACACGACTGAGCAACTAACACACACATACATTCCATATTTAATTCCTGGGGAAAATTGGTTATCTGTATATGTAGGCAGATGTATTTATACATTTTATGTTCACAACTAAGTTATTTGGGTCATCAAGATTAGATGCCAAGCACTATGTACAAGGTTGGGCAAATTCTAGAAATACTTAATCTGTTACTGGTCAATCCAGTTCATTCTCCCTCAATTCTCGAGAAAACTAAAATCCCAATCAAAATGCTACAAGCCATTTAAATTCCTCAAAAATCTCAGAAAGTGGAAATGTTACCCATTGGAGCATAAGAGGAACCAATTTAAGGTGAGAATCTGAGAAATAAAATGCTTTGCTTTTATTGACAGTGAGTCAATATGATGTTAAAACCAAAAAAAGAAATTCAGCGAAAGAGGCAGTCTATGACATCTTTAAAAATTCAGTAGGGAAAAAGAAAATCAGATTAACTGGTGATTTTCCTGAAGTTGCTTGTCAATTTGTTCAGAAAGCTTAATTTGGCAGAGTCAGCCTCAAATTGGTTTCTAGGGTGTATCTTAATTGTATCACTTTTCAGAAAAATGTTTCTGTCAATCAGAAAGTGTTTTAAGAACTAACTTGCTTGCAGAGCTGAGACCGGGCTCTTCATGTAGGAGGACAGCAGGTACCCGAGTCCTGTATCAGAGAAGAGAGAACATTCCATGTAGGGATGGGAGGCTGGGATGTATAGGGAGTGCCTTGGGCCTTAAGTCCATGTTGACATTTTCTTTTGGGGAAAATCTTGCTGTAGTTAAAAGAGTAAAAACTCATGAATTCTGGTCTTGGGCCTCCTAGTTTCTTTCTTTTGAAGGTGTGTGACCTGGGGTAAGATCCATCTTTTCCTTGTGTCTTGGTTTCCTTAACTAGAAAACCTTAAGAGCTGAAGGGTATGCCATCACACCCTTTTTTTGTTGTTTAGCTCCCAGCCTATGTGAGTATGTGGGAGAACCAGGTTCAATCCCTGGGTCAGGAAGATCCCCTGGAGAAGGTACTGGCTGGCTACCCACTCCAGTATTGTTGCCTGGAGGATTCCATGGGCAGATGAGCCTGGCAGGCTGCAGTCCATGGGCTCGCAAAGAGTCAGACACGACTGAGCGATTTTCACTTTCACTTCATTATGTGGGTTTACAAATTTTCCCTCTAAATCCATTTCTGAGATATTCAGTCAGTCAGTCAGTTCAGTTGCTCAGTCGTGTCTGACTCTTTGCGACCCCATGAATCGCAGCACGCCAGGCCTCCCTGTCTATCACCAACTCCCGGAGTTCACTCAAACTCACATCCATCGAGTTGGTGATGCCATCCAGCCATCTCATCCTCTGTCATTCCCTTCTCCTCCTGCCCCCAATCCCTCCCAGCATCAGAGTCTTTTCCAGTGAGTCCACTCTTTGCATGAGGTGGCCAAAGTACTGGAGTTTCAGCTTTAGCATCATTCCTTCCAAAGAACACCCAGGGCTGATCTCCTTTAGGATGGACTGGTTGGATCTCCTTGGAGTCCAAGGGACTCTCAAGAGTCTTCTCCAACACCACAGTTCAAAAGCATCAATTCTTTGGGGCTCAGCTTTCTTCACAGTCTAACTCTCACATCCATACATGACCACTGGAAAAACCATAGCCTTGCCTAGATGGACCTTAAGGGTTTTCAAAAGATATTGGGCGATATTTACAAAGTCAGAGGTGTTTGGTATTTTCATGAGCAGAACCGACTGCAATTCAGGGCTACCTAAGGTGCTGCCCAGAACATCTAGCCCTGGCAAGGGGACAGCCAATGGGGCTCAGGGCAGGAGCACAGGGTAGATAAACATTTCTCCCATCAGCTCTCCTCTAACTGTGGTGGAGTCATCATAAGCTGACTCTGTTGATGTTTATGCTGAGCAAGATCCACATAACCCCTGTGAATGTGTGCCGCACACCCAGAAGACAGTGAGGACAGGGAGCTTTTTTGGTGGGGGGAGGAGGGTGGAAAAAGACTGTAGAGATTTCTGTCTGCAGGAAATAGAAAAGCATAGATTTCAGGCTGTTTCTGCTATAAATCCTTATTCAATGCCCGGTTTATAATAGATACTCTGGATTTAATGCTGAACAGCACAGATAGGCTTCCTGCCTTCCTGGAGCTTATTGCTCAGTGGAGGAAAAGAATGAGTAAACCTCAATCCTGTTACATATCATGCTAGGGAAAGTGGAGGGTCCTGGGTGCCCATCCGTGGGACACCTGATTCAGGTGTAGGAAGCTTGGGAGTTTTTCTGAAGAGATGTTTAAGCAGAAAATGGGAACATACACAGGTAGAGAAAGCAGAAGGAAGTGTTGAAGGTGGAGGGAGCAGTGTGTACAAAGGCCTGGAGGTGGGAGACAGCAGGGTGTGTTCAAGGATCTGAAAGCCATTCAGCGTGTCTGGAGGGTAAGAGATGGAGGCAGAGAGTAAATGGTGGAGAGATCACAGCCGTCAGGTTCCAGAGGGCCTCCTTAAACCTTGAAAGGAACTTGGTCTCTCATTTCAATGCTGGGGGAGGCTCTGAAAAATTTTAAACAAGGCAGTTATGGGATCAGATTTTTGTTTTAGAACCATCTTCCTGGCTGCAGAGTTGAGAGTGGATTGGAGGGGGCAAGAATCAAGATGGAGAAAGATAGGAGAGAGGGCCAGAGGACTTTTGAAATCCAAGTGGGGAGAAAACAGTTCTTTGGATAATGACAGGAACAGTGGGATTAGAGAGAATTGATGGGTTCAAGAAATGCTTTAGAGGCGGACTTGACAGGACTCAGTGAATGAGATGATGGGGACACAAGCACATTTAGTCCGTAACAGGTGGTATCATAGTTTTCACCGTGTCATGCTACCATTTTGAGACCCTGATACATTGCAGTTTCTGAACTATGATGGCTGGTGTATAGAACTTTAGGACTTGTTTGTCTGGATACGGAAGTAAATGACCATCTCTTTCTATGAGAATTGGTCTTCTGTTTTGTCCTGTGATTCGTAGAGATTGGTTTCTGAGCTACAGTTTTTAGCCTGGGTGACCCTAGGTCTCCTGGTCTTGGTCAACTGGATGAAGGGTAGAAAATTAATTTAACAGGAAGATTTGGCTCTTTCTCCTAGGAATTTAAAATTGAAAGTGTTCGTGTAACTGGACCTTTACCATGTAAACTTGGGAGCTGCAGGGTGGACTTATTTTCTACCATGGAGATTGGGAAGCAAAGAAAAAAACAAAAAGGAGCAGAAGGCTGTGTAAAGATGAGCATAAGTGAGAGATGGAAAGAGAGTCTTATTTATTATGGACTATTACAATGTTGTGTTAATTTCTGCTTACAGTAAAGTGATTCTGTTTATATACATATATATATATATATATTCTTTTTAGTCTTCTTTTCCATGATGGTTTGTCATAGCATACTGAATATATCAACAGTTCTCTGTGCTATACAGTAGGGCCTTGCTGTTTATTCATTCTGTATATAATAACTTACATCTGCTATGCCCAACCTCCCACTCCCTCCCTCCCCCTTGGTAACCACAAGTCTGTGGAAAGAGAGGCCTAGCGTCCTTCCCTTCTCTCCCTGCAGTCTCTTCTTCAGATCCGGCTGCATATCTGTTACGGGTTTCCTTGAGATTCTCATGTACCCCTCTTAGAAATTCTCACTTTTCCTTTTTTTCCTGGCTAGCTTGAGTTGGTTTCTGCTACTTGCAACCAGATAGCCTCAGTAAAACACCTAACACCCTAGACACCTGGCAAAACATAGGTCTTAGCAGAGCCTTCTTGCCTGTACCACCCTTGCATAGAGTTCTCTTTTCATGCTTGGCTTGGGCTGTCATTTTCTAAAGAAGCTTTCTAGAAGTGATGTCCAATTAGCTCAGTGGTGGCTCTGGACATCTATATTTTGGCTATGACTCATAGAGCAGCTCTCTTCCTTGGTATAGATCAGAAAAAAAAGAAAACTTACAAATAATTGTATTCAGCTCCTTTCCCAACCAAAGTTGTTTTTGATTTGGCATTGTGCCAAGTACAGCAGCTTGGCTCTGATGGATCCAGTCCTTCTAAGAAACATATGATTAGAATCATGAACACCAGTAACATTTTATAACCTGCTGAGGGCAATGTTTTTCCACAAATAATGCTCATAAATATCTGAAATTTTTAAAAATCTAGCTCTGCACCCAAGATGTTTTGGCATAAATTACAGAGCATTTTGGGACTTTTATCACATGCTGCTTTCTGAATTTAGTAACTGAATGAATACGTTATGTACCAAATTCTTGCTTGTTTAAAGAAATAAAGAACTATGTTTTCAAATTAAAGTCATTTTAAGGTTTTGCAGCTGTTAAATTGAAAAAAAAAAAAATAAACCGACAACCTAGCCATATTTGAGCTGGGTCTACACAGCAAAAGAAAGTCAGGGAGTTGAGGCACTGGCTGATCAAATCTTGGGAACTTAGAAGGGTACCTACTGCTCAGTGGTTAAGAGACCTGGTGTTGGAGTTAAGACCCCATGCCTGGGTTGGGACTGGACCTTGCCTTTTTCCAACTAGTCCATTTTTTAAAAATCTTTTGATACTCCAGGCTTCTTTATTATAAAATGGATTGCAATTATACCTACCTCAGATGGTTTTGTGAAGATTAAGCAAAATGGTGCTCATAAAGTACTTTGCCTGGTGATGCATCCTTAATGCTCAGTCGTGTCTGAGTCTGTACAACCCTGTGGACTACAGCCACCAGGTTCCTCTGTCCATGGGATTTCTCAGGCAAGAGTACTAGAGTGGGTTTCCATTTCCTTCTCCAGGGGATCTTCCCAACAGGGATTGAAGCTGGGTCTCCTGCACTGTAGGTGGATTCTTTACCATCTGAGCCCCCAGGGAAGCCCTGACCTGGTGATGGGGCATGGTAAAAACCCATTGCATGTCAAGTAACTAGTATTTGGTGCCTGGATGAGGTGAATTGGAAAAGCGCGGTACACAGTAGGATGGCCTGCTGTTAATGAAACAATCCTCCAAAATAGAACATGGCAAACTATATCCTGAGAGCCAAGTCTAGCTGGCAGTCTGTTTTTATCTGGTCCACATCTAAGAATGGTTTTCAAGTTTAAAGGTAACACTATTGAATGAACTTCACCTGAGATCTGTGGGCCTGGAAAAAAGCAACGGTTAAACCTTCTCTTCATCTTTTGTTTTCTGAGGCTAAGTGTAGAGGACCACCTCACCCTGGCATATTCTAAGATAAAAATTGTTTCCAGTCTCCTTTAAGACTTCCCTAAAACTCATGGATGGCTCCCCTCGTATAGCTCAGGTCCTCTTCCCCTTCTCTGGGACATTCCTTGTTAGTGAATGTTGACCCCATCCCAATAACCTGAATAAAGCCAGCACCTTGGTTGTCTGGTACATTTTGTCTTTCCTATAATGTTAGTAAAAACTAAGACCAAAACCCCAAATATACATGCAACAGGGACTGTTGCCCTCAACATAAGAAATATTTAATCTGGCTTTACAGAAAAGCTTGTCAACTTCCATTTCTGGGATAAAAAGGGTCCTGGCCCCAAACTCTCCATCAGTCATAGACATTCTTTTGTATACCTGTTGAACTTGTCAAGTGATTCCTATTATAACTCAGATATACCATAAGAATGATCCAATCAGAGCATTCAAATGGGGGAAGGAAATGAGCAATTTGGAAATGATGAAAAATGATCAAAGGTACTTGTGCTGCATGTTTTCTTGATATTATCTCCATTAATTCTTAACTGTTTTGAGACAATTGTTCTAAGAAACAGTCAGTTCAGTTCAGTTAGTTCAGTCACTCAGTCGTGTCCAACTCTTTGCGACCCCATGAATTGCAGCACGCCAGGCCTCCCTGTCCATCACCAACTCCTGGAGTTCACTCAAATTCATGTCAGGAGAAGCTTTGCAAACTGAGTAGAAGATACCCTTTTGTAAGGGTATTTATATTTATAAAGGAAACTTCCATGTGTAAGAGAAACAGGAAAAGAAGTGTGGAGGAAAAGAAAGATGACTCTAAGTATGTAGAAACTTCTATCAATAAAGAAGGCACTGACTAAAATCTGCATAATGAACTTTACTCTTGCTTATTTTGATTTCCTGGTAATCTCTTTAACACCGACTTCCCTCCCACCCACACTTTTCATTCTTCTGTCTTTTTTAAAAATTTATTTATTTTTATTTTATTTTTTAACTTTACAATATTGTATTGGTTTTGCCATATATGGAATTTAGAAAGATGGTAACAATAACCCTGTATATGAGACAGCAAAAGAGACACTGATGTATCATTCTTCTGTCTTTAGCTGAAGATGGTGTTGAAGTTTGAGTTCTAAACCACTTTTTTGAATGACCAATTTTACCTCTGGGTATCTCCCATGTATCTGTGAGGTATATAAGTTAATAAACTCAACTTCCATTTGTTTTTCTCTTGTTAATCTCTTTTATGACAGCAGTCTCAGCTAAGAACTCAGAATGGAAGAGAGAATTATTTTTCCTCCCCCACACAATCTTGCAGAGTAAATATTTTATCATCCCAACCTTACAGGTTAGGTGATTGAGTGTGAAGTCACATAGCCATGGTCACAGAGCAAATAATTGGAATGTGAGTCTCAAGCTCTCTGATTACAGGGTCCACGTTTCTTCTACTAAAATCCTATTAGGTTCAAGAATTTGAAGATCTGTTATAGAATGCTGAGTAAACTAGGGTACTCTAAAGAAGACAGAGGATGAGATGGTTGGATGGCATCATCAACTCAATGGACATGAATTTGAGCAAATTCCAGGAGATAGTGAAGGGCGGGGAAGCCTGGCATGCTGCAGCTCATGGGGTTGCAGAGTTGAACACGACCAAGTGACTGAACAATACCAACTACCAGAAGAATGGAGCGAGGCAGATTCTGGTTCAATGAACAGAAAAGCTTTGAACGACTAGGACTTTTAGCAAGAGGGACCAAGTCTGTGAAGTTTTCCATCTGGCACTCTGTATGTCGAAAGATGTATTTTCCAAAATTTTAAAAAAGTCTTTAATTCTTGCTACAGAACAATGTATACAGTATAGACTTTTGCAGGATTTTGATCAGTGATTATCAGTGGTGATTAGGATGGAGGAACAGATCACCTTAAATATCAGAATTCTCATTCTAAATGTTCTTATAGGTCTTGACAACTTTGAAGCTCACTCTTTTGGGAGTGTGTCCTTAGGTTTGGGGATATTTAGATACATCTGCTACAAATTATAACCTAAAAATATCTAAACTGTAAGAGTATTTTGCACCCTAATCAAGAGAATTAATGGTGTCATTTTGTTCCACTTGAACATATTGAATATTATTTCTTCAACATTACATTCTTCTTTCAAATATCTGCATACCCTGAAGCCATTTTTGAAATGGAAATATTTTTTATACCTGCTTCGCTGTTACAAGTGAAAAATTGATTTGAATTTAATATTGCCGTTTCCTGCCCCCAGAAGCATCCTAGTGTTGGTTTCTTTTGAGCATTTAAAAATTCATTAAAATATTGACTTTAGTTTGTTTTTCTTTTTCCATTTTTCTGGCAATAAAAATGATTAACAAAACCCTAGAGTAGTGTCTTAAATAGATGCGTTAATTTGATTTAAATTATTTATATTTCTTGTCATGCCTGGCTGTCCACCTAGGCTGAGACTGGGGCAGTAAATTTCCTGCTTTCACTAATCTTTGAAATGGTGATTAGAGGTCTATGTTTGCAGAAATAGTGTGCTGTTAGACTATTGGTTCTGGAAAACAGAGTAATATCTTTTGTTTATAAATGCAAAAGTTTAGTTTTGACCCACAAGATTAATGTTTTGGATATTCTGAAAGCTTTGTATGTGCATGAAGGAATTATTTAGGTTTTAAAATTACTCAACTTCAATATATCAGAGGAGGGGCTGTTAATTTTATGTACCTGGTGCCCTTGGCTGAGCTTTGACATTCAAAAGCTATTTTAAAAAATTGGTTTGTTGTCTATGGCTGCAACTCGACTGGATTTTCAAAGAAATTTCCACTTAAATAAAAATGATTAGAGATTAACATTCAACAGTGCCTGAAGGTTACAATGGGGACCCACATTTGTCATCAATTTTAGATTTTTTCTTAAACAAGGAAAATATGAATTAAAAACACAGAAAAATTTTCAAGGGAAACCCACACACATGTCTGGAATAGATGATTTAAGGCTCATTAAAGCTTTTTAAAAACATATCAGTATCAATGGTTTTCATTTCTTCAATTTGTTATTTTGTATCTGGTGTGTGCTAGCCATTAAACTAATTAATATATATTTATGTTGTTTCATTTTCTTAATAATTCTTTAAGAACTATTCCCTCCCTTTTAGATTACAAAAAAGTTGAAAATGTATGAGGGTAAAAAAATTGCCTAAGGTCACAAAACTCTCTAGTAGAAGAGAATTTGACAGCAGTTCTGTTCTCAATATTAGAGTTCTTTTGACTATCAGTTATTAATAACAGTCACCAGGGCCAATTAGCAAGATGTTTTCAACTAGTGGGCCAGCATGATATCCTGTAGAAAACAGAGATGACCAAGGTCCTCTTGGACTCCATTGTGTCAGAGAGCAGGAGGTGACTTGTTTTGGGTCAAGACGTGGGTTTACAGTGTTGTCCTTCCCACAAAAATTCAAACTGCTTTTGACCCCTTTACCAATGGGGATTGAGAACACATCTACCAGATCAGTTTCTTCATCTTGAAGTCCAGAGTCCCTATTGCTCTGCTTAGTAATGTTAAATGAACTGCCCAAGTGAACAGTGAAAGTCGCTCAGTTGTGTCCGACTCTTTGCAAGCCCATGGCCTATACAGTCCATGGAATTCTCTAGAATACTGGAGTGGGTAGCCTTTCCCTTCTCCAGGGGATCTTCCCAACCCAGGGATAGAACCCAGGTCTCGTGCATTGCAGGTGGATTCTTTACCAGCTGAGCCACAAGGGACTTGCCCAAGGATGCACAGTGAATAGTGGGCAAGAATGGAATAGACCCTGCTCTATCTCTCTTTAAATTCTGTGCCCTGCCCAGCACATTACATAGCCTTCCTTTATGGCTCCTACCAGGTCATTCTACATGGTAGACATTTTATACGGGAGATATCTCAATCTAGTGGCTGATCAAAATGAAAAGAAGCTAGATACTTGATTAATTTTATCCATAACTTTGTAATTGATTCAGTTAAAGATTTTATGAAAAGCTGGGAAGGTTTATGATTATTGTGAAATAATCAAATGGTGTCTATTATACTCTTGGGGTTCCTTAGTCTATTTTGGATAATTGAATTGATATATTACAGAATGTAAGGTATAGCTAGTTAGGTTGAAAGTCAGCTTGGACTCAACTTTGCTTCAAATACTATAAACTAACATTCTCAGGAGTTAGAATCATGATATTTTGAGCCACTAACTTCATGTAGCACCTACTTCGTATTGTACAATGATTTTAACTTCTAGTCATTCTTGCTTCACTTGTTCAAAGTGGGTAGCACAGTTTATCTGGAGTTTAAGGTTAAGATTGGCAGAATAAATTTGTTCCTGTGATCTACTGATTTTTTTTTCTCTTCAGACATTAAAAGAGACATAGTCCATTCAAGTTACATACTACAGTGAATTATGTGTGAATAAATTAAAAGATCTAGATCTTTACTACTAATACCACTTTGTAGCAGCAGTGGTTCTGTAAATGGATATCTTACCTATTAAACAAAATGGAGTTGAAAAATAAAATACACACCTCTACCCAAATAACACCTTATGTTACAAATAATCAGTTTGGATGGAGCTAAAAGATTTTTCTGGCACAATAGTAAATTACACTTCAGCAAATTTATCAAACTGATGAAAATCCCAATTCTATGTGTTTTGTCTGTATGATGTAGAAATATGGACAACAAGGTGTTTTCTTTTATCCACATTCATGTGAACAGAAAAATAGTTTCACAGACAAATAGTTCCTACTGTTTTTCTGAGAAAATATGGGTATAGCAGTTAGAAACACCATTAGTAGCTTAAAACGATATCATTTACTTTTTTTTCATAATTGGCATTCCAGAAGTTGGTGGCTACTGGTGTAAGATCACCCTATCAACTATTCCAGGGGTGCCCAACCTTTTTGGCACCAGGGACAGGTTTTGTGGAAGACAATTCTTCCACACAGGCAGGGGTGTGGGGGAGGATGGTTTCAGGATAATTCAAGTGCATTACATTTCTTGTGCACTTTATTATTATATCAGCTCCACCTTAGATCATCAGGCATTAGATTGTAGAGGTTGGGGCCCCTGAACCATGCCATCAAGGATAGAAGGAATTTCTATCTTCCAGTGTTGTTATTCTCAGAAAATTAGCTTTCATTCTCCTGCTTGTTGCCTCATGGTTGCAAGGTGGCTGCAATAGTTCTGGCTATCAGAAAAAAAAGGGAGAGGAATCAGGATATCTATGATCCTTTATCAGTCCACTTTCACATTTATCTCCTAGACCAGTATTGTATCCTATGTCCATGTCTAATAGCAAGGAGGCTGGACAAGTGAGGAACAGGATTGGTATTGTTGGTATGGCCAATCATGACTAATCCTCAGGGGCTAGGCCGTTGCTGCCTCCAAACAAAATTGGGGTGTGTCCGGAAAAAAAGAAGAATATGGATGTTGGTTCCGCTTCAGAGTTTTCTGTATGTTGTGGTCAGCTGTTCTTTCTACTTTTCTCAGAAGTCTGTTCACAGGTGCCACCTTACTGATGACTATTCTCAATGGATGAGTATGCTTAAGTGTGGATGGTAGGGATTCAGAGGTGGAAAAGATCAGTGAGGACAGGAATGCTCACAGAATATCTCATGAAAGAATGGAATTAAAGGGTCAGGTGGCACAGTGGTAAAGAATCTGCCTGCCAATGCAGGAGAGGCAAGAAACATGTTCGATCCTTGCATCAGGAAGATCCTCTGGAGTAGGAAATGACAACCCACTCCAGTATTCTTGCCTGGAGAATCCCACAGACAAAGGAACCTGGTGGGCTACAGCCCATGTGATCACAAAGTGTCAAATATGACTGAGCATACATGCAACTATGTACCAGGAGGAAGAGGATTCAGATAAGTGACAGGGAAAAGAAATAGCATCCCAAACAGAGGGATGGAGTCAGTAAAGGCATTGAGGTTGGCTAAGCACTGTCTCATGAGAGAGAAGGGAATTGAGACTGTGAGTTGAGACTTTCCTTCTGAGCAGAATTGAGACTGTGTTGAGTGTGCCTTTCTGTTCAGATAGTGTTCTGATGGTTTGGCATCTGGGACCTTGCTGACCTGGAGAGACTATCCCTTCCCAGCCAGCCAATTCCTAGAGATAGTAAATGACCTGCCTTTCGAATACATGCACACCAGCCAATCCAGAGACCGTATCTTCCCACTACCTCCTTTATTGGGCTCGTGCATTCTGGGCCACTGTCTACCTGCCCGAATCACACCAGGGCCAGGTAGGAGACAACTAGAGGCACCCACACCCCGAAGCCAACTGCAAGTATTTAAAGTAGCCAGTCCTATGTCTTCTCACCCTGCCTCACTCGTTCCTTCGTGGAAACCACAATAAAGTCTCTCCCCCATGTTTTCTCCTCGCTCCTTCTGCTTCCTAAACAACCCAGGTGCTCCCCTGTGTGGCTCCCCCACAACGCCAAACCATGCCTCCTGTTTCTAAGGATCTGTATCAACTTCTTTCTTCATGGCAGTCATTTTCCTGCCTGTTTTCCCATGCCTGTTTGAAACACATCCCGGTACATTCTGCAACACTGTTCATTTTTTGTTTGTTTTCACCTTATCTTTATTTTCAATTAAAGTATGGTTGATTTACAATGTTGTGTTAGTTTTAGGTATACAGCACAGTGATTCAGTTATATATACATACATATATATACACATATTCTTTTTCAGATTCTTTTCCCTTACAGATTATCCCAAAATATTGACTATAGTTCTCTGTGCTATACAGTAGGTCCTTGTTGGTTATCTGTTTTCTATGTAGTAGTGTACAGTGAAAGTGTTTGTTGCTCAGTCGTGTCTGACTCTTTGCGACCCTATGAACTGTAGCCCTCCAGGCTTCTCCATCCATGAGATTTCACAGGCAAGAATACTGGAGTGGGTTGCCATTTCCTTCTCCAGGGGATCTTTCTGATCCAGGGAGCAAACCCAGGTCTCTTGCGTTGTAGGCAGATATGAGCCACCAGGGAAATTCATCATAGTAGTGTACGATACTATCCTTATTCGAAAGCACATCAGTGAGACTGGAAAGAGTGAGAAAGAAGGTCTCATACTGTGGTCTGAGATTTCCAATTTTGGTGTGGAGAGGTGAATAGGAAGGTCACTGAGGAGGAGAGAGGCTTGAAAAAGTTCTGATCTGACCACCAGGATCAGAGGGCTCTGGGGCTATTTGGTGGAGTTTTCTTTCAGAGATTCAAAACATGACTGTTTCCATGTGAAAATCCGTTAGCTTTCAAAGTGATCTTCAGTTTGCTATTCATGTCTGAGAAGGATCAGTGAGATTATAAAAAAGATTGAAGCTAATAAGCTACTGATGAGAAGCAATGAGCTCATTTGTAACCTCATTTCTACAAATGACACAGGTTTTGCAGCTTAAGAAAAAGTGATGTATTGGGCAGGCAAGGGAACTAGTGTTTTCCCTTCAAACAGTATCTCTTCCTTCTTTTATTCTACCATGAAATATTTTTGTTGCTCATATTCATAATCTGTTGTTAAAATTCTAAGAACCTTTCTTTGGAAGTCTGCAGTTTATGAACCCAAATGATTGTTAATATTTTACGGTTGAAATAGCAGGACAAATCAAAACTAATAAAAACTTGTGGCGATTACCATCTTTACTAGCATAAATTTTCCTACATAAATAGTCTGCAGTTAAAATGAGAAGAGAGCACGCTATGAGGTAGTGGACCCCTGATAAAGATGGACCTTAGCAGTATTGCCATCTGGAGCTGAATTTTCAGAGACTTCCCCTTGGCAAATTGCTGTGCTTCCAGGAAGGAGTGAGCCAACTGAGAAAAGAGGTTTAGTTACCCTACCGAGCTGATGTTGAAGAATTGTGGTAACTGTTAACTCTTCTATTAACTTAAGCGAATAAGATTCAATTAAATCCAATTCATACCTCATTGGTAAATCTGAAGTTTCAGAATGCTTGCTGGTAAAATTCAACTTACTGGAACTTCCCTGGAGGTCCAGTGGTTGACTTCGCACTTCTACTGCAGGGCATGGATTCGATCTCTGGCCCGGAACTAAAATCCTGGGGGGCAAAAAAAAAAAAAAAAAAGATCAACCTACTGTGTGTGTGTGTGTGTGTGTGTGTTAGTTTCTCAGTCGTGGTTGACTCTGTGACCACATGGACTGCAGCCCACCAGGCTTCTCTGTCCATGAGCTTTTCCAGACAAGGAGACTGGAGTGGGTTGCCATTTCTTGAGCTACCCTAAATCATCTTCTGTTCCAAATTAGGGTTCTAGAATATGTGAAAGATAGGGAAAGACCCCCTCCACTCATTTTCTTATGTGTTAATTAAAAACCAGAGCCCCTCATAGACTAGAATACCAAGAGAATTACTGTCACCATCAAACAATGAAATGGCTATTTCAATTCATAAAAAAGCTTCACTGAAATAGCCTTCATTATTAGGTGCTCATTCTAAAGCCATTTAAGAGGGAGAAGAACATGTTGTTCAGATGTAGTGGGAAAAAAGAACAGGAAGGCAAATCTTTAGGTTTGGAGGTTTTTTTTAAAAAATGAAATTCATCTTGTAAGTGGGCTTTACACCCAGTTTAAATCAACCATTTTGTTCTTCAAAAGTCTGGGCTGTTGTTTTGTGTTTTAAAATATAATCATTTCCCAGGGCACTGCCTCTGATTAGCGGGAGAATTTTAAAACCCTTCTGCCATAGGTGTGTAGAGGAAACACACACTGAAAAGGCAGCTTGACTGCTGCTGCTGCTGCTGCTAAGTCGCTTCAGTCGTGTTCGACTCTGTGTGACCCCATAGATGGCAGCCCACCAGGCTCCTCTGTCCCTGGGATTCTCCAGGCAAGAACACTGGAGTGGGTTGCCATTTCCTTCTCCTATGCATGAAAGTGAAGGGAAGTTGCTCAGTCGTGTCTGACTCTTAGCGACGCCATGGACTGCAGCCTACCAGGCTCCTTCATCCATGGGATTTTCCAGGCAGGAGTACTGGAGTGGGCAGCTTGACTCTGCTACCGAGCAAATTAAGTAAGCCCGCCTCTCTTCAGGCTTCACTTTTCTCTCTAATGTGCTAAGGTGGACCAGCTGGTCTATGCAGTCTTCTCCAGCCCCAGCATCCTGTGATGCTCAGTCTCTGTGATTCATGACTATGTGGCTCAGGCGAGTAATGTGATGGGAGAAGAGGGGCAGATGCTGAGGGAGACAAACTGAGGGGTGTGTGCTTGGGTTAAGGAACACAGCTGCTGCTCAACTCAGGTTTACTGATGCTGCCACAGGTACAGGACCGGTGCTGCAAACTCTGATTTCTTTGAGAGTGGCTGCCCAGCAGTCAGTCTTTTTTGCCTTCAGATCTATTCCTCCAGTCCCCACTTCTTTCCTCTGAAATGAGGTGCTGATCCCCATGGGCTGGGGTTCCCATGATTGAAGCCTTTGAAGATGGGGGTTGGGGAGAAAGGGAGAGGCCACAGTATTTCAGCCTCTGCCTCTCTGCCTTGCATAATGAAGGCCTCCTATGGCAGAAATAGCTCTGCAAGGACCTCAGCTTTTGCAAGACAGGCCCACCTATGGACATTCTGGCTTTCACTGGGTGATCCTAGTCATCTCCTTGTCCTGTTTTTGCACACCCTCTCTTCCTATCTCTGCCTCTTCCTCTCCCTCCAGCCTAGATATGAGACTTTCTCCAGTCCAATACCTCAGGAAAATTCTGGAACACAAAATACAGCACAGAATTTGTTCTATCCTGAGGCAAGGGTTGCCCAATTTTACCCATAATGTGTTAGTAATTGGATAACTCTCCAAGTTTCAGAAGACTCATCCTTGTTTCAGCCATGTTTAAACAGATGTGACTGTTTTAACTGTATTCCCTCGTGAAGGGATGGTGAGAAGAAATTGGAAGGGAGTTTTACAGCTGTGTTACAGTTCCTTGGGGGGAAAACACAACATACCCTTTAGGGCCACACAGGGAAGCACTAGGTTTGGTGAAGATACAGGGAGAGGAGGTAGCTGTGGGTAAGCACCTTCTATGGCTTCTGTGGGAAGGAGTGACAAGGTAGGGTGAGCAGGCTTAGGACTGGCTAATTTGAGTACTTTCAGAGGGCTCTGGGAGAATGGGGGGTGCCTTTGGTTATCTGGTCCTTGGTCCTGGGGTGATAAGGGTAGTTATATAGTGGCCTGGAATATAAGAACCCCATATGGAAGGTGCTTGACTTCATCTGCTGCTCAGGAAGGGGAACTGAGCAGCCTCTAGCCAGGACCTCTAAAGTGGATCAAGACAACACATACACAAACTATTTTACAGTGATCCAAATGGGAACATCCCCAGGGAGGCCTTCCTGGGTTGCAGGAAGGTGTTACCTTTCCAGGAAGATTGGGAGAACTGCCAGTTCTCCATCTTTGCAAAGCTACCTAGCAGTGGTGCTAACACTTCTTGCCTGGCAGAAAAAGCAACCAGGGACAGCCAGTACTTACCCCAGCCAGTGGGCAGGGCCAACAGCTGGTCCCTGGCTCCGCCTGGCTGCTTCTGTCACTTCTCCCAGCTTCACAGAGGTAAGCTGTGCTCTAGTCTTGATTGACAGTTTTCCCTAGCCCCTTTCAGTATGAAGCACAAGCACATTTAGCCTAATGATCCTTCTTAGAACATCTCCTTATGGAAGATCTTTGATGTTTCAACACAGAATTGAAAATGATGAGCTTTTGAGGTTATAAGAAGGGATCACATAATTTTTCTTCTGCACCCAAATTTGTTCAAAGCGCAGAAGCAGCAAACCATAGACTGTGAGCTCCCAAAGGAGCTTAATCCTATTCCCTCTTTGGAAACAGGCTCAGAGAAATGAAGAGACTTGCTAAAGTCATGAAGCTTGTTTGGTGACAAAGTCAAAACTGGGATCCAGATCTATTATTCCTTTGCTAGTGGCTGAAAGCTCCTATAAACCAGTTGTCCTGTTTTATAGCATACACATAAAAATCAAACTCAACACATTTCTGGAATTTGCAAATGTGAAAGTTGTTAATGTTGAACTTTATTTATTAAAGGTTGTGAGCGGGGCCTTTCTCTGCCCAGTTTCTCAGTGAAGGCAGTGAAAATGGCCTGGACTTGAGTCACACGGCAATTATGTGCCGATTACTCATGTGTGTGTTTTCTGCTCAAAGAAATCATATTTGGCCCAGTGTGTGTAGCTGGGTGAACAAACCTGACTTAGCATAATGGCAATTTTATTTATTTATTAAGGAATTTTGGGGGGAAAATTTTCAATGACTGCTCACAGATTGTCCATTTAGTGTTCAGTTCAGTTCAGTTGCTCAGTCGTGTCCGACTCTTTGCGACCCCATGAATCACAGCACGCCAGGCCTCCCTGTCCATCACCAACTCCCGGAGTTCACTCAAACTCATGTCCATCGAGTCAGTGATGCCATCCAGCCAACTCATCCTCTGTCGTCCCCTCCTCCTCCTGCCTCCAATCCCACCCAGCATCAGAGTCTTTTCCAATGAGTCAACTCTTCTCATCAGGTGGCCAAAGTACTGGAGTTTCAGCTTTAGCATCATTCCTTCCAAAGAAATCCCAGGGCTGATCTCCTTCAGAATGGACTGGTTGGATCTCCTTGCAGTCCAAGGGACTCTCAGGAGTCTTCTCCAACACCACAGTTCAAAAGCATCAATTCTTCAGTGTGGATGCTTCTTTATTTAATCATCACATCATCCTCTTGGGGCCTCCCTGGTAGTTCAGATGGTAAAGAATCCACCTGCAATCAGGAGACCCTGGTTTGCTTCCTGCTGGAGAAGGGATAGGCTACCCACTCCAGTATTTTTGGGCTTCCCTGGTGGCTCAGCTGGTAAAGAATCCCCCTACAATTTGGGAGACCTGGGCTCGATCCCTGGGTTGGGAAGAATCCCCTGGAGAAGGGAAAGGCTACCTACTCCAGTATTCTGGCCTGGAGAATGCCATGGACTGTATAGTCCTTGGGGTCACAAAGAGTCAGTTAGGACTGAGCAAATTTCATTTCACTTCACTTCATCCCCCTGAGCAAGGTGGGCTGCTTGGAGAGTCCCTGAAAGAAAAGGTTATCAGAAGGGCATCTCCCTCAAAGGGGAGTCACATGCTACCTCTGTGAACAAGACAGGAATGAAAACACATTTGCACAAAATCTGCCCAGATTCTGCTGACAGTTAGCCCAGTTCAGTAGCTCAGGACAACTTTGTGATTTTGGAAGAATAGAGAACCAAGTCAGAAACGGGACTGCAATTGCCTTTCCACAAGTAACACAACAGTTTGGGACCAGCCTTCCTCTAATTCTTTTCAGTGGCCTTGACCATGTGTCCGCAGACAATTTCTCATTGTCAAGTTGTTAGCAGTGATTTTTTTTGAGTGGCTTTCTTTTCTTCCTTCATTCTGTTTCCTCCTGTACCTTGTATTTCATGTTAAGGCAACCAATTAAAAAGTCCTCATGTTTTCAGTGCTTTAGTCTCAAAGAGCACATGTTTGATTAATGTCGTTTGAGAGACATAGTTTTATTTCCTCATCTCTAGTGCTGGGTCTTTGCAGCCAAAGAGTGAAATACTAGAAGATCATGACTGACCTTGAGTGGCTGCTCATATTGTAGATATGTTTCAATGTCATTTATTTTAATTTATTTTTTATTTTATATTGGAGTATAGTTGATTTATAATTTTGTATTAGTTTCATGTCTACAGCAAAATGATTCAGTTATATGTATATCCCTTCTTTTTCAGATTTTTTTTCCATACAGGTAATTACAGAATATTGAGTAGAGTTCCCTTTGCTATACCGTAGGTCCTTGTTGGTTGTCTATTTTGTATGTAGTAGTGTATATATGATTAACAGTGATCTTGAAGTGAGTAATCTCCAACAGCATCCTTCATGTTTTATAGATAAAGACAGATTCCTGTTTGAAAACCTCTGGCAGCTTCCCACTGCTCACAGAATGATGCTAAAACCCTTTGGCTCAATATGCAAAGAAAGCCCCTCTAGCATCACCTAATAGTGAGTTCTTAGTCTCTTATAGCTCTTAGGCTTCAGTCAACTTGGACCCATTCATTCAATATTCAACAACTGTGTGTTGGCCCCACCATGGACCAGTGCTGTGTTGGGCACCAGGAAGAGAGTGAGGTCAGTTCTCCTTATTGTGCCCACTGTCAGCATTCCCAGATGTTCACTGGGTTTCCTCAACCTTTTATCTCTGGTCTCCCTGTTCCCTGACTGCAGTAAACCCCACCCCCATTCTCTCATCACAAAGGACCCTCTACGTTCTTTCCTCTGAAGTGTCCTTGGTTTGCTTGTTCCTATGTGCTTCTGTGATACTTACCCTTTCCAATCCTGTATTCTAGCCAGGTTTCACAACTCATATTATTCAAAGTACTCATGAACAGGGAGAGTATCTCATTCATCTTTTAATCTTTGCTGCCGGGCAGCTGTGTGGGAATGAATAGAGGTGCGTTAGACTGATGCAGCAGAGAAGGAAATGGTAACCCACTTGGTGCGGGGAGCGAGCTCCGCCCCTGGCAAAGGTCATGAGGAAGGAGGCCTGGCATACGCAAAGGCGGGATCAAGCCTCAGGAGTCTCCCTGGAAATTCTCGAGCAATCTACCCCCCAAACCAGAGTCTGCCTACTTTCTGCTTTGTGCTTTCACCTACACCTCTGACTTTACGGCGGCTGTCCCCCACTACCTCTCTGAAAAAAGAGTTAGCTTACAGCTCCAGTTAATAATTCCTGGGTGTGACAGTGTTTAACCTACAAACTCCTTTGGAAATCCTCTAGCCTGCCTGAATAGGTTTTTCCGGCCACATGTGATTGTTCAGAGCCTCCCAACTGTGAGAGGCAGGAGATATTCTAAACTGTCTAAACACAGATTCTTTTGAGTAGTTAAAAGATTGATTAGAAATTGTATTGGTGAAGGGATTTTCACTTGTTGGGCCAATGTTTGCTGCTAAGTTTCCATATCCCTTACCTGCTGTGTCCCTGGCAGTGTATTGATTAATATAATTGGTGTAAGTAGTAGCTTTAATGTTTGTAACCTGGGACCCTTGAGTTAATTCTTTTTCTTGTTGTAGCCCACCACACCTTTGCGCTGTAGGAATGCAACTTTATCTAATGCTTTTGGAGGGTGGCTCCTGACCAATCACCTTTAGAGAAAAATAAGTTTTCTGAAGAAAAGGTCTTAAAATGTTAACAGGCCTCCGGGCCAGAAGATGATGCAAATCACCTAAGCTTTTGCATATGATAAGTTTGCAGGAAGAAAGCCTGGTTTGCTGCATGACTCTACCCCTTCCCCCATTATCCTCTATGCATAACTTAAGGTATAAAAACTGCTTTGGAAAATAAAGTGCGGGCCTTGTTCACCGAAACTTGGTCTTACCATGTCGTTCTTTCTCTTACCTTCTGGCTGAATTATTCAGCCTCTTTTCTCCACTGAATTTCCTCACTGAGCTATCCTTATTTCAGCCTCTTTTCTCCACTGAATTTCCTCACTGAGCTATCCTCATTCTATTACTCTTTATATCCTTAATTAACGTTTAATTAAGCAATTGTTTCCTGATCCTCGCCGACGCCGTCCCCGCTTCGAATTCCCTGGATCAGCTGGGGCTGGTCCCCGGCAACTTGGTATTCTTGCCTAGAGAATTCCGTGGACAGAGGAGCCTGGTGGGCTGCTGTCCATGGGGTCACACAGAATCAAACATGACTGAAGCGACTTAGCAGGCATGAAAGTGAAAAGTGAAAGTGAAGTCGCTCAGTTGTGTCCAACTCTTAGTGACCCCATGGACTGCAGCCCACCAGGCTCCTCCGTCCATGGGATTTTCCAGGCAAGAGTACTGGAGTGGGTTGCCATTGCCACATTTTTTTTTTCTCATTTATAGTGACTAATGTAACCATAATATCCAAGAAAACATCCATTGCCCATGATGTGAAACTCAGCATAGCTTGAGCGGAAGTCAAGGTGTGCGAATTTTCTCCATGTTCAGTGATTCGTTCACTGAGAAACATGGGGTTAATGTACACTTGATTTTTGAGTATGTTTATTTGTGAATGTTTGTTAATATTGTATTTACTTGTTCTGATAAAGAATCTTGGTTATTTCCATTTCCATGTAGTAGTTTATTTTAAGCTTTCAGCAGCTGCTTTGAGGAGAGCTAAAAGGATTTTCTTCCAAGAGAATAAAGTGAATACTGTGTGGAGGATGATCACTAAAATGTATTGCTCATGTGGCTGTTCAAATGACCTAGTTATTTATGTAAAACTTACTTTTCATTTCAAAAACTGTCAACTGGACCTAATTGCTTTTTGATTGTAGTGCTAGCAAAATATATTAATACTAATTACCATGGATTCTATCATTTGAAAAGATGAGGTATTTATTTCTGTTTCATTCTTGAACTAAAAATGGATATGCCCTTCTGTAGGATTTTTCCTTAAAAGCTGAGAGTTGCATGTTTATTTTCATTTGTTAATTCAAGTGTGAATTACATGGGACCTTCTTGTATATTTTTTGAGTTTTGGGTATGGAGCTTAAAACTAAAATCATCTCGGTATATCTCTATTTCTATATAGCTATACCATCACACCACCATCTACATATCCTCTCTATTTAGCTCCTTCCTGTATGTATGTATGTCTGTCCATCCGTTCATTCATCCATCCAGGTTCTTTATAGAATGAGATGCAGCAGGATGTGTTTTATGTTAATTTTCGGCTACAGTGTGTACTTGGATTATTTACCTTTTAATTTTGGTTTTATAGTTTAGGGTTTTGCTAAAACTCATAGATGAGTTTGTTTACTCACTGTTTCTAATCTTTGAGCAATTATAGAAATTGGAAATGATGCCAAAATACTGGAACAATTTTCTGGGTGAATTTGTTTCTTTCACAAAAGAGAGAAGAGAACGGACTCTGTAAATCAAAGACTCATGCCCTTGAGACTAATATTTGGAGGGACTCTAGAACAAATGATTGAAAAATAGTTACTGAACATTTAGAACAGGAAACAGTAATTATTCAAATTCTCAAGGATTCATGAACAATACATTTTTAACATTCTTTTCTAACTGCTTTATTGAACAGGCTTCCTCATCAGACTTTGTTTACTGAACAATTAATATGCTACTCTACGTTTTCTTCCATTTTTTGAGCTTGGAATACCCTTTTTATAAACTCTTGTCTCTTTAAAGTTTATTCATTTATCAAGGTACAACTCAATGCTTTAGTGAAGCTTTCTCAAGTCTTTAGTGAAGCTTTCCTGGTGGCTCAGAGAGTAAAGAATCTGCCTTGCAATGAAGAAGACCTGGGTTTCATCCCTGGGTTGGGAAGATCCCCTAGAGAAGTAAATGACTACTCACTCCAGTATTCTTCTGGAGAATTCCATGGACAGAGGAGCCTGGCGGGCTACAGTCCGTGGGGTTTCAAAGAGTCGGATATGACTGAGCGACTAACACTTTCACTGACTTCTCATAGAATAGACATGTGTATCTCTTTTCCCTTCTTTAATTCTGTTACATATTAGTGTTTACAAATCTAGTCTTTATCTATTTATTGAAGACAAAACCTGCTCAACTCAGCCCATGACTCTCCACTCGCACAATTGTGAACTTACATTGTGGTTGGTTTCTCCTAGGGTTCCATGATATCTTCATTTTCTTTTAGCTTCTCCTAATTGGATAAAGTTAGCTCTTGTTTACTCTTGTTATTTCATTCTCTTATCTTCAAAGGGCTGGTACCATGACAGTAAGCAGGTCCAACATTGGTCAGAATCTCTATCTTTAGCATAATATAACTTCCGTCTCCTTATATCTTGTCTCTGGGCCATAATCTCTTCCAGATTTGCATCAAGAGCACATGTCTCCCACTTTCTCTGTATGGCTGGGAAGCCTGCAGTATGCTGTATTCTGCAGTTACTTTGTCTTGATGTTATTTAACAATGGTACATCCCATGGTTTAGATATGCCTTCTTTATATTCAGGCTATTCTTCACTCCTTCTTGAAAAAAAAACCTGTTCTTCTCAATCCAAATTGAGAATACCATCCATTCACTTATGCATTCAATGAACATTCATTGAGTCCTAGTATGTGCTAGGCACACAGATACAAGAATAAATGATTGTCTTTTCTGTTTCTTCGAAGCACTCTGACCTCTTAGCAAGATAGATGCTCAAAAGGAGCATTTCAATTTAGTGCTCTGAGACAGTGCCAAAGAGAAGCACTGGTCTCATATGAACCCTTGAGGACAGTTCTGATCCTTCTGGTGCAGTGAGATAGGATAAGACACGGTTCCCAGGAGTTGTAATATTCAAATTCAGCCTACAGACATGAGTAGACATTAGCCTTCAATAGGGATTAGCTATGGAAAAGTTGGGGGGAAGGTGAGGTGTGGGGATGGGGAAGAATTATGCTGGGCACATGACAAGGCATGAGCAAAGACGAGGTGGTAAAAACATCATATTGTAAACTAGGAAATATAAACCATTTGGTGTTGTTGGAACATGGAATTCAAGACAGGGAGTGTCAAGAGTTGAGGCTAGAGTGTCAGTCTCAGGTCAGATCTTGTAAAATCTGTAATATTCAAGCAGAGAACTTGGCAGCATTCTTGTCCTGAGTTCCACCCCAGCAATTCTCACTAATAACTCCATCTTTCCTTCTTTGGGTTAAAAACTTGTTTGTTTTGGTTTCCTTTCCACAGATACATAAAGCTGGAGCTGATTGATACTAACTTGAATTTTTTAGAAAATTTGCAGGATGATTGTTGAACATAGCCATTATTAAAAATTACATGCAATTATTGGGTTGGCCAAAAAGTTCATTTGGGTTTTTCTATGACATCATACAGAAAAAGCTGAATGAACTTTGTGGCCAACCAGATAATTAAATTAAATATACCAATAATAAATACTTACCACTTTTCAATTATTTTACATTTCATTGCATTGTATGGTATCTGCTCTCTTAAGATTATGTCTGTTTCTCTTGTGTGGTAGAAATACTATATAATGGTGTGCTGCTCTGCACCGCCCTTCCCAACTCTGTTTGTTGCATCAACGTGGTAGCTTGAAATTGGCCATGGTGGGAATATTTACACCATGAAAACCAGCAAACGCTATGAGTCAGGGATTGATTTATTGTTTTGTTGACTGTCTAGACTTAAGAAAATGAGGGAGCAGATGTAAATAATGCAGATTAACACAAAAGCATGTTTATGTCTGTAGCCATTACATTGGGAGTAATGGTAAAAAAAAAAAAAAAATAGGAAAATATTCTTCCAGTATCTGAAAACTCATTTCCAATTCAGCGAGGAAAGCATTCACATCATTGACAAATGAGTAAACTTCCAACATATGTCTTTGTTGCTTTGCTTGTGTCCTTTCTTGTTAAAGTAAATAAAAACACCTACTGAAGTTCATTTCAGAATGATGCTCATCTGTCATCTGCAACCATAAGCTGGACATAGATACGAAAGTTCTGCAAAAATCAACAGCTGCATTTTGTCAGGATCAGTTGGCTATATAAATTTATAATAGAGGGGATCATATATTTTATCATTATTTGTAAGTGGTGAGCTATAAATCTTTTATATGCATAAAATTATGAAGAACTTTTATGACCATGTATTATATAATACATATATATATGTATGTATGTGTGTGTGTGTGTGTGTATATATATATATAAATGCACACACCAGGTGCCTCCCTGGTGGTTAATGGTAAAGAATCTGCCTGCAATGCAGGAGACACAGGTTTGATCCTTGGGTTAGGAAGATCCCCTGGAGAAGGAAATGGCAACCCATTTCAGTATTCTTGCCTGGAAAATCCCATGGATAGAGGAACATGGCAGGCTATAGTCCATGGGGTCACAAAAGAGTCAGACAAGACTTAGCAACTAAACACCAACAAATTATATATACTTTTTTTTTTTCCCTCAAAGAGCTGTTGTTAAACATTTTCCAACATATTATGGCTTAAACTTATTTCTAACTGTAGTCTAGCTTATTTTTTTTTTCTGTTGGTTACTGAGTTCTGTTGCACAATTATTATTTTTCCTATATAATACACAGAACTTCCTGTTACATTTGGTTTTACAAAGATCTGGGCATTTCCTCTCCCATACCTCACCTGCTGTTTCAATTACTGGTAATCATATTGACAACTCTCTGGGAAAATCTATCTTCTCTCTCTCTTTGTGACCTGCGTGATGACCTTAGCCCATTGTTCTATTACCAGGTCCAGAAGATGGAAATTAACTTTGCATCCCCCACCTCCATGTAGCTGCTGCTGCTGCTAAGGCGCTTCAGTCGTGTCCAACTCTGTGCGACCCCATAGACGGCAGCCCACCAGGCTCCCCTTTCCCTGGGATTCTCCAGGCAAGAACACTGGAGTGGGTTGCCATTTCCTTTTCCAGTGCATGAAAGTGAAAAGTGAAAGTGAAGTCGCTCAGTCGTGTCCGACTCTGAGCGACCCCATGGACTGCAGCCTACCAGGGTCCTCCGTCCATGGGATTTTCCAGGCAAGAGTACTGGAGTGGGGTGCCATTGCCTTCTCCCTCCATGTAGCTAGTTGTTAATTTCCCCCCAATTTTTTTTTTTTTTTTTTGGTCTCATAAAAATTCCAAGCTCTCAACTCAAGTTGGGATATGTAAATTCCACTTAGATATACAAGTCTTTCAGCTTCCCTCCACAGACTTGATTGCCCTGAGAAATGTCTTCTAAGTCTCTTATGGCAGAATTATCAGTCTTTGAATGAATCAGTAGAAGCAGAAAGAGGGTAAATGTCAAGGCCTTCGTGTTCTCCATTGGAGGGACTGCCACTAGGGAAATGAGTCAGGTTTATGAGAACCATATCTCTGTCATTCCAAGAAGCCATTATTGAGGGCTGAATGCTTCTCACAGCAGACCAATAGACAAGCTTTCTAGTACTAGTCTTGTCCTGCAAAGCATAAGTCACTGCTTCTCCTCTAGGAGGTGCCAATTCTATTAGAGATACAGTTTTGGGTTGTTATGAAGCTTTCTTGCTTCAGTTTCCTCTCATTATCTTTGTGATTACATTCTACCCACCACACTCTCCCCAGGCTTCTTGCTGTCATATACTTCTTGTCTATTTTTTGGTCTCAGATTTTTGTCCTCTAAGAAGTCTTCTCTGAGGGGTAGTGCTCCTAGGCACTCTGCCCACCCCTAATATTGCAACTGGAGACATGCCAGCATGACTTCTAAGCGCTCTCCTACACTGCTCTGTGAGGGCAGAGATGGTACCCCTTTTCTCTATGACTTTATTTCCAGCTCTCAGGAGAGGACCTGGTAAATGGTAGGCACTCAATAAATATGTACTGAATGAAATAATAAATGAATAGATGAATGGTCTTGGGTCTCGATGGGGTGCCTCTTGATTCAAAGATCTGTAAACTAAGAAGAAAAATGTTCTGCTCTCTAATACATTGTATACAATAGCAAAATAACAGCAATACATACAGTTAGTGTGGAAGAAATCCAGCCACTAGAAAAGGGGAAGACTAGTAGGTACACAGTAATCACTGGTTTACTGCAGTTTTGAGATTTTACTGGGCAAATCCTTCCAGGTCCTCCCATTTTCAGGGCAGGGAGGATTCCTAAATTAGGCTTGGGCGATGTCTCAGTGAGTATTTCAATGCAGGAGATACAGGAGACATGGGTTCAAAGAGCAACCCACTCCAGGATTCTGCACCTGAAAAATCCCATGGACAGAGGAGACTGGGGGTTACAATCCAAAGGGTCGCAAAGAGTCAGACACGACTGAGTGCCTTTTACTTTATCCTTCACCTGCTCTCTCGGTGTGGCTCCCAGTTCATTATTGTCCTGGGTCTTGGCTTCTCCCCCAGAGATGTCTTTCTTTCTCCATAAACCTATTGGTTACTTCTAAAGATGGAATTGGAATATATTCTTTGAGTACATCTTTAGCATTCTTCCTGCCCAGAGAAATTTAGGTACCCTCACTCTTTCTCAACTGAGCAATGTCAGTCTCCTTCACCTTAGGCTGGCAGTGTCTCTATCAACACACCTCTGCATATTTGCGTGTTTTCTAGATATATCGTTTGAAAGGTCTAGGTAGGCCAAAGGTCACACCAGTACTCCTGTTTTTCAGGTACGTTTTTCTCTCTAGACTTAATTACTCCTATCTTGGTGATCTTTGACTCAATGGACATGAGTTCAAGCAAGCTCCGGAAGATAGTGAAGGACAGGGAAGCCTGCCATGTGCAGCCCATGGGATTGCAAAGAGTCAGACATGAATTAGTGACTGAACAACAACAATCTTGGTCATAGCTGGTTGCTATGGAACCATCCCCTACCTAAGCTTTATAGAAGCGTTTTTGTGTGTGTGCAGCTGAGAAGATACTTTCTTTCAGAAGTTTTAAGAAGAGCTGTGCAACCAAATTATTGATTTGATCTTTACCCTGAGGGTGTGTCTAACTGCAGTGCCCTAGATCTTTGCCACCAGGATTTATCTTAGTTTGAGAATGTTTTACTGGTTGAAGAGGTTGGATATGAGAAACCAATTAATTTTTCAGATAAGTCAGGCCCTGCATTTCTGGGCTATGCTCCCTCTCAGTTTGTTTGCAAGTTTGCTAGTTCTTGCTTGCACTGATCATCTCCCTCTTGTAGCTACCTAACCATAGACATTAAAAGCAATCAGCTGATGCTTTCAGCATTGTGTCTAGAGACTGCCTTCGGTTCAGTTCAGTTGTTACTCAGTTGTGTCCGACTCTTTGCAACCCTATGGACTGCAGCACTCCAGGCCTCTCTGTCTATCACCAACTCTTGGAGCTCACCCAAACTTATGTCCATTGAGTGATGCCATACAACCATCTCATCCTCTGTCATCCCCTTCTCCTCCCATCTTCAATCTTTTCGAGCATCAGGGTCTTTTCCTTTTTTTTTTTTTTTTGAGTTGATTTTCTTTTTTTTTTCTTTTATTTTATTTTATTTTTTTCCTTCCAATTTTATTTTATTTTTAAACTTTACATAATTGTATTAGTTTTGCCAAATATCAAAATGAATCCTCCACAGGTATACATGCGCTCCCCATCCCGAACCCTCCTCCCTCCTCCCTCCCCATACCATCCCTCTGGGCCGTCCCAGTGCACCAGCCCCAAGCATCCAGCATCATGCATCGAACCTGGACTGGCAACTCGTTTCTTACATGATATTTTATATGTTTCATTGCCATTCTCCCAAATCTTCCCACCCTCTCCCTCTCCCACAGAGTCCATAAGACTGTTCTATACATCAGTGTCTCTTTAGCTGTCTCGTACACCAGGTTATTGTTACCATCTTTCTAAATTCCATATATATGCGTTAGTATACTGTATTTATGTTTTTCCTTCTGGCTTACTTCACTCTGTACAATAGGCTCCAGTTTCATCCACCTCATTAGAACTGATTCAAATGTATTCTTTTTAATGGCTGAGTAATACTCCATTGTGTATATGTACCACAGCTTTCCTATCCATTCATCCGCTGATGGACATCTAGGTTGCTTCCATGTCTTGGCTATTATAAACAGTGCTGCAATGAACATTGGGGTACACGTGTCTCTTTCCCTTCTGGTTTCCTCAGTGTGTATGCCCAGCAGTGGGATTGCTGGATCATAAGGCAGTTCTATTTCCAGTTTTTTAAGGAATCTCCACACTGTTCTCCATAGTGGCTGTACTAGTTTGCATTCCCACCAACAGTGTAAGAGAGTTCCCTTTTCTCCACACCCTCTCCAGCATTTATTATTTGTAGACTTTTGGATCGCAGCCATTCTGACTGGTGTGAAATGGTACCTCATAGTGGTTTTGATTTGCATTTCTCTGATAATGAGTGATGTTGAGCATCTTTTCATGTGTTTGTTAGCCATCTGTATGTCTTTTTTGGAGAAATGTCTATTTAGTTCTTTGGCCCATTTTTTGATTGGGTCGTTTATTTTTCTGGAGTTGAGCTGTAGGAGTTGCTTGTATATTTTTGAGATTAGTTGTTTGTCGGTTGCTTCATTTGCTATTATTTTCTCCCATTCTGAAGGCTGTCTTTTCACCTTGCTAATAGTTTCCTTTGATGTGCAGAAGGTTTTAAGGTTAATTAGGTCCCATTTGTTTATTTTTGCTTTTATTTCCAATATTCTGGGAGGTGGGTCATAGAGGATCCTGCTGTGGTGTATGTCGGAGAGTGTTTTGCCTATGTTCTCCTCTAGGAGTTTTATAGTTTCTGGTCTTACGTTTAGATCTTTAATCCATTTTGAGTTTATTTTTGTGTATGGTGTTAGAAAGTGGTCCAGTTTCATTCTTTTACAAGTGGTTGACCAGATTTCCCAGCACCACTTGTTAAAGAGATTGTCTTTAATCCATTGTATATTCTTGCCTCCTTTGTCGAAGATAAGGTGTCCATATGTGCGTGGATTTATCTCTGGGCTTTCTATTTTATTCCATTGATCAATATTTCTGTCTTTGTGCCAGTACCATACTGTCTTGATAACTGTGGCTTTGTAGTAGAGCCTGAAGTCAGGTAGGTTGATTCCTCCAGTTCCATTCTTCTTTCTCAAGATCGCTTTGGCTATTCGAGGTTTTTTGTATTTCCATACAAATTGTGAAATTATTTGTTCTAGCTCTGTGAAGAATACTGTTGGTAGCTTGATAGGGATTGCATTGAATCTATAAATTGCTTTGGGTAGTATACTCATTTTCACTATATTGATTCTTCCAATCCATGAACATGGTATATTTCTCCATCTATTAGTGTCCTCTTTGATTTCTTTCACCAGTGTTTTATAGTTTTCTATATATAGGTCTTTAGTTTCTTTAGGTAGATATATTCCTAAGTATTTTATTCTTTCCGTTGCAATGGTGAATGGAATTGTTTCCTTAATTTCTCTTTCTGTTTTCTCATTATTAGTGTATAGGAATGCAAGGGATTTCTGTGTGTTGATTTTATATCCTGCAACTTTACTGTAGTCATTGATTATTTCTAGTAATTTTCTGGTGGACTCTTTAGGGTTTTCTATGTAGAGGATCATGTCATCTGCAAATAGTGAGAGTTTTACTTCTTCTTTTCCAATTTGGATTCCTTTTATTTCTTTTTCTGCTCTGATTGCTGTGGCCAAAACTTCCAAAACTATGTTGAATAGTAATGGTGAAAGTGGGCACCCTTGTCTTGTTCCTGACTTTAGAGGAAATGCTTTCAACTTTTCACCATTGAGGATAATGTTTGCTGTGGGTTTGTCATATATAGCTTTTATTATGTTGAGGTATGTTCCTTCTATTCCTGCTTTCTGGAGAGTTTTTATCATAAATGGATGTTGAATTTTGTCAAAGGCTTTCTCTGCATCTATTGAGATAATCATATGGTTTTTATTTTTCAATTTGTTAATGTGGTGTATTACATTGATTGATTTGCGGATATTGAAGAATCCTTGCATCCCTGGGATAAAGCCCACTTGATCATGGTGTATGATCTTTTTAATGTGTTGTTGGATTCTGATTGCTAGAATTTTGTTAAGGATTTTTGCATCTATGTTCATCAGTGATATTGGCCTGTAGTTTTCTTTTTTTGTGGGATCTTTGTCAGGTTTTGGTATTAGGGTGATGGTGGCCTCATAGAATGAGTTTGGGAGTTTACCTTCCTCTGCAATTTTCTGGAAGAGTTTGAGCAGGATAGGTGTTAGCTCTTCTCTAAATTTTTGGTAGAATTCAGCTGTGAAGCCGTCTGGACCGGGGCTTTTGTTTGCTGGAAGATTTTTGATTACAGTTTCAATTTCCATGCTTGTGATGGGTCTGTTAAGATTTTCTATTTCTTCCTGGTCCAGTTTTGGAAAGTTGTACTTTTCTAAGAATTTGTCCATTTCTTCCACGTTGTCCATTTTATTGGCATATAATTGTTGATAGTAGTCTCTTATGATCCTTTGTATTTCTGTGTTGTCTGTTGTGATCTCTCCATTTTCGTTTCTAATTTTGTTGATTTGATTTTTCTCCCTTTGTTTCTTGATGAGTCTGGCTAATGGTTTGTCAATTTTATTTATCCTTTCAAAGAACCAGCTTTTGGTTTTGTTGATTTTTGCTATGGTCTCTTTTGTTTCTTTTGCATTTATTTCTGCTCTAATTTTTAAGATTTCTTTCCTTCTACTAACCCTGGGGTTCTTCATTTCTTCCTTTTCTAGTTGCTTTAGGTGTAGAGTTAGGTTATTTATTTGACTTTTTTCTTGTTTCTTGAGGTGTGCCTGTATTGCTATGAACTTTCCCCTTAGGACTGCTTTTACCGTGTCCCACAGGTTTTGGGTTGTTGTGTTTTCATTTTCATTCGTTTCTATGCAAATTTTGATTTCTTTTTTGATTTCTTCTGTGATTTGTTGGTTATTCAGCAGCGTGTTGTTCAGCCTCCATATGTTGTCATTTTTAATAGTTTTTCTCCTGTAATTGAGATCTAATCTTACTGCATTGTGGTCAGAAAAAATGCTTGGAATGATTTCTATTTTTTTGAATTTACCAAGGCTAGCTTTATGGCCCAGGATGTGATCTATCCTGGAGAAGGTTCCATGTGCGCTTGAGAAAAAGGTGAAATTCATTGTTTTGGGATGAAATGACCTATAGATATCAATTAGGTCTAACTGGTCTATTGTATCGTTTAAAGTTTGTGTTTCCTTGTTAATTTTCTGTTTAGTTGATCTATCCATAGGTGTAAGTGGGGTATTAAAGTCTCCCACTATTATTGTGTTATTGTTAATTTCTCCTTTCATACTTGTTAGCATTTGTCTTACGTACTGTGGTGCTCCCGTGTTGGGTGCATATATATTTATAATTGTTATATCTTCTTCTTGGATTGATCCTTTGATCATTATGTAGTGACCTTCTTTGTCTCTTTTCACAGCCTTTGTTTTAAAGTCTATTTTATCTGATATGAGTATTGCTACTCCTGCTTTCTTTTGGTCCCTATTTGCATGGAAAATCTTTTTCCAGCCCTTCACTTTTAGTCTGTATGTGTCCCCTGTTTTGAGGTGGGTCTCTTGTAGACAACATATGTAGGGGTCTTGTTTTTGTATCCATTCAGCCAGTCTTTGTCTTTTGGTTGGGGCATTCAACCCATTTACATTTAAGGTAATTACTGATAAGTATGTTCCCGTTGCCATTTACTTTATTGTTTTGGGTTCGAGTTTATACACCGTTTTTGTGTTTCCTGTCTAGAGAATATCCTTTAGTATTTGTTGGAGAGCTGGTTTGGTGGTGCAGAATTCTCTCAGCCTTTGCTTGTCTGAAAAGCTTTTGATTTCTCCTTCATACTTGAATGAGATCCTTGCTGGGTACAATAATCTGGGCTGTAGGTTATTTTCTTTCATCATTTTAAGTATGTCTTGCCATTCCCTCCTGGCTTGAAGAGTTTCTATTGAAAGATCAGCTGTTATCCTTATGGGAATTCCCTTGTGTGTTATTTGTTGTTTTTCCCTTGCTGCTTTTCATATTTGTTCTTTGTGTTTGATCTTTGTTAATTTGATTAATATGTGTCTTGGGGTGTTTCTCCTTGGGTTTATCCTGTTTGGTACTCTCTGGGTTTCTTGGACTTGGGTGATTATTTCCTTCCCCATTTTAGGGAAGTTTTCCACTATTATCTCCTCAAGTATTTTCTCATGGTCTTTCTTTTTGTCTTCTTCTTCTGGAACCCCTATGATTCGAATGTTGTAGCGTTTAATATTGTCCTGGAGGTCTCTGAGATTGTCCTCATTTCTTTTAATTCGTTTTTCTTTTATCCTCTCTGATTCATTTATTTCTACCATTCTATCTTCTAATTCACTAATCCTGTCTTCTGCCTCTGTTATTCTACTATTTGTTGCCTCCAGAGTGTTTTTAATTTCACTTATTGCATTATTCATTATATATTGACTCTTTTTTATTTCTTCTAGGTCCTTGTTAAACCTTTCTTGCATCTTCTCAATCCTTGTCTCCAGGCTATTTATCTGTGATTCCATTTTAGTTTCAAGATTTTGGATCAATTTCACTATCATTATTCGGAATTCTTTATCAGGTAGATTCCCTATCTCTTCCTCTTTTGTTTGGTTTGGTGGGCATTTATCCTGTTCCTTTATCTGCTGAGTATTCCTCTGTCTCTTCATCTTGTTTAAATTGCTGAGTTTGGGGTGTCCTTTCTGTATTCTGGCAGTTTGTGGAGTTCTCTTTATTATGGCGTTTCCTCACTGTGTGTGGGTTTGTACAGGTGGCTTGTCAAGGTTTCCTGGTTAGGGAAGCTTGTGTCGGTGTTCTGGTGGGTGGAGCTGTATTTCTTCTCTCTGGAGTGCAATGAAATGTCCAGTAATGAGTTATGAGATGTCTATAGTTTTGGGGTGACTTTCGGCAGCCTGTATCTTGAAGCTCAGGGCTGTGTTCCTTTGTTGCTGGAGAATTTGCTTGGTATGTCTTGCCCTGGAACTTATTGGCCCTTGTGTGGTGCTTGGTTTCAGTGTCGGTATGGAGGCAATTGATGAGCTCCTGTCAATGAATGTTCCTTGGAGTCAGGAGTTCCCTGGAGTCAGGGTTTAGACTTAAGTCTCCTGCTTCCGATTATCGGTCTTATTTTTACAGTAGTTTCAAAACTTCTCCTTCTATACAGCACCACTGATAAAACATCTACATTAAAGATGATAAGTTTCTCTACAGTGAGGGTCACTCAGAGAGGTTCACAGGGTTACATGGAGAAGAGAAGAGGGAGGAGGGAGTTAGAGGTGACCCAAATGAGATGAGGTGAATCAATAGTGGAGAGAGTGGGCTAGCCAGTAGTCACTTCCTTATGTGCACTCCACAACTGGACCACTCAGAGATGTTCACGGGGTTATACAGAGAAGAGAAGAAGGAGGAAGGTAACAGAGGTGGCCAGAAGGATAAAAGGGGGGAATGAAAAGGAGGGAGACAGATCCAGCCAGTAATCAGTTCCCTAAGTGTTCTCCACCGTCTGGAACACACAGAAATTCACAGAGTTGGGTAGAGTAGAGAGGGGTTAGGGAGGAGACACAGGCGACCTGGTGGAGAAAAAGGAGGGTCCAAAGGGAGAGAGAGCAGTCAAGCCAGTAATCTCACTCCCTAGTGAAAAATGGGTCCTGAAGATTGGGTCCTTAAAGGTACAAAATTGGTAACAAATACATAAAAGCAAAAATTAAAAATCTAGAGTAGAGTTTGGAATTTCAAAAATACGATGTTAAAGAAAAGAAGAAGGAAAAGAAAGAGAGAAAGAACGAACAAACAAAAACAAACAACGTCGTGAAAATTATAAAGAAAGTACAGGTACAAAATTGATAACTAATACCAGAAAGCGAAAATTAAAAATCTAGAGTAGAGTTTGGAATTTCAAAAATACGATGTTAAAGAAAAGAAGAAGGAAAAGAAAGAAAAAACGAACAAACAAAAACAAACAAGGTCGCAAAAATTATAAAGAGAGTACAGGTACAAAATTGATAACTAATACCAGAAAGCAAAAATTAAAAATCTAGAGTAGAGTTTGGAATTTCAAAAATACAATGTTAAAAAAAAAAAAAAAAGAAAAAGAAGAAGAAAAATAAAGAGAGAAAACAAACAAACAAATACGAACAATGTCACAAAAATTATAAAGAAAATACAGGTACAAAATTGATATCAAATACCAAAAAGCATAAATTAAAAATCTAGAGTAAAGTTTGGAATTTCAGATATACAATGTTATATAAAAGAAGAAGAGAAAGAAACAGAGAAGAAGAAAAAAAAAAAAAAAAAAAGTCACAGAAATTATATAAAAAAAAACTATAGGTACAAAATTGATAACATATACCAAAAAGCGAAAATTAAAAATCTAGAGTAGAGTTTGGAGTTTCAAAAATACAGTATTAAAGAAAAGAAGAAAAAAACAAACAAAAAAAAAACAAGGTCAAAAAATTATAAAATATATATATATGAAGTTTGCTGAAGAAGAAAAAAAATAGGGTCTTTTTTTTTTTTTGCAAAGTAATAGGTTATAAAAGTGAAAATTAAAGGAACAATAGAGGACTTAAAATTTTTTTTTTTTTTATTAAAAAAAAAAAAGAAAGAATGATCGTAAAAATAATAAAAATATATCTAGGGCTTTTTTGGGTTTTTTTTTTTTGTGGGTGTTGTGGGTTCAGTTCATTTTTGGCTAGTTCCTTGGTCAGATTTATATTTCTCAAGATCTATAGGCCCCTTCCTATGTAGTCCGTAGTAACCACAGGGTTTTGATCTATTGCCTGTAGCTTCCAAGGCGTTTCCCTCTGTTATATCTTCTTCTGTTTGCTAGTCTCTTCAGTATCTGGTTTCCGCCCTGACTCAAAGGGCACGGTGAGAGGACACTTTTTTTTTTTTTTTTTTAGGCTTACTTGTTCAGTCGCGCTGTGGGGAGGGAGGGAGGGATGCTGCAAACAAATAACACTGGCGTGGGCTCGCAGTGCCTCAGCCACCCTGGGTCTGCCCCCGCTCACGGCGCGTGTAGCCTCCCTGTCCACACTGCTCGGACTCTAGGTTGTTCCGCCGGGAACAATCCGAGGCTGGCCCTGGGCTGCATGCACCTCCCAGGTCCAAGCCGCTCAGGTTCAGGCACTCGGGTAGTCCTCAGAGGCGCAGACTCAGTTGGGCCTGCGTTTTGTGCTCTTCCCAGGTCCGAGCGCCAATTTGCTCTTCCCAGGCGAGCGCCAATGCTGCGACTTATCGCCTCCCCGCCACTCAGATATCTGGATGTAAAACCGGCGCACCTTCTCAGGCAGATGTTGACCGTCCAGACCCCCAAGAAGTTTTAGTTAGCAAAGAAGCCTGCTTACAGTTTAATAGATAATGTCTCTCTGGGGCTGCGATTGCCCCCTTCCGGCTCTGGCTGCCTGTCACCGGAGGGGCAAGGTCTGCAGCCGGCTATCTCTGTTCAGTCCTTTGTTCCGTGCGCGGGCCTGGCGGTCTTAGGTTAGGGCTGGCTTTTTGCGTGGTAGGTATCCCACACTCTGGTTTGCTATCCCAAATTATTTCGCTGAGATAGCGCTCAGGGTATTCAGGCCAGATTCTTACTCTCAGCGATGCAGCCCGCGCCGCGCCTCCCTGCCCAGCCCCGGCTTGCTAATGGCGGATGCAGGCGTCTGCGCTGCTTCTCTGCTGGGGGAGTTACCGTAGGGCTCGCAATCTGCGAGTTTTAAATTGTTTATTTATTTTTTCTCCCTGTTATATTGCCCTCTGTGCTTCCAAAGCTCGGCGCAGATTCGGCAGTGAGAAGGTTTCCTGATGTTTGGAAACTTCTCTCTTTTTAAGATTCCCTTCCCGGGACGGAACTCCGTCCCTCCCTCTTTTGTCTCTTTTTTTTTGTTTTTAGTATTTTTTCCTACCTCCTTTCGAAGAGTTGGGTTGCTTTTCTGGGTGCCTGATGTCCTCTGCCGGCATTCAGAAGTTGTTTTGTGGAATTTACTCGACGTTTAAATGCTCTTTTGATGAATTTGTGGGGGAGAAAGTGTTCTCCCCGTCCTACTCCTCCGCCATCTTGGCTCCTCCCCATCAGGGTCTTTTCCAATGAGTCAGTTCTTCAAATCAGGTGGCCAAAGTATTAGAGCTTCAGCATCAGTCTTTCCAGTGAATTTTCAGTACTGATTTCCTTTGGGATTGACTGGTTTGATCTCCTTGCAGTCCAAGGGACTCTCATGAGTCTTCTCCAACACCACAGTTCAAAAACATCAATTCTTCAGTGCTCAGCTTTCTATATGTTCCAACTCTCACATCCTTATATGACTACTGAAAAAAACACGGTTTGACTATATGGACCTTTGTCAGCAAAGTAATGTCTCTGCTTTTTAATATCCTATCTAGATTGGTTGTAGCTTTTCTTCCAAGAAGGAAACATCTTTGAATTTCATGGCTATAGTCACCATCTGCAGTGATTTTGGAGCCCAAGAAAATAATGTCTGTCACTGTTTCCATTGTTCCCCCATCTATTTGCCATGGAATGATGGGACCAGATGCCATGATCTTAATTTTTTGAATGTTGAGTGTTAAGCCAACTTTTTCACTCTCCTCTTTCACTTTCATCAAGAGGCTGTTTAGTTCTTCTTCACTTTCTGCCATAAGGGTGGTGTCATCTGTGTATCTGAAGTTATTAATATTTCTCCTGGCAATTGTGATTCCAGTTTGTGCTTCATCCAGCCTGGAATTTTTCATGATGTACTCTGCATGTAAGTTAAATAAACAGGGTGACCATATACAGCCTTGTCATACTCCTTTCCCAATTTGGAACCAGTCCGTTGTTCCATGTCCGGTTCTAACTGTTGCTTCCTGACTGCATACAGATTTCTCAGGAGGCAGGTCACGTGGTCTGGTATTCCCATCTCTTTAAGAATTTCCCACAGTTTGTTGTTATCTACACAGTCAAAGGCTTTAACATAGTCAATGAAGCAGAAGTAGATATTTTTCTGGAATTTTCTTGCTTTTTTGATGACCCAACAGATATTGCAATTTGATCTCTGATTCCTTTGCTTTTGAAAAGTCCAGCTTGAACATCTGGTTCTTGGTTCATGTACTGTTGAAGCCTCACTTGGAGAATTTTAAACATTACTTTGCTAGCATGTGAGATGAGTACAATTGTGTGGTAGTTTGAACATTCTTTGGTGTTACCTTTCTTTGGGATTGGAATGAAAACTGACATTTTCCAGTCCTGTGGCCACTGCTGAGTTTTCCAAATTTGCTGGCATATTGAGTGCAGCACTTTCACAGCATTATCTTTTAGGATCTGAAATAGCTCAACTGGAATTCCATCACCTCCACTAGCTTTGTTCATAGTGATGCTTCCTAAGGCCCACTTGACTTCGCATTCCAGGATGTTGGCTCTAGTTGAGTGAGCGTACCATCGTGGTTATCTGGGTCATTAAGATCTTTTTTTTTTTTTTGTATGGCTCTGTGTATTCTTACCACCTCTTCTTAATATCTTCTGTTTCTGTTAGGTCCATACCATTTCTGTCCTTAACTGTGCCTATCTTTGCATGAAATGTTCCCTTGATATCTCTAATTTTCTTGAAGAAATCTCTAGTCTTTCCCATTCTGTTGTTTTCCTCTCTTTGCATTGATTACTTAGGAAGGCTTTCTTATCTCTCCTTGCTATTATTTGAAACTCTACATTCAGATGGGTATATCTTTCCTTTTCTCCTTTGCCTTTCACTACTCTTCATTTCACAGCTATTTGTAAGGCCTCCTCAGACAACCATTTTGGTTTTTGCATTTCTTTTTCTTGGAGATGGTTTTGATTGCTGCCTCCTGTACAGTGTTATGAATCTCCATCCGTAATTCTTCAGGCACTCTGTCTATCAGATCTAATCCCTTGAATCTATTTTTTACTTCCACTGTGTAATCGTAAGTGGTTTGATTTAGATCATACCTGAATGGTCAAGTGGTTTTCCCTACTTTCTTCAATTTAAGTGTGAATTTTGCAGTACGAGGCTCATGGTCTGAGCCACAGTTATTTCCTGGTCTTGTTTTTCTGACTGTATAGTGCTTCTCCATCTTTGGCTGCAAAGAATATAGTCAATCTGATTTTAGTATTGACCAGCTGGTGATGTCCATGTGTAAAGCTGTCTCTTGTGTTGTTGGAAAAGGGTGTTTGCTAAGACCAGTGCATTCTCTTGGCAAAACTTTGTTAGCCTTTGCCCTGCTTCATTTTGTACTCCAAGGCCAAACTTGCCTGTTACTGCAGGTATCTCTTAACTTCCTACTTTTGCATTCCAGTCCCCTGTGATGAAAAGGACATCTTTTTTGGTATTAGTTCTAGAAGGTCTTGTAGGTCTTCATAGAGTCATTCAATTTCAGCTTCTTTGGCATAGACTTGGATTACTGTGCTATTGAATGGTTTGCCTTGGAAATGAACAGAGATCATTCTGTCATTTTTGAGATTGCACCCAAGTACTGCATTTCAGACTCTTTTGTGGACTATGAGGGCTACTCCATTTCTTCTGAGGGCTTCTTGCTCACAGTAGTTGATATAATGGTCATCTGAGTTAAATTCACCCATACCGGTCCATTTTAGTTCACTGATTCCTGAAATGTCAATGTACACTCTTGCCATCTCTTCTTTGATCTTTTCCAATTTACCCTGATTCATGGACCTAACATTCCAGGTTTCTATGCAATACTGTTCTTTACAGCATCAGACCTTACTTCCATCACAAGTCACCTCCAAGGCTGGGTGTTGTTTTTGCTTTGGCTCCATTTCTTCACTCTTTCTGGTGTTATTTCTCTACTGATCTCCAGTAGCATATTGGGCACCTACCGACCTGGGGAGTTCATCTTTGTGTCATATCTTCTTTCCTTTTCTTACTATTCTCAAGGGGTTCTCAAGGCAAGAATACTGAAGTGGTTTTCCATTCCCTTCTCCAGTGGACCACATTTTGTCAAAACTTTCCACCATAACCCATCTGTCTTGGGTGGCTCTGCATGGCATGACTCATAGTTTCATTGAGTTAGACCAGACTGTGATCCATGTGATCAATTTGGCTCAGTTCAGTTCATTTTAGTCCCTCAGTCGTGTCTGACTCTTTGCAACCCCATGAACTGCAGCACGCCAGGCCTCCCTGTCCACCAACTCCTGGAGTCCACCCAAACCCACATCCATTGAGACGGTGATGGCATCCAACCATCTCATCTTCTGTTGTCCCTTTCTCCTCCTGCCCTCAATCTTTCCCAGCATCAGGGTCTTTTCAAATGAGTCAGCTCTTCACATCAAGTGGCCAAAGTATTGGAATTTCAGCTTCAACGTCAGTCCTACCAATGAACACCTGGGACTGATCTCCTTTAGGATGGGCTGGTTGGATCTCCTTGCTGTCCAAGAGACTCTCAAGAGTCTTCTCCAACACCGCAGTTCAAAAGCATCAATTCTTCAGCGCTTAGCTTTTTTCACAGTCCAACTCTCACATCCATACATGACCACTGGAAAAACCATAGCCTTGACTAGATGGACCTTTGTTGACAGAGTAATGTCTCTGCTTTTTTAGTTTACTGTAATTTTTGTTTTCATTCTGTCTCCCCTCTGATGGGTAAGGATAAGAGGCTTGTGGAAGCTTCCTGACAGGAAGGACTGACTGTGGGGGGAGGTGCATAAATGTGTGGCATCAAGCCCCTTGGAGGAGGTTGCCATTAACCCCACCCTAGAGCCACCAAGCAGATGACCCAGAAACTGGAGAACAATTATACCAAAGAAGTTCTCACACTGTTGCAAAAGTTCCAGGGCCCACAACAGATTTCCCAACCTGGGTTTTCAGCAAAGGGATGAGAACCCCCAGTGAATTTGACTTTAAGGCTGGTGGGATTTGATTATAGAACTTCCACAGGACTGGGGAAACAGACTCTGGGAGGGCACAAATAAAACCTTATGTGCACCAGGACTCAGGAAAAAGGAGCAGTGACCCCAGAAGAGACTGAGCCAGACTTGCCTGTGAGTGTCCAGGAGTCTCCAGCAGAGGTGCGGGCTGACAGTGGCCTGCCGTGGTGTCAGGGGCACTGAATACAACAGACCCGGGAGTCTTGGTGTGCTGGCACAAGCCCTTTTGAAGGAGTTCACCATTACTGCCATTACCCCTACCATAGTTTGTCCTCAGGCCAAACTAAGGCAGGGAACACAGACTCACCCATCAACAGAAAGTTGGATTAAAGATTTACTGAGCATGGCCGCACCAGAATAAGAGGCTGCCTTGCTGCTAAGTCACTTCAGTCGTGTCCAACTCTGTGCGACCCCATAGACGGCAGCCCACCAGGCTCCGCCATCCCTGGGATTCTCCAGGCAAGAATACTGGAGTGGGTTGCCATTTCCTTCTCCAATGCATGAAAGTGAAAAGTGAAAGTGAAGTCGCTCAGTCATGTCCGACCCTCAGTGACCCCATGGACTGCAGCCCACCAGGCTCCTCCGTCCATGGGATTTTCCAGGCAAGAGTACTGGAGTGGGGTGCCATTGCCTTCTCCAAAAAGGCTGCCTTGGACAAGTTCAAAAGCTTATTAGATATATTTTCTGTCTTCCAAGTGACATAGGTGACAGTTTAACCAAATGTTTCATGTCTCCACAATGAAGCTCATGGTTTCCTAGCCTCATATGTTTTCTAACCATGTCTCTAGCTTTCCTTAACACTTTCTTTGCCATTTTCTGAGCCTACACACACTAATTCCAAAGTTAATGCCTCATAATTTAGGTTTTTGGTTGCAGCAGGAACCATTTCTACGTTCCAATTTCTGTGTCACTTAGCTATTGTTATGTAACGAACTGTCCCCAAACTTGTTGGCTTAAAATAACAATCATTTATTATTTTAATTATCAATGGCTCTAACCCACATGGCAAGGGGAATGGCCACAGGGAGGGATGTTGGGTTGCCATTAAAATAATCCACCCTAAAGAGTAAAGCTTTTTACCTTGGAATTACAGAGAAAACATTTTTGTCTGTTGGATAATGGTGTTATTTTCTCTTTACACATTAAAAAAACACTCTGATAAAAGTACACTGATTTCTTTCTTAAAAAAAAAGTCAAAATCTGTTTTTTTAAGTCTGCAAAAATCAGTAAATGAAGGGAACTGTGGCTTCAAAGTTGTTAATCCAACTTTTAAAAGTGAAGCAACTAAGATTTCGACAGGCTCTTACTTCAAAGGGTAGAGAACCAAGCAGGGCAGCTCAGTGGAGGAAAATCTTCCCTTTATTGGCAGAGTCACTCTAGGAACCAGTATGTCTTCTTTCTGCCAAGGCTCATGGAAGCAATGTACAGAGTTCTGAAGTCAGTTGAACTAGAACCTTTGGGGATATTACTCAATAAGGCAGAGTCTGAGAATGTAGGAACTGGACTTGGGGGGAAAGGCTTCAGACACATATGACCTCAAGGCCTGGGGGTTCTGTGACATAGTGAGTGAAGGAATGTAGTTTAAGGGCTCTTTCCATCAGTGCTCTGCAAAGAAGCAAGACAGGTGTGGAGTTCATAATGGTGTGCTAGCTTAGTTGCTCAGTTGTGTCCGACTCTGCAATACCATGGACTGTAGCCCACCAGGCTCCTCTGTCCAGAGGATTTTCCAGGCAAGAATACTGGAATAGGTCCCCATTTCCTACTCCAGGGTGTCTTCTTCGTCCAGGGATCAAACCTGTGTCCCTGTGTCTCCTGCGTTGCAGGCAGATTCTTTACCCACTGAGTCATCCAGAGAGCTCCATCCATAATGGGGAGAAGGGTTATAAATACAACCTTGATATTGAATTTTAAAAATATCACTCTTTGGATTACTTTTATAAATATAGTAAGTAGCTAGTATTTGTCTACTATAAAATGTTTTTGTCAAAACATCACTGGATAACATGTGCTCCATTCTTTGTAATTTAGTGAACTAGTCGAGGGAGGCAGAACTCCTTTGAGCTCAGTGGTTTAGCATAAGAGAAGTTCATTCCTCACTCATGTCACAGGCTCAGTGGATAGAAGGGAGGCCCTGCTCTGGAAGGTCATCCAAGAATCTGAGCTCCTTTGTCTTGAGGCTCCAACCTCTTCTGGATCCTTGTAGTTTCCTCTGTTCAGCTGGAATATGGTGGAAAATAGTGAGGTGGCTTTAGAATGGCCACATATCCTTTGTGATCTTTTAAGAAAATTGTAAAATTTTGACCATGCTGGGCCTTGGGTGCAGCGTGTGGGCTCTGTGTGGTGGTACAGGCTTCTCTTGTTGCAGCGTGTGGGCTCTCTGGTTGTGGCACCATATGTGGGATCTTAGTTCCCTGACCAGGGATCAAACTCACATCCCCTGCATTGGAAGGGGGATTCTTAACCACTGGACCATCGGGCAATTCCCTCCTTTGTGGTCTTTTTATGTGCACATGGCTCAGATGTACTTGACAAAATGGGACTTTATTCCCTTCCCCTTGAGAGGGGACTTGCTTCTAATGAATAGAAGTGGTAGTGGGTAGCTTCCGAGACTAGATCATAAAGGCACTGCAGCTTCCTGCTTGCTCTCTCTCTCTTTCTGATGGTTTACTTTGAGGGGAGCCAGCTGCCTTGTCACAGGGTATTCAGGCAGGTGTGTGGAGAAAGAGGCCCATGTGGTGAGGAGCTAAGGACTTCTGCCAATTGCCAGCAAGGAGATGAGGCCACCTGCCAAAAGCCCTCTCAAGGAGCCTCCTGTGGCGCGGATCCTCCAGGTCCAGGTGAGTCTGCAGATGACATGGCCTCAGTGGATGGCTTGACTGCCATGACCTTGTGAGAAACCCTGAGGCAGAAACACCCAGGAAAACCAGTCCTAGGTTCCTGACCTTCTGAAATTGTGTGAGACGATAGGTGCTTGTTACTTTGAACTGCTGAGGCTTTGGGTGATTTGTTATACAGCGATAAGGAACGAAGACAGAGAATGAAGGATTGTGCATGGAAGGGTTTTATATCCTGGACCTGCAGGACTCATAAACCACTTTCCACCACATTCAGTTGGCTAGAGTGACTCACATGATCACACCTAACAACCCAACTGCAAGACAGGCTCAGGAATGTCATCCAGCTGTGGGCCCAGGAGGAAAGGACAACTTGGATAAACAGCTGGCCACTCTCTACCAGGTTCAGTGAATTTATATTTAGGACTGTTTGGACTGCAAGGAGCTGGTGGTTGTTTATCCAGGTTCAGACAAAATTCTTAGAGGAAGTAAGTACAGCCTTTGAAATATTAGTATTTATATTAGTTCCTCTTGTAGAGTGATGCCAGCTGTCTCTGAAGTTACGCAGAACATTAAGAGGTTCTGGTTTGTCTCTTGACTAGTGCTGTCACTGTTATCAGAAGCAATAACAGTGATACCACTACCCACAGTTCACATTTTCAAATATCTGGACATCATGTGAAATTGTTAATTGTCATAGCACTCAAATGAGGTAGGGGGATGATCTCAATGTCACAGATGGTAAAATGAGACATAGAGAGCCTAGGCAACATGTTCAGAGTCTTACAGGCATTTTCAGGCCCTTTAACACAAGTGTGTGTTTCTCCAGAGCTAAGATGCTTGACCGCTCATCAGGGTTAGCAGGGTGTTTAAGGGAGGGTCTGAGCTTGGCCAGGTGTTTTTAGCACGTGGTGTGGGAGGGGCTCTGACATGCCATCCCAGGCAGAGGGAGTGAGGGTCTGCCACACTCTTCTACAATGTAGAGTAACCTGAAGACACTAGATACTCCCAGTACAGGTATCATTCTAAAAGCAGGTAGAAAGACACAAACTAGCTGTGTCAGATTCCAACTTGGTCAAACTCACATGTTTGTTCTTCAGCACAGCTCTAGGTAGGATATCTCTGAGCCTCAGTTTCTCCTATTTAAACCAGGAACAAAAGTGGGCTTATTGTAAGGTTTGAATGACATGGTGTATGCAAAAACATGTGGAATATTTCTTGGCAACACTACAATTTTTTAAAGTCCTTCTAAAACCCATGCCATTATTTTCTGAGGGACTAGAAGCCACTTCTTATTTATCATTATATATCCTTCATACCTAGTACAGTGTCTGGCACAAAGTACATAGTACAGTTATGTTGAAGGCACAAGTGAATAAATGATAGAATCATTTCTTATTCATTCTTCCCAAGAGTGAGGAGCTTAGTTTGAGATATGCAGTCTAGCGATCAACGACTTAGAGTGCTTTCACACACAAAATCTCCTGCACTGCTGCCCCTCCCCGCTTCTTTCCCCCCACCTCCTCCTCCCCCCCACCCGCCAGGACATTGCCACTGCCCACTCCTGAAGCAGTGGGAGGCAATCCTTATTAAAGTACTTTGTCCAGTTCAGGATTGAAGAAAATCTAACAAACTCAGAGAGTGCCCAGAGGAGAGCAATAAAAATTGATTAAACAGACCTTCTGAAGAAAGGTTAAGAGAATTGGGATTATTTTCAGCTAGAGTGGCTGGTGGAGGGAATAATGAATTTTCAAGAAACAAAAGAATATCTTGCAAAACTTTTTTTTTTTTTAAAGTGGTTACAGTGGGTTATTCTACTGAGGATAGCAGAGAAGGCGTTTTGATGACTTTTTTGCTTGACATTAGCAAGCAGCCTCTCTCACTCTCTCTGCCCATGGCATTGTATTGGCTACTTGCTCTCTGAAAATTCCTTATTGCTTTGGGACATTCCTCTAAGAATGTTGTGGGTCTCAGGTACTGTGAGGTCACTGGTGCATGATAGAGAAGAAACACTTGAACTAAGTAAGAGATTAGATTATATTCATCCCCTGACTTGGAACTTCCAAAGGAGAAGACTATGAACCCAATTAACCAGAGGCCTCAAAGACATTTATAGACACTACGCCTCCCTACTTTGCTGACCTCCCAAGACTTTTCAGGGCTAACTCCTATAAATCTGCTACATTCCATAAGACAAGCATAAGCAGCATCCTCATTTTATTCTTGTTCAATTATCCTATAATATTTATGGATGGAGGTAGATTTCCTAGGACAGCAGGAGCTCAGAAATAGGTATCAGCACTTCCACTAGGACCATGATGTTCCTTGCCTAAGCCCTGAAGTCAATTTGTGTTGACTTTACACAGCTTAGTAACACAGCAGATGTTTATTGAGTGCATTCTATATGCCAGGCATTGTGCTAAGCACTGGGGAGGCACAGCGGTAAGTTGTCTATATGAGACCTTGCCAGCACAGGGCCTAAACATGGGTTAGTGGGGATACAGACAAATCAAGAGGTAACTGCAATATTGTGAGATATATGCTATAAGGCCAGTTGAGAGACCCACTTAACCCCAAGGTAGATGGCCAGGGCAGGCTTTATGGAGGATATGATGCCAAGTGATTTGTGAAAAATAAATAAGCATTATTAATTATCACTAATTTCTTTTTTGGCCACACTATCAGTCCAGATAGCTCTTATTTCGGAAATGGATGTCATTACCTAATCCATCGTCACCCTTCCCCCACTCCACTGTTTATTTTTGTTTTCTTTTTAAAATTGCCTCCATGATTCAACCATTATCTGCATGGTTTAGAGGTGAAGAAAGGCCCCAGGTATACTTAATCCAGGTTAAATTAATGCCAATAATTATTTGCCAAGAGTTAATACTCTCTTCTGAAGCACTGTATTAGTAAAACATTGAGGCATCCCGTATGTTAAAGAACGTCTGATCTTGAGATTCATACAGGAAAGAAGCTATACTCATTTGAACCAGAGAGAGCTGATTGTCTGTTCAGGGAGCTCAGAGTACTGCCTTGGCATTGGGGTACCGTTAGTTTTTATTAATTATTTTCTGTTTAATAATAATCTGAATGAGGCCCCAGTGTAATGACAGAGCTTTGTGAAATTAAATTTGAGCTGCTCCAAGTTAAATAATTAATTACATTCAGCTTTGGAGCGAATACACAAAGAGGTGTGTGCCCAGCTCAGGGTGGTTTCCCTTCTCTGGGATTGTGCCCATGCAGAGAATGGCCTCTAGGGCTGTGCATCTACAGCTGATGGATCCAAGGGCTAGACACCTGTCCAAGCTAGGCCAATCTCATTTCATCTCAGGAAGTTTTGAGTTGAGAGAGAGAAAGGGAGAGAGGTAGAAATGAGGGGAGAGAAAAGGGGAGGGGAGAGATGGAGAGAAGAGGAGAGGGAACATTTTAACGGCAGTAAGTGTGTGGCTCCCATAGTTCTCAAGGTCCAGTGATTTCTGCATCTGTCTTGCAGTTCGGTTATGTGAGATAGGTCAGTATTCTTAGAACAAATTCGTTAGTCTGCCTTAGCTACATCAAGGTGAGATTCTGTCCCCTGCCATTGACCATTCTGCTGAAGACAAGTCTGCATTATACTGCATATACTGTATATATATATAGTATAGGTGGCTAGAAGCCTGTAACTCACTGTGTGGTGACTGATGGTCACAGGACAGAGCATAAGGCTGCCTGACCTCCTGCTTTGTGAGCTTGCCTGTTAGGAAATCTTTGGGGGCTCAAAGAGTCTTAAGAGCCCACACAATTGGCTTATTTGCTGAGGTTCTATTCTCTACCTGCGTCTGAACCTCAGTAGCAGGCTGCATGCTCTCAGCCATCACTCCTGTGGCTGTATCCAGGGGCTCTTGCTAGTAGTTACCCGCTCAAGCTCTGGAGTCAGGCCGACGGTGCTCGGGATTCCACCCCTGCTGTTTAGGAGCAGCGGTTATGTGGCCATTTGTTAATGACACACAGCCTTGGTTTTCTCATCCTTAAAATGGAGGCCTCACTTGGTGTTGCAGGATTAAAGTTTTTTTTCCACGTAGAATATTGGACAGAGCACCTGGCATATAGTAACCACTCAAATATTAGCAATTAATTCGAATACAAGCCAAGTCTTCAAATAGGAAAGAAATGTCCCCTGGTATTAGGCAATAGATGAAGCAGGCTTTTCAGACACATAGAGTCACTGTAATCCTGGTATAAAAAAAATAGTGTTTTAATGTCTTGGAAAAGACCTGAACAAGTTAAGGGCAAATTATGATTATATTGCTACTTGTGACATAATCCGATGGTCTTGCTTTCTCATCTCCTCTTGGGAAAACCACAGCAGAAACCTTCTGAAACCATGCAGTGACCTCACTATATTATGCCTCACTTCATTCAGGAATCCCACAGATCCTCTCCAGGGGGTTTAATTACCCATACTATGCAAAGAAACTAATTATAAGAACGCAAGGTTGCCCTGAAGTTGCATTTATGCTCAACCAAGATGATCATAAAATCTTCCCTGCTCATAGCTCTGCTTATTTTTTCACAGTTTGAGGTAAAGATTATTGAGTGTAAAGTCAGCCAAATTTCTGTCTGTATGTTTTCTTTTTCTGCTCTGAGGCCTCTCTCTCCACCACATGCCCTAACTTCCTGGTTCCTGCTCCCCTCAATTTAGTGAGGGATTTGAAAGGATATAATTGTTGAGAGTGACTTGACAGTCAGATATATCTGAATTTCAATTCTGACTCAAATGAGTAACCTACTTGTCTTTATAAGTACATAATAGATGTCAGTAAATGAAAATTATTGCTAATTATCAAAATGTCTCATATTTCTTCTATGAAAACACCAAAGTAATGATTTTGAACTGTGGTCTGAGGATAGCTTTCATCAGAATGATTCTTACTAAAAATATAGACTTCCAGGCATTTATTTTTAGTAAGAACTAAAAAATAAAGGGGCTTCCCTGGTGGGTCAGATGGTAAAAATCCACCTGCAATGCAGGAGATCTGGGTTCAATCCCTGGGTTGGGAAGATCTCCTGGAGATGAGAACAGCTACTCACTCCAGTATTCTGGCCTGGAGAATCCATGGACAGAAGAGCCTGGCAGGCTACAGGCCATGGGTTCGCAAAGAGTTGGACATGATTGAGTGATTTTCACTTTCAAATTAAAGGGAGAAACCTAGGAGAGGGACAGAGAAATCTGTATGATGAGCCCCAAGATGATTCTTCTTCACATTGAGTTATGAGAGTCCCTGAGAGTATAATCTCTCTTGAAGATACCAGAGGTGCAGTCCATGTGTTACCTCTCTCAGTGGTATTTGTGTTTTGACCTGACCTCTCACAGAAGGGTGAGAGACTTTTGGACTGAGTCTCAGGCTTTGCTGAGCAAGACTGGAAAAGCTTTTACAAGCTCCAGGGATGTCCAGTTCCCTGAAATCACACTGAGTTTATGTGTAAGGTTGACCTCAAAGGTAATTCTGTTTTTGTGGTTTGAGTCCTTAACCTCTTGGGGGCTTCCTGGTGGCCCAGAAGGTAAAGAATCTGCCTGTAATGCAGGAGACCCAGGTTCAGCCCCTGGGTTGGGAAGATTCCCCGTAGAATGAAATGACAACCTACTCCAGTATTCTTGCCTGGAAGAGGAGCCTGGTGGGCTACAGTCCATGGGATTGCAGTGGTGCCCAAATGTGGGTGCAACTGACACCACTCCTTGGGCATCTGGGAGTGTGGGGGGTTGGATACCAAAATGACTGGGGTGGGCTCAGAGATGCAGATGTTCTGACATGAATGAGGTAGTTCTGCCCAATGAGGAGGATCTTGTCTCGTAGGACATCACATCTCTGCTGAAGCTTGAGGGCAAAGGGAGGCAAGAGGTTTCCATTACTGCTCACTTGTGATGGCAGAAGCCTGTTCCCATGAGCACTGGAAGCAGAAGATACGGGTGTCAGACCTGCTCTGCTTCTGCCCCAACCTGTCTCCAGCCCCTCCTGGCCTGGACACCTTCCACCTGCAGGCAATGCCTCCCTTCTGAACCACAGAAGTTGTGGTTACAGCTGGAAATGTCTGTTGATCAGAGGAGGCAGAGTGACCATAAAGCTTATGAAGCTTGGGCTTCAGGGCTCTTCTCTTGCACAGACCCCTTTGTGTCCCGGGAGCTAGGGAGTCAGAAGTGGAAGGCTGACAGCCATCAGGAAGCTTCTGTCTATATAAGCATTCCCGGTCAGTTGCCTAGGAGATCTCGTAGGAAAAGCACCTGGATCTCTAGAGTGCCAGCAACTCATTTTCTGTAAATTATTTTTGTAATTTATTTTCTCATTCTAAGCAAATATTTACTTTTGTATGTAGTTCTGTATTTGTAATTTTGCATTTGTTTTCCTAAAAATCCCTTACTCTCCAAATTGTATAGCAGTACTTTGGCCACCTCATGCGAAGAGTTGACTCATTGGAAAAGACTCTGAGGCTGGGAGGGATTGGGGGCAGGAGGAGAAAGGGATGACAGAGGATGAGATGGCTGGATGGCATCACCGACTCGATGGACGTGGGTCTGGGTGAACTCCGGGAGTTGGTGATGGACAGGGAGGCCTGGCGTGCTGCAATTCATGGGGTCGCAAAGAGTCGGACACGACTGAGCGACTCATCTGATCTGAAGACTCATAAAACCTGGACCTGTCCTCCCTCCTGATTAGGGCTCATTAGCTTTACATGAGCTAATATAAGTTTGGGGGAATTAATAAAATTTTCACATGAATATGAAATGGGCTCAGGGTGGTGCTTTGGGGCCACAAGTGAACTGAACATTAGGCTCTATATTCATTGGTCAAGAATGGTCTCATGGCAGTAATTCCCCACATTTACTGAAGACCCTCTCAGGCTGCACCTTTGCAGTCCCCAGGCAGGGACTGGTCCATGGCTGAAACATGAGGTGAGGGCAAGCCAGTTGGCATGATGCGCCAGGGCTGATGGGCTTCCCTGGTGGCTCAGATGGTAAAGACTCTGCCTGCAATGCAGGAGACCCGGTTTGATCCCTGGATTGGGAAGATCCCCTGGAGAGGAATGACTACCCACTCCTGTATTCTGGCCTGGATAATTTCATGAACAGAGGAGCCTGCAGGGCTACAGTCCATGGGGTCGCAAAGAGTTGGATGCAATGGAGCGACGAACACTTCACCGGCGCTGATAAACGCACTTCCTGCATAATCATCACAGCAAAGTCAATCAGGATGGTTCCACTCGAGAAGTTAGTTCTACTGAAGAGGATTCCAGTTTCCAGGAGCGTCATTATAAGAATAAGCAACACCTGGTGAGTGACTCATTGGTCTATAACCTGGAGTTGACTGCTACTGAGTAGCTGGTAAGTCTTTTGACAGATCATTTTATCTATGGGTAGAAAGGGAGATGTGAATTAATATGCTTCTCTCAAAAGAAAAATCACGTGTTAACTATATTGCCTCAATTACTTTTGGAGCATTTTATCATCAACTTTGGGAAGCTATTTGGCATTTACTTTCACTTTAATATTCACTGATTTTTCAGAAATTTTCCATCAAAAGAACTGTAATGTGTTGAGAAACTCTGTTCAACGATTTGTTGAAGTTATTCTCACTTCTTTTTAAAAGGCCTCTATTCTCTTTCTACCTCTGTGTGACACAAATTGACCTTGAGCAAATCTTTTACTCTCTCTGGGCTTCAGCATATCTTTGTGTTACATTTAGGTCAGTTCAGTGGTTCTTACACTTCCGTGTACATCAGAGTCACATAAAGGGCTTGTTAAAACATGGATTTCTGGCCCCAACTCTTGGGTTTCTGATATAGGAGGTCTGAGATGAGGCTGAGAACTTGCAAGTCTAGTGAGTCTTTGGGTGGTGTTGGTGCTGCTGCTGACCTGGACTGCACTCTGGTGTCTGCAGTCTGCCCCTGGGCTAGACAAATAGACCATAATGCTGACCGATGATCAGAATCCTCTGGGGAACTTCTAAGCAATGAGGATGCCTGAAGCCCGTCTCTGCCTATATCAGAATCTCTAAGAGTCTGGGCCAGGACTAGGATGAGGTGAAGTAATGCACCCAGGGTACAAAAATAAGGATGGACTCGATTAAAAATTGTTTGCTTTTCCATTATGGTTTATTGAAGGATATTGACTATAGTTTCCTGTGCTATACCAGTAGGAACTAGTTGTTTATCCATTCTGTATTTGATAGAGCATCTGCTAATCCCAAACTCCAAATCCTTGTGTCCCCTCCCACCCTCTCCCTTGGCAACTACAAGTGTGTTCCCTGTGTCTGTGAGTCTATTTCTGTTTTGTATATATGTTCATTTGTGTCATATTTTATTTTATTTATTTTTTGTGTGTCATATTTTAGATTCCACATATAAGCAATAGCAGATGACACTTGTCTTTCTCTTTTTGGTTTAGCACGATAATCCATGGATCCATCCATGTTGCCGCAAGTGGAGGATGACTGCAGTCACTTTTAGGGTTGTACAAATCCAGACACTAAGAGTGAGTGCTCCTTAAATTTTGCTCCCTAGGCATCTCACTCACGACCCCCGCCTCCTCTGCCCAGAGCTTCGGCCATGTTGAGAGGAGAGTTGAAAATTTGTATGTAATGCACCAGACTCGTGGCTACACAGATGATTCTCTAAAGCTTCCTGGAGTAATCAGGGTGTGGGGTAGCCTTTTACTCATTTGTAGATTAGACTCTTTCTTTTTTACAGAATTATTTATGTATTTATGACCGCACCGGGCCTCCAGTGCTCCATGCAGGATGTCTCTAGTTGGGGCAAGCAGAGGCCACTCCTTGTTCCCATGCACAGGTGTCTCACTGCAGTGGCTTCTCTTGCAGCAGAGCATGGGCTTTAGATTGAAGGCTCAGTAGTTGTGGCATGCGGGCTTAGTTGCTCCATGGCACGTGGGATCTTCCATATGACATGGATTGAACCCATGTCCCCTGCATTTGTAGGTGGATTCTTAACCACTGAACCACCAGGGAAGTCCCTAGATTGTTTATTTCAACAAGGGATGTCAGCCCAGTGATATTTCTAGGGCTAAAGAGTCCCAGGTTGTGCTCTTAATAATTGCTTCCTGCTGAATTCCTTCCTTAGGCAGAAACTTTAAGTTACTCAATCTGTTGAGAGTTAACTGCTGATGAACTGATTTATACTGGGAAAATACAGAGTGCAATGGAGGCGCTGTTGGAGCTGCTCACTGCAGTTGCCCCTCTTTCCTTGTTATTCATATATATGCTTGAAAATAATATTGAGTGATAGCATATCACAGAAGCAAACAATGCTTTATTCTTTTTCTTAGAATCATTATTTTGAAATAATTTCAAGCTCACAGAAAAGTTGCCAAAACAGTACAAAGTACTCCTACAGCCCCATCATCCAGCCTTTCGATGGATAATATTGCACTGCATCTGTTCTTTCACCGTGCGTTCTTGGTCTGGGGCCCATCAGGCACCTGTAGTATAATGCAGTGTTCAGGCCTCTTGAGTCTCTTCCAGTATGGAAGAGTTCCATGGTTTTCCCATTTTCCATGTCCTTGGTGGTTTTAAAGATCGCAGGCCTTTCCTGTTGTAAGATTACTTTCAACTGTCTGGTATTTCCTCAAGCCAGACTCAGGTTGTGTGCATTCTTGACAGGAGTCCCACAGGAATCACCCCTTTTCAGGGCATCATTTCAGGGGGCACTGTCTTGACTGGTCCCACAACTGATGATATGAACCTTGATCACTTGATTATCTTAGTGTCTGTCAAGTTTCTTCACCAGTTTTCCCTCTGTACTTATAATTTTGTGGAGGTATTCCAAGGTCACGTGAATATCCTTCTGCTTCTATAGTGGCTCCCTAATGGTGATTCAGAGAAGGCAATGGCACCCCACTCCAGTACTCTTGCCTGGAAAATCCCATGGATGGATGAGCCTGGTAGGCTGCAGTCCATGGGGTCGCTAAGACTTAGCAGCCGCAGCAGCAGTGGTGATTCTCTGTTTCCATCACTCTTTCTACATTTACGAGTGGTCATTCGCATGCAAACCTGAGCTTATTAATATACATGGACTCATTGTGTATTAGTCAGGGTTCTCCAGAGAAGCAAAACATTCATCTATCAATCAATCATCTACTGAGAAATGTATTATATGGTATTGGCCCATGAGATAATGGAGATTGAGGAATCCCACATCTGCTGTCTGCAGTCTGGAGACCCAGGAAAGCCAGTGGTGTAGTTTGGAGGCCTGAGATCCAAGGGAGCTATGATATTGTAGATTCTTGTTCAAGTCTGATCTGAAGACCTGAGAACCAAAGAGCCAAGGAGGGCAGGACAAGAGGTCCCAGCTCCAGCAATCAGGCTGAGAGAGGGCAAATCCAACCTTTCTCTACCTTTTTCTCCTATTCAGACCCTCAGTGAATTAGATGGTACCCATCTGCACTGGGGAGGGCAGTACACTTTACACAGCCCACCTGCTGCTGCTGCTGCTGCTAAGTCGCTTCAGTCGTGTCCGACTCTGTGTGACCCCATAGACAGCAGCCCACCAGGCTGCCCCATCCCTGGGATTCTCCAGGCAAGAACACCGGAGTGGGTTGCCATTTCCTTCTCCAACAACCCACCTATTCAAGTACTAACCTCTTCCAAAAGTACTCCAGTAGACAAACCCAGAAGTAACATTTAATTAGATATCTGGGCTTCCCATAGTCCAGTCAAGTTGATAGATGAAATTAATGGTCATGCATGGATTCCTGTTTTATTTTTAGTAATTTGTAATTTGTTACTTTGTTTTTTAAATTTTATTTATTTGATGCTCAAATTTTCAGCTGTTTGAAGTGGAAGCCTCTTAACGCATGTTTTCATTATTCATTGACTATTTTCTTACTTTATGGCAAAAAAAAAAAAAAAAAAAGGATGCTCCAGGCTCATCTTGTACTTTCTGTGTCTCAGCCCAGAAATGAGCTATTTCTCTAGGGACATGCTTATATAGTCCTCAAAGCTCTCTCCAAATAGTGTTTACAAATGAGAATTACATGATAAGAATTCATTTGTTTCTAAATTTTAGCATAGGCATATTAACAAATGATAAAAACTCAAGCCAAGTGAATATTTTCAGTTCAGTTCAGTTGCTCATTCGTGTCCAACTCTTTGTGACCCTATGAACCATGGCACGCCAGGCCTCCCTGTCCATCAGCAACTCCTGGAGTTCACCCAAACCCATGTCCATTGAGATGGTGATGCCATCCAACCATCTCATCCTCTGTCATCCCCTTCTCCTCCTGCCCTCAATCTTTCCCAGCATCAGGGTCTTTTCAAATGAGTCAGCTCTTCCCATCAGGTGGCCAAAATATTGGAGTTTCAGCTTCAACATCAGTCCTTCCAATGAACACCCAAGACTGATCTCCTTTAGGAGAGACTGGCTGGACTCCTTGCAGTCCAAGGGACTCTCAAGAGTCTTCTCCAACACCACAGTTCAAAAGCATCCATTCTTCAGCGCTCAGCTTTCTTCACAGTCCAACTCTCACATCCATACACGACTACTGGAAAAACCATAGCCTTGACTAGATAGACCTTTGTTGGCAAAGTAATGTCCCTGCTTTTGAATATGCTGTCTAGGTTGGTCATAACTTTCCTTCCAAGGAGTAAGCGTCTTTTAATTTCATGGCTGCACTCACCATCTACAGTGATTTTGGAGCCCCCCAAAATAAAGAAGTGAATATTTTAGAGGAGTAGATAAAAATGAGAGCATAGGCCAGAAAAAAGTTTTTATGGCCATTGTTTCCTTCTCCTTGAGTTATACTATCGCTTACAAATGTGCACACCTCCTAGCATTTTATTTGCACCCTAAATCCTTTTAGTGTTAACTTGCATCTGGTTACTAGGTTTCCTTCTTTCTCTGGGGCTTGTTTGATGGCCTCAATTGATGAAAACAGTTCAGGCTGTTGACCTCTCAGTGTATCTCCACTGAGATCAACTAGAGGAAGCAGAGTGAAGAGTTCAATTCACTTTGCTGGTTGAGCATAAAGAAGAATCCAGAAAAGACCAGCTTATAATGGTAGCTAATAATGCCATTCCTAATGAAACCAATGACAGTGTCCTGGGAAAGAAATCTGCTGATAACATGTTATTCTGGTGGTGTTCTTAGAAGTTCCCATTGTTTCCTGCTGAGCCTCCTTGCTAAAATAATTAACTTGCAACCTGGGAACTGCAGTAGGGAGGCTGGAGGGAGAGATAAGACACAATTACTTCCTATGAATTTTTGCCTTCCTGAAAAGATTTCAGGCTTTGCAAATTTCTCTGCTATTTTTAAATGTTCTCATTCTAATGAGAAGCAGACCCAGCGTCATGTAATGGCTGAGTTGGTATGGTAATTGCATTACAATAAATAGCTGAGGTGCTCAGCCCATAAAACTGACCTATAACCCACTGTTCTCTTGCAACAGGGGACTCTTTAATAACAACAGATTTTTAAGGGGCTGGTGTTTCTTTGGACTATTTCTTCCAGGTATAAATAAGGAAAAGTCTACCTTAAGGGCCCTGTGTTGGGTATGAGTAATTTTATGTCTTTGCTAAGATGAGAAGTGTTATTACCCAGAGAAAATTATGCTGACACAATTTAAGCAGAAATGATATAGGAGATAGTTGGGAAAAAATCAAGCCTTTTGTTTTTCCAAGCAAGAAATTAAGGTACCTTGGTAATACTAGGAGGAAAATGAACTGAAAATCATATTTTTAAGGACACAGGCCTCTCTAGACTATGACAGAAGACTACTAGGATCCACATATATACAATAGGTATGTGAAGGCACATTTCATATGTATTCTTTCCACTCTAGTTTCTGTTATTGACTGAAGGTTTAAGCTTATAGGAGAAAAAAGTCATTCATAGGACCCAGCTCGCTTATATTAAAATGTTCTTGTTCAGGGTGGTACAAGATGGAATGGAGGATGAGACAGATGTACACAGTCTAACTGTGCCCTTAAATAGCTTATGATCATGGAGGGGGGCCAGGGGTTTTATATATGTATGTATGTATGTATCTATCTGAATGCAACACAAAGCTCAGTGTGGAGCAAGCTCCAGGAGTGCTACAACTCAGGTGTGATGTGGGTTAAAGAAGAGAAGTGTATTTAGATGAGAGTATGTGTATTTATGTGTGGGGAGCCTGGTGGGCTGCAGTCCATGGGGTCGCTAGGAGTCGGACACGACTGAGCGACTTCCCTTTCACTTTTCACTTTCATGCATTGGAGAAGGAAATGGCAACCCGCTCCAGTGTTCTTGCCTGGAGAATCCCAGGGACAGGGGAGCCTGGTGGGCTGCTGTCTATGGGGTCACACAGAGTTGGACACGACTGAAGCGACTTAGCAGCAGCAGCACCATGTGTATTTATGTGTGTGTATAAGTGTCATTGACTAAAAAAAATTCACAATGTAAAAGTTGAAAATTATGTTTTATTCAGCAAACAAAACTGAGGACTTAAGCCTGAGACGTAGCATCTCAGATAACTTTCAGAGACTGCTCTGAAGAGATAAGGGAGGAGCCTAGGATATATAAGAGTCTTTGCAACAAAAACCAGATAGTCGGAGCATCAAAAGGTTACTGTTAATTAAAGAAAACCAAATATCTCAAGTTAAGGAATTTAGTGCTTTTCCCTGTATGGGAAGATGCAAGACTCTGGGCTCACAGAAATCATTACTTTCTTAGGCACCTCAGCTATCTCAGGCTAGTATCCTGTGCCTTTCCATCCTGTGTTTCGTCAGGGTGCACCATCCATGGTGGGTGGCTAGAGATGTTGACTGTTAGATGGTGGGCATCCTTTGACTTTCCTGAGTTCTCCCAGAATTCATAGTAGGGGTGGTTATAATGTGATGGCTTGATGTCTGCAACATCTTTTACTAATATGGCAGGCAGTATATTTCATTCAGTGTATTTGTGTGTGTGTGCATGTGTGTGTGTGGCTATAGATGTTTCTAGTGGAAAGAACACAATGACACTTGGCAAGTCAGGACAAGAGGGCTGGCTGGATGCCTGGTCGGACCTTACAATGTGTCATTTACATTGGTGAACTCACTAGTGTCCTAGGCCTGGCTCATAGTATTTCAGTATCAAAAACTGACTTCTTGGTGTCCCAGAATTAATTAGATTGTGTGATGCTAACTTGGTTTAATAACGTTTATATGAGTTTAATGTATTAATCCAGAAAACCAATTTATTAATTCATAATGGGAATTATAACCCTCAGTGGACAGGACACTTTTATTAGCCTGACTAGAGTATTAGTCCTACATAAGCAGGAGCCATGAACATGGCTTGGAGCCATGAACTCAGGATGAAATCAGAATCAGGATGTTTAGCCATCTGACTTCAAAATGTAGTGACAACACGTTAATCCAAATTGCAACCATTTTTTAAAGGGCACCTTTGATGATTGGATCCATCAGGATGCACCCTTGAGCCACAGTGGAACATTTTCATCGTTGCTTAGGCCAGCATGGCTCGTGGTGGCCTCCGGTCCTCTTTCGTGTGTGTTTCCATGGATGACTGAAGATCCTCCACTTCCCTTTGGATTGACACACACTCTTTTTTTTTTTTGTAGTAGAATCTCCTCTTCAACAAAATTGACTAAAGGGTTGTTTAAAATAATGCACTTAATTACATTAAAAAAATTAACAAGTACCAATGTAAATTCATTCCCTAATGTTTTGATGTAGCACCACCGTTTCACATTTTGTTTGATTCTTAGTTTGGATTACCTGGGGTTTCCACAGTGGCTCAGTATTTAAAGAATCTGCCTGCAATGCAGGAGACAAAGGAGACGCAAGTCTGATCCCTGGGTTGGGAAAATCCCCTGGAGGAGGAAATGGCAACCCACTCCAGTATTACGTAAATGATATCCATTGTGTAGCCTCTATGATTGGGTTATAACCATGTAAGGTCACTTAGGAAGCAACCTGAGGGCAGAATCTTTCTATATTATTATGATTATCCCTTCACATTAGGCTTTTTATAGTTTTCATACATGTGCTTCATTTGATAGCAATTTACTTTTTTCCTTCTTAACGTTTTTTTAGTTTTTCTAAGGCTTTAAATTTAAAAGAAAGAACAATTATTATTCTTTTCACATTCAGATTTCATCAGTTTATATATTGTTTATTAAATAACTTAAGTAAATAGTTTTAGAAGAAACCATAATTGACTCTTATATGCTTGAAATCAACTTGGTACATTAGAGTACCTAGTCACCCAGAAGTGAGCATTCAGCATACTAGGGTATTAGTCAGAAACATTCTAGGCAGCATTAGGGAGGCTGGGTTAGTCCAGAGAGCTTCTCCTGTGTATTTGTTTGCAAGTTAGATCTTTCTGGCCCAGGAGTCATTTTATCTCTGGCTCTGCACTTCTCTTTATTGGCCCATTATGTACTATTGAGCAATCCGAGGGCAAGCTCATTTCTCTTCCTTAGCAGCATGTGCTTTCAGAGATTACTACCCGCCCCCACCCCCCACACATCCCTTTCTAGTGAAGGTGGCTCAGTGGGTAAAAAGCCTGCCTGCAGTGCAGGAAATGCAGGAGACATAGGCTCGATCCCTGGGTTGGGAAGATCCCCTGGAGGAGGGCATGTTAACCCACTCCGTATTCTTGCCCAGAGACTTCCATGGACAGAAGAGCCTGGCTGCTACAGTCCATAGGGTTGAAAAGAATTGGACAAGACTGAGCAACTAACACCTTCTAGTGAAAGAGGCTCCAGATAAATCATTTTGGAAACACTAGGGGCAGCCATATTACCTGCCATGCACCAGAGGAGAAAATATGACACTTAGTTTCTCTGGCAAACTGGCCCAGAGAGCATTGTAGGGTGTAGAGCTCTTTCATCCAGGGAAATGGGGTACAGTCAGATCCTTTGTATGAAAAAGTTACTGGCTTCCTTAAGTTAATCTATGGGGAGAGCAAAAGGCTTTGGTTCCAGACTTATGACTGTGAAGCAGTGGCTAGAACCAATCCTGATGCAGAATTCCTTGGGTGGACTAATGCTTTGAATGGGATGGGTATGTGGAGTGAAAAGCTGGGCTAAGGAATCTGGGGATCTCAACAATGGGTTACTCTGGACTAAGCGCTGGGACATAGAACAACAGACTGGTTCCAAATAGGAAAAGGAATATGTCAAGGCCATATATTGTCACCCTACTTATTTAACTTATATGCAGAGTACATCATGAGAAATGCTGGGCTGGGTGAAGCACAAGCTGGAATCAAGATTGCCAGGAGAAATATCAATAACCTCAGATATGCAGATGACACCACCCTTATGGCAGAAAATAAAGAGCCTCTTGACGAAAGTGAAAGAGGAGAGTGAAAAAGTTGGCTTAAAACTCAACATTCAAAAAACTAAGATCATGGCATCCGGTCCCATCACTTCATGGCAAATAGATGGGGAAATAGTGGAAACAGCGGCAGACTTAGTTTTTTGGGCTCCAAAATCACTGCAGATGGTGGCTGAAGCCATGAAATTAAAAGACACTTACTCCTTGGAAGGAAAGTTATGACCAACCTAGATAGCATATTCAAAAGCAGAGACATTACTTTGTCAACAAAGGTCCGTCTAGTCAAGGCTATGGTTTTTCCAGTAGTCATGTATGGATGTGAAAGTTGGACTATAAAGAAAGCTGAGCATTGAAGAATTGATGTTTTTGAACTGTGGTGTTGGAGAAGACTGTTGAGAGTCCCTTGGACTGCCAGAAGATGCAACCAGTCCATCCTAAAGGAGATCAGTCCTGAGTGTTCATTGGAAGGACTGATGTTGAAGCTGAAACTCCAATACTTTGGCCACCTGATGTGAAGAGCTGACTCATTTGAAAAGACCCTGATGCTGGGAAAGATTGAAGGTGGGAAGAGAAGGGGATTACAGAGGATAAGATTGTTGGATGGCATCACCAACTCAATGGATATGAATTTAGGTAAACTCTGGGAGCTGGTGATGGACAGGAAGGCCTGGTGTGCTGCAGTCCATGGGGTCGCAATGAATTGGACATGACTGAGAAACTGAACTGAACTGAAGCACTGGGAGACTGGGGTCTTCATTCCTTTGAACCAGTGTGGTCCATGCAGAGATCTGGGCCAGCCATGCATCTGTTGACAATTTTCCAAAACTTGGATGGATAGCAAAGGGAGGGAAGCTTGTTTTTTCAGTGTCCTGTTGGAGCATCACTTAAGGGGGTCATCCAAAAGTCCTTAATTACTTTAATTTAGACTTGCTATTTTCTATTGACTAAGGTTCAGATTCTGTGAAGTTTCAGATTGCTGGTTAGATTTTGTCTGGTGTGGGTGAAAATGGGTCTGTCTTGTAGAAAAGATAACCCTAAAGTTTATGTTTTAAATGCCTTATAGGGCATTATCAGTTTTACATCCAACCTAGTGTGGTGGTTTAGTCGCTAAGTCATGTGTGGCTCTTGTGAGCCCCTGGACTGTAGCCCACCAGGTTCCTCTGTCCATGGGATTTCCCAGGCAGGAATACTGGATGGGTTGCCATTTCCTTCTTCAGGGGATCTTACCAACCCAGGAATCGAACCCAGGTCTCGTGCATTGCAGGTGGATTCTTTACCAAGGGAGGTACGAGAGAAGTCCTATTCTAACATTAAAAAAAATCAAATATCAAACATCCCAAATTCCTCAGATGGTCTTGGACCCAGTTTTCCCATGAGTGAGTTGAATAAAGCTTTGGCATATGTTCATTCTTCACTTGCTCAAGAGTCAAGTCTGTGTTATACTTTGATTTGCCTCTGTCAGGCTGATTTAGGATCTGTCTCTATGAGGGATCCCCTGTGGGAGAGAGGAGAAAAAGCATCCTGGAGGAATGGGTGGGAGGCGTGGACTGACTGCCTCTATTATTCCTCTTAAGTTTCCAAGCTCTTGGAAAATTCAAGAGGAGGACAGCATCCCTAAGCTTTTCTGTTCTTAATAAAGGAGGTGGGATGAGATGGTAGTGGTGGTAAGGATGTGGCTCCAGTGATTAATTGGGAAATAAAAGTGATGTGACTACAACTCTATCTTGTTTGTGGAGTAGCTTATATGTGAGTTATTAACATTTAGAGCAGTGCCTTATTTTTGATTATTGGGGTAGAACTCTTTCTCTTCCCCTTGTATTTCTGATAGTAACATTGAAAGGGGTCTTGAGACTGCAAAGATGAAGGGGTGTTGCACAGTGTTGTGGGTATTAGCACTCAAACAGATGTATGCTTGCCAAGTGTTACAGTGCAAGGTTTTTGTTTTGTTTTGTTTTTGGAGGAGGGCTTTTATATTTTTATTTTCTGTATAGTACAATCTTTGTGGTAGTGGGAATGTATGCACAAAAAACAATTCAAATTAGAGTTCAGAGTAAAAAGAAAAAAAAGAATTTGTCCCAAAGGACATTAAATATACATGGATTTCACAGCTATACTCTATCCATGCCCCCAGACTCCGCACATCGAATCATTCTAATGAGACTATCTGATCTTGAAATTTTTCAGAATCAGGGGAGAAAACAAACACGGCCACCTCTCCTTTTGTATGTTTACCTTGTTCTGAAATTTACCTAGTTGGGAGTCAGGTGCTAAATCTAGCACTGGAAGTGTTATTCACATGATGATTCCTGTTTCTAATGCTTGCTAAACATTTCCTATCACCAGGCACTCTTCTAATCCCCTACCTGTAAGAATTCCTTTCATAATGAAAAGAAATCATATTATGCCATATTTCTGTTCTGTAATAAACATGATAGCAGCGGTTACAGGTCAGATTCCCCAGGAAGCAGACTATGAGATGGAGTTGTGTATACAGGAGGTTCATCAGGATCTGTCTGGGGATCAACCTCTTGGGGGAAATGAAGGAAGTAGGATGAATCAGAGGGAGAAGCTGAGTGGTGATACAACAAAGACCTCAGATGACCCCATGGGAAGCTTAGTTTTTGAACCCACTTTTATTTCCCAATTATATATTAATAACTCACTAGTCTTTGAATGCAAGCTGACCCCACAGAAGGGGCTCTGACTTGGGCAGAGTGGTGAGCCTCAGCGGCCAGCAGACACTGGAAGGGGGCTCAGTTGTGAGCTGTCAGTTATCAACACTTTGAGAAGCTGGAGAAAGAACATTTCAGTCCTGAAATGGTAGTGGGATCTGAGCATCCACTAAGCAAACTTTGGCTTATGTTTTGGTAGCCTAATTTTCATATCTTAATAACTGCAATTTCTGGACACCCGTGTTTCTGAACACTCCTTGTAGATCTTTTTAAGGCTCCTTTGGCTCTTTCCTTCTTAAATGTTATCTCCTAGGTTCCCAGCCTCAGCCCTCTTCTCATCCCCAGCTACATTTATTTTCTAGGTGATCTCATCGGCACTGATACCTTTGGCATCTTTCCAATAGGACAACCCACGGTGGTGTTTTTTTAATGGATTCCCTGAAGTAGCTCTTACTAGGAGCATATTTCCTTTCTAGACATCTTAATGGTATCAGAATCTCTTGACTGCACATTGTCTTAGCTCTGTCTGCAATAACAAAATACCATAGACTGGAAGGTTTAGACAATAGATGTATATCTCACAGTTCTGAAAGCAGGGAAGTTCAAGATCAAGGTGCCGGAAGATTTGTCTCCTTGTTGGATAATAGCTATCATGACAAGTGTGAAGTGATATCTTGAGTTTTTTTGTGTGTGTGTCTTTCTGATGATCAGTGTTGTCTTTGCATCTACCTGTTAGGTATTTGTATGCCCTCTTTGGAGAGGTGATAGACAACTACTTCTTCACTTTGTCTTTTGTAGGAAAACATTAGACGTGCAGTGCCAGAATGCCTGGAATGAATCTTTGATCAAGTTTCTTGTCTTCTTTTTGTGTATCTTTCCTCATAAAATTATACCTTGATTATAGGACTGTTGCATAATGAAGTGAGATGCTACATGTGTAAAACTATTTTCTGGCATAGCTTTAGTGATCAGTACACATTAATGATTAAGTTCATATCCTTTTGGTATATATTTATAAAGATAAAAGTGTATCTTTCCATTTATCTCTTTTTAAGTTACTTTTTTTTCTCTCTGTTCACCTAGAAAGAACTGAAACTGCCCACCCAGTTCCCATTCCTATATACAAGAGCACACTCCTGGAGTGGTCCTGGCATACATGGATGTCATGTGTTGGAAGACTCCAAAACCTACCTCTGGTTAGATTCTTCTTCTGCATTCAGAATGCCTATTTTTGGCTGCTTGTTAGGAACCTCTTCCTGTACATCCCAGAGATACCTCAATTCCAACAATTTAAAAAATAAACTCAGAATCTTTCCTCTTAAATTTTCTTCTATAATCTCCATTCACCAACTTTCCCATGCAGAAATATCGAGGTCATATCAGATTCTTACTCTCCTTCCATTCCTCACATGCAGTTGTTCATCAGATTCCTACAGGTTCTCCTATCTAGATGTTGCTTCACCTCATTTCATCCCATTCTTTCTAATCCCATTTCTCAGGGTAGGTTTAGGCTCTCATTGTTTCTTTAGTGGTTATTTCAATGGTCTTCTAACAACTTATTTCCCAGTTCCCACTACTGTCCTGTCCAATTAGGCAGACATATAATTTGTCAACCAAATTGGGACACTTCTGAGAATGAAACAGGGGTGTTATTAAACATTACACTCAGACATCAACAAGGACTGTCCCAGGCAAATTAGGACATATGGATATCCCTCTAATTTATCCTGCACAGCTGTCAGAATGTTCTTTCTAAAACACTTGTCTGACCCTGTCGCTGGCTCTCCCGTATTGTGTCTAAGGGGAAAGCATGTGCTGTTCTAATGACTGCAGCGTTCTGCTCCGCTTGGCTTGGTTTCTTACTGTAAATCAATCAATTAGCTCTCTGCCTCTCTTGCAGTTTGGGGTAAATTTTAGCAAAGAGAAGTCTTCCCAGGGTTGGATCACTTCTGAATATCATAAAAAAGCCAACTTTGGGATTTGCCCAGCTTGGAATACGCTGTAGGCATCGTTGTTGTTGTTTGGTTGCTAAGTTGTGTCTGACTCTTTCACTACCCCACAGACTGCAGCCCACCAGGCTCCTCTGTCCATGGAATTTCCCAGGCAAATATATTGGAGTGGGTTGCCATTTCCATCTCCAGGGGATCTTCTTGATCCAGGGATTGAACCTGCAACTCCTGCATTGGCAGGCAGAGTCTTTACCACTGAGCCACCTTGGAAGCCCAGTGCAGGTGTTACTCGAGACAATTCTGCCCTCCCCACCAGGGGACTCCTCTATGATACCAGCATCCCACAGCCTTCAGCTGTTATCTCTCAGCTGCTGTCAGATCAGTGGTTGACTAAATCTGCACATGACAGCTTTAATAAATGACTAAACACAGCATAAAGTGGGCAGCCTAGGTATATCAGCTTTTTTTTTTTTTTTTAACATTAGCTTTCTGATTTTCAGGGAAAGTAGCCAAAGAAAAGATTTTTCCTGATGAGTATGCATTTACTTTTAATTCACTGAAGAAGGAGTGCTTTCTTACAGCTTCTCTGAGGAAAATAGCTATTCTTTTAATTGACATTTGCAATTGTTCCTAAATATCAAATTTTTCATTATGTAAGAAATCTATAGTCATTGCAAAAAAATTGAAAAATATATAGAATACACATAAAAATATACAGTGCAGTCGCTCAGTCGTGTCCGACTCTTTGCTACCCCGTGGAGTATAGCCCACCAGGCTCCTCTGTCCATGGGATTTTCCAGGCAAGAATACTGGAGTGGGTTGCCATTTCCTTCTCCAGGGGATCTTCCCAACCCAGGGATGGAACCCAGCTCTCCCGCATTGCAGGCAGATGCTTTAACCTCTGAGCTACCAGGGAAGCCCATCAAAAATACACAAAATATACAGAAAACACAGAATGGCAAAAGGAAAGAAAATTATCCATCTTTCTATCTTATACATAAAATCATACTCATATTGTGTATATTCCTTATATATTTTCTGTGTGAATGAGTATATGAACAACTCACATAAAACAAAAATAAGCATGCTGAAGAGTAGCTTGCTTTTTTGGCTTAGTAATAAAAAATGCTTTTTACATCAAAAAGTGTATCTTGGCAACCATTGTTTGTAAAGCCTGCATTATACTTCATTGTATGGCTGCTCCATTCTTTACTTAACTGTCCTTTATTTTTGGATATTTAGGAGGTTTCTAACTTTATTTCCATTTAAGAAAATGTTCATGGAATCTCCTGGAATCTCCATCTTTTCCCATTTTGGGTATTGCTTTGGGATTCATGTTCATATGAGGATTTGTTGAACCGTTTTTAGATCTTTGAGCTCTCTGGGCTTTGCATTTGTATGTGCTGCTGAGCCTCAAAGCAGCCTGTCTGGGCAGCTTCACTGACGGAACCTCACATTCTTTGGTCGCTTATTAGAAAAAGATAAATTTTAAACTCGAAGGGGTGCATTAAATATATATTTTTTCATTACAATCTTTTACCTGTGTTTATGCAGGCAAGTTGGAATGAGAATCCATTTGCAGAAAAATTCAAGCCCATATATATTTTTTCTCAAAAGTATTTTTGTTGTGCTTTCCTCCTGAACTCTTGGGTCATTGGGAAGAAACAGGCATGGTTTCACTTCCTTTCTGTTGATTATCTCGCTAATGGATTCAGTCTAGTGACTGAATGCTTCTAGGAAAGACATGAAAAGACATATTCTATGTATTTCTAATTTTGAATAGATATCTACCCAGGAGAAGCACTTTGAATTAACCCAGAAAAAATGATCAGAAGGTGACATATAATTGCACTCATGTTTTATTCTTCAAATAGTTCTTTTGCAGAATTTGGTATTTATTTGGACCCACTAAAAGTAAAGTTTGTGTCAGAGTTCTTTGTGATGGGTGCCAGGTAGAAACCGTCAGCATGACTCCGAATGTGATGGATTGTGGAAGATTGATTCCTCAAGAGAAAAATTGTGAAATGATTCTCAGAGATGGCAGCATTCAGAAGAGTATACATTTTTGCCATTTAAAAAGATAATGTCAAAATGAAAGTCAGAGTTCTTTAGGTATTTCCTTAGTGACTGTCACTATGATCTTTCATGTTCTACATTATTTTCTTTCTCCTAAACCAGATAATTTTTATTTTTTTCCCTGAAATATGTGGCCATGTCCACCCTAACTCTCTCTCCGTAGGAGTCTTCCTTACCCTTTGGATTTTCCACATGGGCAGGAGAGAGGTGGGGTGGGGAGTGGTATTTGAGGCTTTCTTAGCATCTGGAGTGGCTTCTTGCTTTCTGAAACCTAAAGCATTAACCCGAGGGACAGGAATAATGCTAGATGAGTCAGTCTTTTCTCCCTCTAGCATCAATATCTTGAATCTATTAATAGTGACATCATCATAGTGTACAATTAGGCCCTAATCAGTGGAGCACTTTATTGATGGTGAATGTAATTGCTAGCTAATGTTATGATCATGTCAATACAACTCAGGGGTTAAGGTTTCCCAGTTAAGCACTGGGGATTTGAAGGTCTTGCTGCCCTAGATATAGGCAGTGCTTCTGCTCAGTGCCAATAGACAACCTATAGATCAGAAGTCTGCAATTATCTAATGCATCTACAGAAACTCTCCTGTCTCTAGAATTCATGAATTCTGGGCATTTCCCCTCCCCTCACCAACCTAAAGATGCTGAAGCATAAAGGAGAGCCCCAAGCACAAAGATATCCATAAAAGCCTGTGCTCTTAGGTCGATGTTGAGGATGCTAAGAGCTAACAGGTTGGTTAGTTGGTTTCTCTTGGGATAAAGGGTGAGATTTGCAGTAGTCTGTCCACTTGTCTTTCTGGATCATGATCCTTTCATATTTAACCATAAAATGTGGATGGCTACAATATGGGAAAGAGGAGGATGGAACCAGGAGAAGATAACAACACTGTGTGTTGGAGGAAGGGATCATGATTTAACTTGTGTAAATGTGCACATTTTTATGTTTCCCACGTTTGTATTCTTTGAAGGAGACAAAGGGCTTGAATCATAAAAACAGCAGACTTGTTAGTCATAAGAAGCAATATACAAAAGTTTGGAGCTGCCATTTTCTTGTTCTGAAACCAGTTGGTCAGAAATGAGGGTGGCCTGGGAACCCTGATTTTTGTGGCTGGTCTGAAATGAGGGCAGTCTAGTAAGGAATTCTGCCCTTAACCTGCTAAGTTTGACCTAATTCCAAGTAATTAGCATTAGAGGTCAATTTCAATACTAAAAATCATTGGGGAAACATTGAAAATAACATAATGCCTGGCACAGAATTGTTGCTCAAAAATGTTAGTTAAAGGGCTTTCAGTTAAATGGGACAAAGTTATATTCTATACGGGGATAAAATAAAATGGATAAAATCTACAATTTTGCATCATCTAACTATGGCAACACATTCAAAATAGTCATAAGTAGGGACAGCTTATGCCTCAAGTTTTATCTTGTAAAAATATTTGTCAAAGAAGAAGTGCTAAGAATAAAAGCAAAAAGATAAATCTGTGAAGATATCTGGCTTGAAATATTTAAAATTTCACTATGAAGAAAATTAGAGTTGAGAACATCATCCGTTACTAAAATTTACATTTACCAAATACTACAGCAATAGAAGAGAGAATATTTTCTCAGTATTTAAAACTGTTATGGCTCTTATTACAGAAAGAGTCAATTGAAGATGTCGACAACTTCTAATTTATTAATCATAAAGTGTAACTTTCCAGAAGATTGTGGCAATTTTCTACGAACTTAAAAACAATAAAGTTATATTGAAAAAATTCTTTGGAAAAATATCACTGACATGAAAGGCAAATGTGGCTGAGAAACTGGATAGTAAATACAGCTATGTATTAGTCTACTCAAAATAAAAGCCAAGGTCCTTAGGATGGCCTGTGAGGCTCTCCTAAAGTGCTCAGGCTCTTTCTGTCCATGAACTCTTCTCCTAGCCCTCTCTCCAGCTGACTCTGCTCCAACTACATTCCTATCTTTGCATTCTAGCTGCCATTCACACTCTCCAGGCATGCTGTGCTGCCCATAGTCAAGAAAGTTGGTAGACCAGAAAACCTAAAAACATGTCTCAAGTTCCCAGTGCTCTGAATGTGCCTTTTGAAATTATTTATTACAAAAATGATGCAAAGAGCTGACTCATTGGAAAAGACCCCGATGCTGGGAAAGATAGAAGGCAGGAGGAGAAGGGGATGACAGAGGACGAGATGGTTGGATGGCATCACTGACTCAACGGACATGAGTTTATGCAAGCTCCGGGAAATGGTGAACGACAGGGAAGCCTGGGTTGCTGCAGTCCTGGGCTCGCAAAGAGTCGGACACAACTGAGTGAATGAACAACAACAATTACAAAATTTATTTCCTACTCCCTTTTAGTTGGGAAGTTAAAATGAAATTGCCAAATAATGGCATTATAGAAAAGAGGAAGTAGTTAAATTAATACCCTCGTTGTCTAGTCTCAAGTTCTTTACAATAAATCAACAAATGCCAAGCAAAATCAGAGAATGCAATACAGTAAGAAGATACAGATGCTGAATAGGAATATTTACATATCACCAAGGAAGATTCATCTGTTTTTGTTTACTGACAGGTGTGGTTAAATCCACAGGCTTTAATATAATTAACCCCAGTTACCAAGGGACTAATTATCTAGTCTAGTTTTCATCAACTTTATCTTAAACAAGAAATTTACACTGTTTCCTCCTCTCACCTCTTTCCATTTTCTCCCCCTTCTGATGTCTTACTCTTGACCCCAAACACTTTTACTTTCAAAATTTACTAGTGATGCTTAATTTCCAGGCTAACCAGTCTTCACCCAGTTTCGCCTGAGGGACTTCTATTAGGTGGCCATCCACAATTCACACACTCCATTTGGGGTTTCCATGATGTGTTCTTTCTCTCTTGAGTGATGTGATCCTTCTAATCTCTACCTCCTTGTTCAGTTCAGTTCAGTTGCTCAGTTGTGTCCGACTCTTTGTGACCCCATGAATTTGCAGCACGCCAGGCCTCCCTGTCCATCACCAACTCCCGGAGTTCACTCAGACTCATGTCCATCGAGTCAGTGATGCCATCCAGCCATCTCATCCTCTGTCGTCCCCTTCTCCTCTTGCCCCCAGTCCCTCCCAGCATCAGAGTCTTTTCCAATGAGTCAACTCTTCGCATGAGGTGGCCAAAGGACTGGAGTTTCAGCTTTAGCATCATTCCTTCCAAAGAAATCCCAGGGCTGATCTCCTTCAGAATGGACTGGTTGGATCTCCTTGCAGTCCAGGGGACTCTCAAGAGTCTTCTCCAACACCACAGTTCAAAAGCATCAATTCTTCAGCACTCAGCCTTCTTCACAGTCCAACTCTCACATCCATACATGACCACAGGAAAAACCATAGCCTTGACTAGACGGACCTTTGTTGGCAAAGTAATGTCTCTGCTTTTGAATATGCTATCTAGGTTGGTCATAACTTTCCTTCCAAGGAGTAAGCGTCTTTTAATTTCATGGCTGCAGTCACCATCTGCAGTGATTTTGGAGCACCAAAAAATAAAGTCTGACACTGTTTCCACCTCCTTGTAGAGAAAACCTTTAATCCCTCTAACCTAATCTCGCTGTCCTCATTGTTTGGTTCTGGTCCACAAGAAGCCCCTATTCTTGTTCTTCTCTGTGAACACAGTCAACCTAATGGTTTGTCATCTCTGTAGCACTGACTGTGCTGTGCTTAGTCACTCAGTCCTGTACAACTCTGCAACCCAATGGACTGTAGCCTGCCAGGCTCCTCTGTGCACCAGGATTCTCCAGGCAAGAATATTGGAGTGGGTTGCATTGTCCTCCTGCAGGGGATCTTCCCAACCCAGGGAATGAACCCATGTCTCCTGTAGTTCCTATACTGCAGTCAGATTCTTTACCACTGAGACACCAGTGGTAAATATAGTAGGTCCTTGTGGTTTAAATATTGTTTTAATGGAATAGGATGGAGTCTTCCTAGGCAGGGGCTACAGACTGATCAAACTGATTTTTGCTTAAACATTTTGAAGTCTTCTCCCCCTTATTACCTGCAATTAAACAGTAATGAAGAATCATTGGAAAAATTAAAATGCATACAGCATAGCTAATGATGTAAGAGGGACGACAGCCTAGCTAAAGACCCAGGCACACATTCACATCCCATTAACTAGTCTTTTAACTGCTGTCTCCTGAATTACTGCACATGTAGAAACTGAAGAGAGCTACACAGGCAGGAACTTATCACAGAAGAGAGTGCCTGACCAGACTGCCAAGCTTAGTTAGAGCAAATATCTCCTGCCAGAGCCTGCCAAAGTGTTTGTTCACTCTTCCAGATCGCTTGCAGTAGGAGCTCTGATGACAAGCTGGAGCTCGTGTCTTAGCTGTCATTACCAACGGCATTACTGATGAGTAGGCTGAGCCCAGGATTCAGAGTAGGGATTCTCTGATACTGTTCTCTGCAGGGCTGGCCTCAAGCTAACTGTGGATTCAATCACCTTCATCTGTCCTCAGGGCGGCCCAAAGTTTTTTCTTATATAGCCCCTCCCTGCCTCTCTCTCCCCAAACCTCTTCAAGATGCCTTATTCATCAGAGGTTGAAAAAGGGTTGGGGATACAGGGAGGAGGAATTAGAAAGGGGCTATTTTTAAACATTTTTATTTATTTAAAATAATTTTTTAAAATGTGGACCATTTTTAAAGGCTTTATTGGATTTGTTACAATATTGCTTCTTTTTTTTTTTTTTTTGTCATGAGGCATGGATCTTAGCTCCCTGACCAGTGATGGAACTCACACCCTCTGCATTGAAAGGCAAAGACCACCAGAGAAGTTCTGGTAATTTTTAAATGAAAATAACACATGTACATATTTTTTTGTAAGTCAAAGAGTATTCTAAGGTTTAGAACTAAAAAGACAGTCATTTGGCTCTTTTCTTCCTTCATCATTTCCATCTTATACTACCCAGATGCAACCACTTTCAGCCATTTTAATAATTTCTCCTTGCATTTACCTCCATGTCTAAATAATCTGCTTATGTGCCTATTTATTTTTACATTTTGATTTTTAACATTATCGATCAGTTTTCTATGACTATACTAAGTTTAGAACCCCAACTGCCTAACACATGTACACTCTGCTAAACCCATGGCTATATGATAACTGGATATAAAAGTGTCTATACTTTTATTGGATATAATAGTATTTCAGCTGTCATACAGTATATTATGATTATGTTTTCTTTCTTGTTCAACCTTTTTTCTAAGTTAATAAATGCCTTGTTTTTTAAAGCTTAGCTAACTAAATCAGCTCTAAGAATATCTCACCATGTAGACAAGAAATCAGGTCATCTGTCAATTACTTTTTTCTTTTATTCTTGGGGTCTTTCCTCTGAAGTCACTCAGATCAACCTGGGCTAATGGTCCTTGAGACCAGTTGTTCTGGGTCCACCCTCGCTCTCATCCAGGAATTTCCTTTGTCCTTTTCTAATGCTGGATGCTCTATTTTCATGTTCCATGTATTTCTCTTTCTTGTTTTTGCCTTGTTTTTGTGGGGTACACCTTCCGGTAGCTTCCAAAGCAAGGCACATAGGAGAAATATTTTTAAGAGCTTGCTTATCTTAAGTGTTTTTATTCTATCTCCTACTTAACCGATAGTATTTTAGGGTTTATATTTCCAAGTTGAGAATAATTTCGGCTCAGATTATATTGCTTTTGGGAAACCCATTGGTATTTGGTTAGCTGTCTCTGGCATGTGAGCTGTGTTTTGTCTCCTCCCCAGGGTGCCATCAAGTGTTCTTCCCCTGAATCAAGATATGTCAAAGTGCAATTATAGAATTTCAAAATTAAATCTTCTACAACCCCTGGCTTACATTGTTTTGTTCCTTTCTTTTACAAGGATCAATTTAAATGTCTTCCTGTTCACAGCTTTGTTTTCAATAATTGCAATTTGCTAAAAGCTTCAAAAGCTGAAAAATTTGGCACTTTATACATGAAATGCCACCTCCTAAAACCAGAAAGAGTAACCACATTTCATTTTAGCATCCTGTGTGCTGTTCTTGAAAGGGTCTGGGAAGGATCAGGAAAAGAGAGAGGGTGATCACTAGTTATTATCTAGATTTAACCACAAGTTAAGATGAGAGGTCTGTTTCCTGCAAATGTATCTCACACGCTACTAAGTGAGAGCACGACAGATGCTGGGAAGTCGAAGTAAAGGACATCTAGTCTCATAAGGCTGATTTTAAAGCAACTATTACTACAAATAGTACTTCACTACAAATGAAAATAATCTGGAAAAATGGTAAACTAGATCCAGTTCTAGTGGGACTGTTCTAAGCAAACAAAGATGTATGGCCACTTTAGACATAGGGCATCTTTGACATTATTGCAGAGGTATCCATTTCATATTTTATGGAAAGAGGGTTATATCTTAAAATATGTATTGGTTGTCTCTATAAGTTGCTCTGGCCTCAGCATTCTGAAAAAACAAACATAAAACAGAGATGAGGGACTTGTAAGGACTTGTAACCCCAAGGAGGGTTGTCTGACTAGGAGGATAGTGATGTGGAAAGGAATGTAGGTTGGGTTGTTACTAGAGGTAAACACCATGGATTCATCCTGTAATGGTTTGAGGAAAAAGTCAACCACAATTTGGAGATTTCATACCCTTTTAGTGCTATAAAGAAATGTTCCAGCTGGATGAGGGCTCAAAAACCTCTAGATTTAATGAGATTTCAACTTTCAAATGCAGTCTCTAGTTTGCATGGAGTGAGACTTGCTAACGCAGTTGACAGCTTCTAAAAAGGCTAATACTTGTTCTGAAGAATTAGAAAAACCCTGTGGACCTCGTGTGAGCACCAGCTGGGTTCTGTGAGGTTGACACATGGTGCTTTTTCTTGAGAAAGAAAGTCAACACTGCCTGTGTGTTCACCCAGAGCAGCGGCATATCTGAGGTCAAGAGAAAGCTTGACAGAAAGTTTCATTATGGTGACTTCTATCAAAAGAGAAAAATCTGTTCACTTGAACTCTGAAGTAGGTGTTTTTAAATCTGTCTAGTTGATTTAGGACTACTTAATCTGTTGTTGTTATTGTTCAGTAGCTAAGTCGTGTCAGACTCTTTGTGACACCATGGACTGCAACATGCCAGGCTTCCCTGTCCTTCACTGTCTCCGAGAGTTTGCTCAAATTCATGTCCATTGAGTCAGTGATGCTATCTAACCATCTCATCCCCTGTCACCCCCTTCTCTTTTTGCCTTCAGTCTTTCCCAGCATCAAGGCCTTTTCCAATGAGTTGGCTCTTCACATCAGGTGGCCAAAGTATTGGAGCTTTAGCTTCAGATGATTACTTATCTACCTACTTAAATATATACTATGCCTATTCTTATGTGCTAGGCAATGTACTTGCTGCTTGAAACAAGGAAGATAAAGTTGCTGCCTTCATGGAGTTTTGGGATGAATACAAAGAAATATTTCTTTGGGTGGAGGTAATTCTAAGGCATTCATTACCTATCCTTCTGCCCTTCCAACAAGTTGCAAGTTTCAAATATAGATTGGTGCCAAGATAAACATATTTTTGAGGAATAGGGGATTTTTGAGAAGTATATTTCTCATCAGATTGATTTAATGGAAGAAAATCATTTAACTGATATAATGATATTACATTTATAATGATGATAATAATTCAGTGGGTACTTTCCATGTGCCAGATACTGTGTTAGGAATTTTCCATAGATTATTTCATTCAGTCTTCTCAACAATCCCATATGTAGGCACTACTGTTATCTCTCTCTCTCTTTTTTTAAGAAGAAAAGTGATTTACAAAAAAGTTAGGTAACTTACTTGCCCTGGGGCATTTATAATGTACAGATGAACCAAGAACCAAGCCTAGACTAAACCAAGACTCTGAAATGACAGTCTTAACTCCAGACACGCCCTGCTTCCATCAGATTCAGGCTAAGTGTCATCCATTTGTGAGGTCATTGTGGATCAGGTCTGTGAAGTCACTCTTCAGATGCTGAGGGAAGGCATTGTTGAAGGGCCTGAAAGGTGTAGTCAACCACTGTTAGGAGCATCACCTTTAATCTAGCACAGTCCTTATTTATGGCTCAATGGATGTATCATCTCTGTCTTGTCAGTGCCTCTTTATGGAAACTCTGTCCAAGTGTCCTAGCATGTGAAAAATGGGCATAAACCTACTCAGCAGAACCCAAGTAGAAGGAAAATCTCAAGCACAATTTGCTTTCATGTCGAGTAAACATCCTACATCAAAGAGATGGAAGTTGGCTTATGAATGGCAGCTCGGAAATGGCTCATCTCTTAGCTCATATGCTGCTAAGTCACTTCAGTCGTGTCCGACTCTGTGCGATCCCATAGATGGCAGCCCACCAGGCTTCCCCGTCCGTGGGATTCTCCAGGCAAGAACACTGGAGTGGGTTGCCATTTCCTTCTCCACTCTTAGCTCATATAAATGGTACTAAATATCAGCTTGAAAAGCACCAGGGCATGTTCAGAACATAGAAAGCTAAGATGTAATCACTTACAACTCCTCTGTATGTATGTGTGTGTGTGAGTGTGTTATTTTTTGAGTCAAGCTAAGGTCACAAATATTAAATTATTCAATTCGGCAGCACAAGATTAAGCCCATAAAATGTGTTAATGTGACACATAATTTCACAAATGGGACTTTAGGATGGCTTGCTAGGATTCTCCAACATGGCAAAAATACCTATTAACTTTTACTGCAGCTTGTCTTCAGATTGAGGTAGAATCAGCTAATAGTTCTAGAAAGAAGTGGTGGCAGAGGGAACATGGATTGGAAGTCAATGTTCCTGAGCAGTGATTTTGCTTTTGTAATTTGCTTTTCTTTCCTAACTTCTCTTCAGACATACAAGTAAGCTGTCTTATTCTTATTAATGACTTGATAATAATGTCTACTATATACTGAGTTGTATTCTGGGGAATTAACCATGTTTTAAAGAAATAAATTTTATACAGTGCAGTAATTTAAATGTATTATTGTTATATGCCATTTATTATTCATATACTATTATTTGTTACATTGGAAACACTATACATTTTCCAAAAACTGGAAAATGAGCTACAGAAACTGGGATACATCTGCATAATAACATATCATCTAGCTGTTAAAATGTTAGCAAGGATTGTTTTTTTTTTTTAATTAACAAGTAAAAATATTACCATGTTAAATGAATAAATTAAGTTAAAACTTGTTCACAAAATCTAATGTTTGTAAAATATCCATAGAAAAAAGACTGGGAGGACCATTCCAAAATGTTAAGATTGTCTCAGGGTTACAAGATATGGATATCAGCTTTTTTCCCTTCTATTTTTTTTTTTTTTTTGCTATTCTTTCTGTGTTATTCATATTCTCTGTCATAAGAGTTATTTTCATCATCTCAAACCAAAGTAAAAAATCTCATTTAAGAGACATTTGAATTATTCATAAGTACCAATGGAAACTTTAATTAGCAGTCACCATTATGTTTGGGCACCTAAAGCAGTTTCAATATCAAGCAATTTTAGTACTTTCAGTAAAAGTGATTTGTTCAAAGTATGAAAAAGATATGATTTAATTATGGCCTTTTATGCAACTTCCATTTATGGCCAAAGAATGGAGAGCACCTGGATTGCACGTGGACTTCCTGGTGATCTTGCCCTGAGTGTGTGTAAGGCTAGGAGTGCTCTGCTTGCCGCTCCTGTTCTGTCTCCCTACACCTGTCTCAACTCCCCCTCCCACTGACTCTGGACCTGCTTAAAGGTCATTCTGTCAGGCAGGCCTTCCCATGCTTCTCTTCTCACTCTCCACTCCGGTCCCTCAGGAAGGTCGTTCTATTAAAAGCACCCTGCCAGCACCCTGTCTTTTTTCAGGGAGCCCTTTCTGTGATGTGATTGTATCTCCACATGATTTCTGCCCACCCATCCTTCTGCTGCACTTGAAGCTCTATCTGGCTCCCTGTTGCTATCTGAGCACCTAGAGCAGAGTATAGCACATCAGAACTCAGTACCTATTTGTTGCATGAACAAGTGGATCCATCACATTTTAGATGCCAGATGTCAATTCCAAATGTGTAAATATCCCCATGCCACTGAAATTGTGTTTGAAGGAGAAGCCCCAGAATGGGACCATGATGGAAGCTGGATGTGGAGTGGAAAGGTGAGGGTTGTGCCTTCCTTCAGACACATTAGCAAAGAGAGTGTGTGTTAGTCTATCAACCCGATTCTTAAGTCAGAGCTGAGGTTTAATAATAGTACAGCCTTCTGCCTGAGTATGAAAGCAAACTACTTGGCTTTGCATTCCAGCTAGGCATTTACTGTATCTATGAATATGGCTTATTTAATACTCCTGTGCTGTAGTTCCTTCATCCGTATAAAGAGCTATGCCAAATCACTCAGTCGTATCTCTCTTTGTGACTCCATGGACTGTAGCCCACCGGGCTCCTCTGTCCATGGGATTCTCCAGGCAAGAATACTGCAGTGGGTTGTCATGCCTTCCTCCAGGGGATCTTCCAGACCCATGGATAGAATCCTCATCTTTTGTGTTTCCTGAATTGTCAGGCTGGTTCTTTACCACTAGTGACACCTGGGGAGCCCATAATGAGCTATAGTACCAACTAAAGTTATTGTAAAGAGAAAATGAGAGCACATACAGAGCTGAACACAGCCCCAGAATACTTCAGGTGTTCATTAAGTCTCTTCAACAGCAGCAGTATTGTTATTAATAGTTTTTTAATTTTTAAAGTCGTTACCAATTTTGAGACACAAATTTCTCAATGACCACTAGATGGCATTAAGGTGAATTTAAAATATACATAGTGTGGTCCTTATTCATATCTATAAAAACATGTGGTGAAAGGCAATTTCATACATTCTGATTTTTAAGGTCAGAATTAATAACTAAGGGGTTTTCATTATTTTACATAGGAAAATCTTAGAGGGGGTCATATTTGATTCAGCTATGTTTCCATTACGGGCTCACCAGGCTTCTTTGGTTTTTTTCAATTAAGATGTTTACTGTTGAGTGTTCTGAGCTATGCCATAAATTAAATGGCCATCTCAGTGCACTGAAAACACGACTGCAGTTTTGCAACCACGGTTGGGGGGTATACAGATGACGAACAATGTGTTAAACTCAGTGGTGAGCTGCACAGACATTTCTGTGGGTTTCTTGAGCTGGGAGTGAAGATCATACGACTGATTATGTGTGAAGCAGATGCGTGTATACAGGAAGAGCCTAGTGCATCCAGCAGGAAGTGCACTCACCCCCTATGTTGCTCAAGGAAGCTGTATCGTGAGACAGAGGCCTGTTGCTTTCTCAGCTTTGCAGAATGTAATAAATGAGCAGAAAATGCAAATATATTATAAATATCCTCCTCAGCAAGCTGCAGAAAACTTAAAACTTCAGGATTGCTGATTTTTTTGTGGATTAACCCAGACATTAATCTGTGGATATGTTATCTAAGGTGTTGTAGAAGAGATATGTATTTAGAACGTTCAGAAAGGAGAATAACCTCGGAGACAAGTAAACTTTGACGGGGTGGGTGGCTCACTAAGAGCAAAGAGGCACAGTGTTTAACAAGGGGGAAAAATTAGTTTTGTCATAATGGCCAATGAACCTGAGTTGGGAAACCATCCACTTGGCAGTTTTGTTCAATGTTAGAGTTGGATTGCTGAATGACCCAGCTCACATGTGAACTTCACTGGGGCAGCAAAGGTATGTGTATGGCATTCCTGAGTTTTCAATGCAGAACATAGTACTTATGGAGAGCGCTTTATGCACTCAACAAATGTTGGTTGAATGAAGAGTAATAAAATATCCAGTCAATTAGACTAAATGAAAGAATCCTATTGGAGGTCAGCAAGCGGGACTTTTGGTCAAGTTGTTATAGCGTATTTGTAAGAAGACACTCCCCTTTCATTTCCAATATATAAGAGAATATAAAATATGAACCAAATATAACAAAAAGAGATAAAAAGGCAAGGTAAAGTTGAAAAATAAGGTAAAGGCCTATATGAACCAGAAATGGAACTCAATCACAAAGCAACGAATGAGGCTAAAGGTTTAGGATACTGGGCTCCTTTTATCCCTCAGAATAGATTGGTGAGTTTTGCTTCTGTGGAAAACAAAGTAAATGCTCTCCTTGTGGAATGGGGAATTGGGTCCAGGCTTGCACTTCCCAGGAGGTTGTAGTGGTAAAGAACCTGCCTGCCGATGGAGGAGATGTAAGAGATATGGGTTCAACCCTTGGGTCGGAAAGATCTCCTGGAGAAGGGCATGGCAACCCACTCCAGTATTCTTGCCTGGAGAACTCCATGGACAGAGGAGCCTGGTGGGCTACAGTTAATAGGGTCGTACAGAGTCAGACACGACTGAGGTGCCTTAGTACACACACATCACTGCTTGCGTTTAACTCCCAAAGTCTGGATCAGAATTTAAGATTATATTTTAACAAGAAGAGAAGCGAATCCACTACAATCGAGATAGTCTTATAGACTTTAAAAATGTTGTTTTTTCTGTTGTTGTTGTTTGTTTTTTTAGCAAATTTAGAAAGGAATTATCACTTATGGGGATGATTCAGATTAGCCAAGGCCCAAGACATTGATGTAAAAAAAAATTTTTTTTCTCCAAAAACCTAGAATGCAAATATAGCTAGAAATAACAGATGGCCAAGGCACTCTCTCCTTTGTGGGTACACTGCCTAGAAAGCTAAATTATAATCAGAAGTCTGCTTAGCATGAGATCAGAGCAAGAGGAATTAGTAATATAATTAAAATGATTGAAAAATTTTATGGTAGAGGTGGGCAAACTTTTTCTGTAAAGGTTTTGTCAAGACTACACAACTTTGCCATTATAATGCAAAAGGAACCATAGTTAATGGGTAAGTGAATGGACATGCCTGTGATTTAATAAAATTTTATCTACAAAACAGGATTTGGTCTATGAGCTATACTTTATCAACCCCTGTTTTGTGGAACCAGATCCTGTATGCCTGATGTATCCCTCTCCACCATGTGGTTAGAGATACTGCATTTATATGAGGCACTGCATTCTTGAATTAGGGTTTTCTTGCCCTCAGTTAAGCAGAGATGAAATTAGTGTCTGTGACTTGGCTTTTTGCAGGCCTCTGTGGTCCCCTCCTCCTCATGATTAAGACTCCTTAGGTATGATCATTCCTCCAACTGGAGTTGAGTGTTGTTGGTTTAGGAAGCTTTCTGCCTTCTTAAGGTGACTTTGGATATCTCTGTTTCAGTTTGACTCTCGGGGGATGTTTTATTTCCCAATTCTACACTGGTCCCCAGCTCTCTCTCTCTCTCTTTTTTTTTTTAGGGTTTATTTCTTTCTTTTTATTTATTTATTTATTTTTTTACTTTACAATATTGTATTGGTTTTGCCATATAGCAACATGCATCTGCCATGGGTATACACGTGTTCCCCATCCTGAACCCCCCTCCCACCTCCCTTCCCGTACCATCCCTCTGGGTCATCCCAGTGCACCAGTCCCAAGCTTCCTGATTCCTTAAAAAACTGGAAATAGAACTGCCCAGCTCTCTCATTTCTCATTTCTAAGAGATTTCTCATCATCACACCAGATTGATGCTGCAATGGCAGCTCGTGGTGCAGATCCAAGCAAAAGGAAGTGCTGAAGCGTGGTTGTCAGTTGATGCTTAAAATGCTCATTTCTCCCAGTTGTGTGGTTTCAGGAAAACTGACTTAAGTTTTATAGCCCCCAAGGCCCTCACTGTCAGTCTGGGACCCAAAAACACCTTGGGCTGAGTCTACATTTTAAAGAAACCACACATAAAGGACTTTTTTTTTTCCCCCACAAGAGTTTTTTTTTTTACATTTTTGTAGTAATTATTCTGGTTTGATGGCCTCTGATTCCTGTCAATATGTAACTTTAGTTAGTGATGGAGGAGCAGCCATTTCTTATCCTAAGTGGTGGTATCAGAGTCTACTTTAGCAGCTTAGAATGCAGAAAGTGGGCAGACCTCCTGCTGCAGTAGCATCACCTGGGAGCCGATTAGAAATGCAGACTCACAGGGCCCCAGACCTTCTCAAGGAGAATCTGCATTTTAACAGAATCCTCAGATAATTCATGATAATAAATTTTGAACTTTAACTTATTTTGCATCTTAATAGTCTATTTTTTTGGCTTTGTTTAGATATAATTGACAAAATTATAAGACATTTAAAGTGTATGTCATTTATCATAGTGATTTGATATATGCAGACATTGTAAAAGGACTTCCCCTGTCACATCTATAGCTTAATGTTAATTAGGAAACAGTGACTCCTTTTGGCTGCAGAATTAGGAAAGGCCATAAAGTTAGAGGATGTGGGGTTAATTTCTCCCATATTTTCATTTCTTTGGGCAGATCATGAGGGTATGTGGTGGCCTTGATGGGTGTGGTCATCCCAAAGTCTGTTCATAACCCAAATTATTATGATTAGATAGATGGGTTGATATATATATATTTAAATAAATTTATTTATTATAAATTTATTATGAAATATTTATAAATTTAAATATATTTATACACACACATATATATATTCTTTCCCCTTATTGGTTATTATAAAATGTTGTGTATAGTTCCTTGTGCTACTGTAGGTCTTTGGTTATCTATCTTATATATAGTAATGTGTATATATTAATCCCAACCACCTAATTTATCCTTTGCCCTTTGGTAACCATAAATCTGTTTTCTGTGCAATCTTAAATTTTTTAAAAAAGGCTTCCTAAGTGACTCTAATCAGATTGATTATATTCTTTGCAGCCAAAGATGGAGAAGCTCTATACAGTCAGCAAAAACAAGATTGGGAGCTGACTGTGGCTCAGATCATGAACTCCTTATTGCCAAATTCAGCCTTAAATTGAAGAGAGTAGGGAAAACCACCAGACCATTCACATATGACCTACATCAAATCCCTTATAATTATACAGTGGAAGTGACAAATAGATTCAAGGGACTAGATCTGATAGAGTGCCTGAGGAACTATGGATGGAGGTTCATGATGTTGTACAAGAGGCAGTGATCAAGACCATCCCCAAGAAAAAGAAATGCAAAAAGGCAAAATGGTTGAGGAGGCCTTACAAATAGCTGAGAAAAGAAGAAAGGTTAAAGGCAAAGGAGAAAAGGAAAGATATACCTATTTGAATGCAGAGTTCCAAAGAATAGCAAGACAGATAAGAAAGCCTTCCTCAGTGCAAAGGAATAGAGGAAAATAATAGAATGGGAAAAACTAGAGATCTCGTCAAGAAAATTAGAGATACCAAGGGGACATTTTATGCAAAGATGGGCACAATAAAGGACAGAAATGGTATGGACCTAACAGAAGCAGAAGATATTAAGAAGAGATGGCAAGAATACACAGAAGAACTATACAAAAAAGATCTTAATGGCCCAGATAACCAGGATGGTGTGATCACTCACCTAGAGTCAGACATCCTGGAATGTGAAGTCAAGTGGGCCTTAGGTAGCATCACTACAAACAAGGCCAGTGGAGGTGATGGAATTCCAGTTGAACTATTTCAAATCCTAAAAGATGATGCTGTGAAAGTGCTGCATTGAATATGCCAGCAAATTTGGAAAACTCAGCAGTGACCACAGGACTGGCAAAAGTCAGTTTTCATTCCAATCCCAAAGAAAGGCAATGCCAAAGAATACTCAAACTACCGCACAATTGCACTCATCTCACATGCTAGCAAAGAAATGCTCAAAATTCCCCAAGCCAGGTTTCAACAGTGCGTGAACTGTGAACTTCCAGATGTTCAAACTGGATTTAGAAAAGGCAGAGGAACCAGAAATCAAATTGCCAACATCCGCTGAATCATCAAAAAAGCAAGAAGAGTCCCAGAAAAACATCTAGTTCTGCTTTATTGACTATGCCAAAGCCTTTGTGTGGATCACAATAAACTGTGGAAAGTTCTTAAAGAAATGGGAATACCAGACCACCTGATCTGCCTTTTGAGAAATCTGTATGCAGGTCAGGAAGCAACAGTTAGAACTGGACATGGAACAACAGACTGTTTCCAAATCGGGAAAGGAGTATGTTAAGGCTGTGTATTGTCACTGTGCTTACTTAACTTATATGCAGAGTCCATCATGTGAAATGCAGGCTGGATGAAACACAAGCTGGAATCAAGATTGCTGGGAGAAACATCAATAACTTCAGATATGCAGATGACACCACCTTTATGGCAGAAAGCGAATAAGAACTAAAGAACCTCTTGAAGAAAGTAAAAGAGAAGAATGAAAAGTTGGCTTAAAGCTCAACATTCAGAAAACTAAGATCATGGCATCCAATCCCATCACTTCATGGCAAATAGATGGGGAAAGAATGGAAACAGTGACAGACTGTATTTTCTTGGGCTCCAAAATCACTGCAGATGGTGACTGCAGCCATGAAAGTAAAAGACGCTTACTCCTTGGAAGGAAAGCTATGACCAATCTAGACAGCATATTAAAAAGTAGAGACATTACTTTGCCAATAAAGGTCCATCTAGTCAAAGTTATGGTTTTTCCAGTAGTCCTGTATGGATGTGAGAGTTGGACTATAAAGAAAGCTGATGCTGAAGAATTGATGCTTTTGAACTATGGTGTTGGAGAAGACTCTTGAGAATTGCTTGGACCGCAAGGAGATCCAACCAGTCATTCCTAAAGGAGATCAGTCCTGGGTGTTCATTGGAAGGACTGATGGTGAAGCTGAAACTCCAATACTTTGGCCACCTGATGTGAAGAACTGACTCATTGGAAAAGACCCTGATTTTGGGAAAGATTGAAGGTGGGAGGAGAAGGGGATGACAGATGATGTGATTGTTGGATGGCATCACCGACTCAATGAACATGAGATTGAGTAAGATCCAGGAGTTGGTGATGGTCAGGGAGGCCTGGCGTACTGCAGTCGATGGGGTCACAAAGAGTCAGACACGACTGAGTGACTGAACTGAACTGAACTAAGGCAAGAAGAAGATGGCAGAGTAAGGGGATGGCATGAGAGGGAGGGTTTATGATCTCACTGTGGCCTTACCTGTGGGTAGGTCGGTGGGGGAATGTTAAAGATGCTGATCTGTTTCTATGGTAAATGGAACCTAGAGCCAAGCCAAGTGGAACCCATTCAGGGTGTACCTTCTGTTGACCTAAAACAAATAGCCTACCAGATATTTCTGCAGCAAAGATCGGTTTTTTTGGGATCAGCAGAGAATTGAAATTCAGGGCCTGCAACCATGATAAGTCCCCCTCAGGCAAAGGAAGGGGAACTCTTCTACAGAGGGGAGAAAGAAGTGAAGAGGCTGTGGAAAACAAAGAATCCATGGCTCTTCATTGGTTGAATTCTTACCAGGAGAGAAGAGGAGCCTGCCTTATCCCTGATGGCTCTGCTATCAGCAGAGGGCATAAGAGCACCCCTTCTGATCTCTCATCTCTATTTAATTGAGCTTTGAGTTTATCAGTTTTTTTTACTTCAAAGTCACCTTTAGGCCTCAGAGAACCTAGCATGATAATCCCTTGTGTTACCTCTTGGTTATGCCTATAACATCTAGAAGAATAAACAGGTACAAGTGGTTAACTGAAAGAAAAGACTCATACTACCACCTGTTGACAACATAGTCTGAAGGATGGTGCAAAACGTGTGGCTGTCCCCTGTCCCACTTTCTTTCTCATAAGGTTGCCAAGTTACAGAATCTGCCACTTTCGCTGATTGGGAGTCCCTTCTTCTACTGATTCCCATCTTTTGTCTGTCCTTCTGTAGGTTTTCCTCCTTTTTTTTTTAATATTTCTGCACAAATTCCTCTCTCCCTCCCAACTCTGATGTCTAGACTCCATCTTAGAGGTGGTTCTCAGTGTCATGATAATCATTGGCTGTCTCCTGGAAGGGTGGGTATACGGCTATGTCTGTTGAAAGAGTAAGCTTTAGGCATTCAGAGTCTTCACAGAGACTAGTGCAACTCTTGATGGGTTCTCCATGTTTAATTTAGCTGAGTTACTCTACTCATCCCCATAGTTTTCTCTTCACCCTCTCATATCAAAGACTCTCTCCACTAGGAAAGATGTGAGAAGAAAAGAAGTGCATGGCAGGAAGGAAAATATTGTTTAACATCTTTAGGTTGCTAAGGGAACTAGCTATCACATGGAGGGAAAAGACAGCAAGGTTGCTGTCTGATTCTGAGGACAAGAGGTTGAGAAGTAGTATTTCCCTAATTCTGAAGCACTTTGGAAATTGATGTCACATTATTTTGCCCACTTAGCTCTAATACTGGAGTGCTTAAAACCTATTATAGTGAAACCTGTATCTTCTTCAACACTTTAAGGGGAAGTCTTACAAATTTTTTGCTTTCTGGGGCTTATATTTATATGGTAACATTCCCTTTAAGAGGAACTCAGAGATAGGTTGAAAGGAACTCCAGACTGAAGTCAAGGTGAAATAAAGCTTTCGATGAGGAGGAATTATTCATAGACCTCATAATTGACAATCTTGTGCAAGATAATTGGAACATCATATTAGACACTCTTTGTGACTTGATTGAATTTTATTTGGATCTAAGCATTCAGCCTGAAGGTACGCTGAAAGTGTAATTCTGTTTGAAATAAAAGTTAAAGGAATTTTTGGGTAAAAATTTGGAGGTAAAAAACTATAGATGCTGGTGGGCACAGAATCAGGGACAGGAACTATCCAGTACAAATAACTCACATAATGCTGGCCCTGAAATTTTAGAAAATCCTTTTTACAAAGGAAAAAAGATAAACTAAGCAAGGAAATTTCCCTTGTAATATAAGAAGCATATATATCATGGCCAGCAAATAGTCAATATGACTGTTCTCTTCCCTCCAACCTGTACCCCAAAAGGCATTGCTAGTTGATCAAGACTCACTTTTCCACAAAGCATACAACTGGTCCTGCAGTGATCACTACAGTTTTCCAAGTAGCCAGGGAGAATCACATAATTTGCTATCTGAGATTATCTGAGATACAATGTACCTTCCTTGATAACTTCAGTCACCAAAGAAGGCTCTCAGGTAGACTTGAAATCCCTTGTCCAAATGTCAAAGAAACATTGTAAAATGTCATAGAAGGAGAAAGAGAAGATAAGGTACACAGAAAGTCTTAGTCTAAATCAGATCTGATTCTTTTACATAGCTGATTGAATATTATTTATTCTCAACTTGAAAGAAACTGCTCCTATGTCATTCAAAGAGGGCCCAAACTGAAAACTAAAGTCACTAAATACTCCCACATTCTAGACAGAGATGCAAATGAATGCCTAGAGTTGAAGCAGAAATTTCATAGGGTTTCTGCTTTATGGGGTTTTTTAATGAAGAAGTAGTCAAATCAGCCCCATTACCTCTAATCACCACTGCCTTCCTGGTCTGTGAAAGAAGCCTGGGGTAAGGAAAAGCATCATCACAGTCCTTTGAAATATGGGGAAATTCTCCCTCTCCTCCCCAGAATGGGGGGGGGGGGGTGCACTCCAAGAGATCATCTGCAAAGAGAGTTGGTGTTTTGAAGAAGGAAAGGCTGGATTACTCTTGTTCCTCATTGTGACAACTTGCTCTTATGTTTCTCTGCCTGTCTGAGGAGGGGAAGTAAGACCTGCAACAAGGAGGTGGGTTGAGAGATGGGATGGCAGTAGAGTGCCTGCTTGCTGACCCTGGGTATATCAAGGAAGCGTGAGTTTTCCAAGGGTTGGGAAGACACAACAGAAGGTAGTTTGGTCAAGTTTTTTTGTCCTCAGCAAGAAGGGATGCTTTCTGGGTGTAGGAACCTCAGCAGCATAGGCTGTGATATTGACCACTGGTGGGAGACACTGGAGCAATGATGAAAGAGGTTGAACCAGAATTAAAGTTCCCATGTTTGGGACTCTTCAGTGGGAGGCTCCACAGGGCCCTCCAGAGAAGCCTGAAATGTACAACACAAGATATTCATCGTTCAGAAGCCAACTCTACAGAAGACACTGGTTGTCAGAGTGTTAGTATAAGAAAAGAAAGTCAATAAGAATAGAAAAGAGCCCACCCTTAAGACTCACAAGAAGACATTTACCTTTTCCAATGTGGTGGCCAGCCTTCAGGACAGGCTTCTTATATTTCTTCTCTTTTGTTCTCTATCCTCCAACCTCTCGCCACTATCTACTTTTCTCTTTTTTCTATTGTCTAGAGCATAGAGCAAGATAGGAATTCCTGGATTCCGTAGCTTTTGTGTTGAGTAGGATCAATTTGCAGATAATTGTAGCTATGAGTGTGAGAGTTGGACTGTGAAGAAGGCTGAGCACCGAAGAATTGATGCTTTTGAACTGTGGTGTTGGAGAAGACTCTTGAGAGTCCCTTGGACTGCAAGGAGATCCAATCAGTCCATTCTGAAGGAGATCAGCCCTGGGATTTCTTTGGAAGGAATGACGCTAAAGCTGAAACTCCAGTCCTTTGGCCACCTCATGCGAAGAGTTGACTCATTGGAAAAGACTCTGATGCTGGGAGGGATTGGGGGCAGGAGAAGAAGGGGCTGACAGAGGATGAGATGGCTGGATGGCATCGCTGACTCGATGGATGTGAGTCTGAGTGACCTCCGGGAGTTGGTGATGGACAGGGAGGCCTGGTGTGTTGCGATTCATGGGGTTGCAAAGAGTCGGACATGACTGAATGACTGATCTCTGTAGCTATGGGAATACTGGAGGAAAAAAACACTACTTGATGCTTGAATTTCCACAACCAATAATGGTTTCTTTGGTGTTAATTACAGTCTCTTTCTTCTTTTTATTCCCCTCCTCCCCCCCAGATATTAATTTGAAATGATAAAATTTTCTAATAATAAAATGAAAGATTCTAAATATTCTTGTAAAGGGTAGCAAGGTGAGTTGTCGTCTTACTTCTACCCTCATTTACTCAGAGGCACAGATCCTGTGGCTGAGCTGCAAATCAAAAGGTGAGGATTACACCCTGCTTGTAGTGGAGGATTGCAAAGCCATATAACACATGGGTACAGAATTGGGACCAATAATTCAATCTGCCACACTTCTCAATCCATTTATTTGGTATGATCCTAATTTCTTGCTATTTCATATAGCTTGCTGCTGCTAAGTCGCTTCAGTCGTGTCTGACTCTGTGCGATCCCACAGACGGCAGCCCACTAGGCTCCTCTGTCCCTGGGATTCTCCAGGCAAGAACACTGGAGTGGGTTACCATTTCCTTCTCCAATGCATGAAAGGGAAAAGTGAAAGTGAAAGTGAAGTCACTCAGTCTGTCCGACTCCTAGCGACCTCATGGACTGCTGCCTACCAGGCTCTTCGTCCATGGGAATTTCCAGGCAAGAGTACTGGAGTGGGGTGCCATTGCCTTCTCGTTCATATAGCTTAGTTATATATAATATATAAATTGTTGGCTTCCCAGGTGGCACAGTGGTGAAGAATCTGCCTGCCAATCCAGGAGGCAAAGAAGATGTGGGTTTGATTCCTGGGTCAGGAAGATCCTCTGGAGGAGGAAATGGCAACACGTTCCATTCCAAACTCTCACCTGGAAAATCCCATGGACAAAGGAGCCTGGTGAGCTACAGTGGCAAAGAGTTAGACATAACTGAGCACATGAGTTGAACTGAATGTCTATAAATTGTGTGTGTGTGTGAAGTCGCTCAGTCATGTCCACTCTTTGTGACCCTGTGGACTGTAGCCTGCCAGGCTCCTCTGTCCATGGGATTCTCCAGGCAAGAATACTGGAGTGGGTTGCCATTTCCTTCTCCACGGGATCTTCCCAACCCAGGGATTGAACCCGGGCCTCCTGCTTCGCAGGCAGATGCTTTATCCTCTGAGCCACCAGGGAAGCCTATAATTATAAGTCTATAAATTATATGTGTTATAAAAGAGAAACTTCTCTAAGTCTAGGGCCATGTGAAAGAGGATGATCTGAAGGATAAGGAAACTATTAACAGTGTGATCAGGCAGAAAGTTGATGAAGTCAGTTATGGCAGGATGAATCTTGAGCTGAGATGGGCTAACATGTTGGAAAGGAAGGGGAGGAAAGTCCCTCCGAGAAAGACTCTGGAGACAGGTGTGTGTCTGGCAGGTTGATTGGTTGATAGGGAAAGGGAAGGGGTTCTTGTCATGCCCAGATGCCTGGCTTGGGTGATTACAATAATCAGGGGGAAGCATAGTTCAGGACTGGATGTGGAAATATGAGGGCCTGTGAGATATTCAGGCATGCCCATGAAGCATCTAGATTTTTGGATCTGAATCTCAGGAGACAAAGATTTTGCTGGAAATAAAGATTTAGGCATCATCAACTTGGAGTAATTAATGTTCTAAGTGAAGTGAAAGTTGCTCAGTCATGTCTGACTCTGCGACCCCATGGACTATACAGTCCATGGAATTCTCCAGGCCAGAATACTGGAGTGGGTAGCCTTTCCCTTCTCCAGGGGATCTTCCCAAATAATGTTCTAGGAACAGAAGAAATTTCTGAAGAGGCCTGTGTGTAGAAATATGAAGCCCAAACCCACTGGCTTTTAAGAAATAGCAGAGGAAGTGAAATTCACAAAAGGGATCATAGTATATGCGGCGGGAAAGTCTTAACACAAGCTGAAACTCAGAAATGTCAAGATGAAATAAGCTGTTATAATTTGGGCTCATTTCCTCCCCAGATCCAAAGTTCTTCTCCAGGGCAATGCCCCACGCCACCCTGCGTACCTTGTGTTGGCAATGCTTGGGTCCAGGGAGTGTGTTAGTTGCTTCTAGTTTTTGCAGGCAAAGAAGAGTTCCACAGGGACATGAAGATTCATTTTTGCTTTCCTTCAAATAAAAATTAGTCTCAATGAGCCCTGAAGCCCTACCAAATGAATCTAGATGTGTTTTGGGGTTTTAATTCATTGTGGTGGTGGTGGTGGTGTTCAGTCACTAAGTTGTGTCTGACTCTTTGTGACCCCATGGACTGTAGACTGCCAGGCTCCTCTGTTCATGGGATTTCCCAAGCTAGAATACTGGAGTGGGTTGCCGTTTCCTTCTCCAGAGGATCTTCCCGACCCAGCCACCAGGGAAGCCTTTAATCCATTGTAGGCAACAGTGTTTAGCATTTTAACTTGAACCATTTGTGTTAGTGAACACAAATTAATTATCTGGTATCTCTGTATCCACCCACTAAATTAGTGAAACAACCACGAAATTACCTTTGTTTTGTCTGATTTTTTGTAAGTATTTATGAGACACAAGGAAGGGTAGATTGAGATGAAAACAAAGTCCTTGGAGAACACTTGTGAAGTTAAGTAATTTTCAAAGGGGCTTTGTATCATCAGAAAGACTGCTTTCCTTAGAACCATCTGAATTGTACTTGGGAGACTTTGCTCATGTCTCTGAGTGGTGCTTGAGATGAACCCCAGACTGCAATTTTCTCAAAAGCAATTACTAAAAAGGGGCCTTATTGAAGAGGTAATGAAACTGTTCATCACCACAAAAACACTTTCCACCAGACATGATGAAAACACTTGCTGGGCTGGGTAGGGTGTTTTATCATTTATTTAGTCTCTGAGACTATTCCTACCAAGCCAGGGAGGTGGGAAGTAGAGGCAAGATCTTGAAATGAACAAGATCAAAAGGTTCTGTTGTTAACGAAATATTGACACTCTGCTTTCTTTCTGAGTCATCCAGGCCCAGTGCCTACATGAACCCATCGGGAGCTCTCACTTTCTTGCTCCCCTGGCTGAATGCAGATATGTCTGCTACTCTTGTAACAGAGGATTAGAATGGAATGTAAACTTCTAAAAGTGACCTGGCCAGGCTGTCATTCTGCAGTCTCTATGAGTATATTTCTTTGGGTCTCTGAATCTGGGAGTATATTTCTCTGGGTTTGAGTCCTGTCTCTGCCACTTTCAGTATGATTTTATGTGAATTAATTAACTCTGAGAAGAAGATTTGGTTTCCTTATCCTTAAAAAGGATGAAATAATAGTAAAAAGAATAATACTCATCTCATAAGGATATTGTGAGGATTGAATAAGTTAATGCATGTAACATGCCTGGCAGACTGTCCACACCCAGTGAACAGGAGTCATTATCTATCAAATGAGTTTGGCAAAATCTATGGGTCTCACATTGAATGGGCATATGGCTTGAGTAGATTGTTTAAAATATACATTTGGGGTGTTTTTTTCTTAAAGATTTTGATGTAGTAGGTAGGTCTGTGAGGTGAGGTCTCATTTAACCAATGCTAATTCTGCTGCAGACATTTGCAAGCACACTTTGAGAGCTATTGGAGCAAATGCATGGTCTTCCTGATCCCTCTTAGAGTTCTGAGGCACTTAGACCCCAGTTTAAGGTACAGAAAAGAGGACGTTCACTTGTGATTAAAGATGAGTCCCAGGTAAAGTTCTGAAAGTGGTAGAATTGTGGTTTGATGGAGAAATGGAAGCAGGAGGTAGGAGCTAGCCACAGACAAGGGGTTGGCAGGTATAATGACCAGAGTCCAAAGGGTAAGGATGTGTGGCCAGAAAGATGATCTCCAAAACTGAAGACACTAGGGGGACTTGGAAGGTAGTAGGTGAGAAGAGTCAGCCAAGGAGACTGGGAGTGTGTATGAAGAGGATCTCCCACAGGTACAGGTTGGAGAGATTATTCTTGTGGGATTGTGCATGGCAGTCCAGAGGCTGGCGAGTTTATTAGGAGCAGCTGGCAAGTTTCCGGCCTGAGCTCATTAGGGCTTGCATTAACGTGACAGCGATCAGAACAGGAAACCAGCAATAACATTTCAAAGGAATTTTGAGGAACTGTTCACTTCATTGTAAGAGGCGATCAAGTCCAGATTTGGGGAATGTCACAGAACCAACATTGTTGTAAACACAGACATTTGGGAGAAATATCAATAACCTCAGATATCAGATGATGCCACTTTAATGGCGGAAAGTAAAGAGGAACTAAAGAGACTCTTGATGAGGGTGAAAGAGGAGAGTGAAAAATCTGATTTAAAACTCAACATTCAAAAAACTAAGATCATGGAATCCAGTCCTAACACTTTATGGCAAATAGAAGAAGAAAAAGTGGAAGCAGTGACAGATTTTATTTTCTCGTGCTCCAAAATCAGTGTGGACAGTGACTGCAGCCATGAAATTAAAAGATGCTTGCTCCATGGAAGGAAAACTGTGACAAACTAGACAATACATTAATAAGCAGAGAGCAAATTTCTGTATCGTCAAAGCTGTGGTTTTTCCAGTAGTCATGTATGGATGTGAGAGTTGGTTCATAAAGAAGGCCGAGCCCCAAATAATTGGTGCTTTTGAATTATGGTGCCGGAGAAGACTCTTTAGAGTCCCTTGGGCAGCAAAGAAATCAAATCAGTCAAGCCTAAAGGACATCAATCCTGAATATTCATTGGAAGGACTGATGCTGAAGCTGGAGCTCCAATATTTTGGCCACCTGATGCAAAGAACCGACTCACTGGAAAAGATCCTGATGCTGGGAAAGATGGAGGGCAGGAGGAGAAGCGGGCAACAGAGGATGCGATGGTTAGATAGCATCACTGACTCAACGGACATGAATTTGAGCAAACTCTGGGAGATTGTGAAGGACAGAGGAGCCTGGCATGCTGCAATCCATGGGGTTGCAGAGAGTCAAACATAGCGACTGAACAACAACGACAGACATTTTACCATTAGACAGTGAATAGGGATTTCGCTTCAGAGCAAGGAAACACAAAGTATGCAAGACTGGTAGCAACTGTTAAAAACACTGATATTTAAGCAGACTCCCTTCACCGCTCCAGTGGTGGCAGAAGGCAATCTAGACCCCAGGTGCAAGATACTAGATTTGTTCTTCTCTGACCCCAGGCTCTGTTTTCATTTTCAAATTTTTTGCCTAACACAGCACATAAATTAAAACAGTGGGAGGAGAGGGGAGAGGTCTGTGAGAAGCTGTTGGGAGTCTCAGCTATGGGCGCCTCTTGCCCCAGCTCAGTGGGTACCAGCGGCAGTGGCCGTGATGCCGAGGCCCCGTACTTTCAGTCTATTCTCTCTGTAGTGACTGCTGGCTCCACCCGGGGCGTGGAAGGCTGAGAATCTGTGAGGCCAGGGTACCTGTCATCTCCTCCGCTTCCAAGATTTATTCTTAGGTGTGGTGTGGAAAGGGTGGGTAAAACCCTAAAAGAAGATGGATCCTAAGTTTTGATTGCTGTGCCGGCAGTCCTTTAACTGCCTCTGGGAACATGCTGTACTAGAAAAAAAATAACAAACAGGACTTTATTGGAACTAAGTTTTTACTCCCAACATAGCATTACAACTCTGTAATTTCTCTTAAATGCTCTATTTCTCTTGTTCCATTGTGGCTGGAATGTTTAGAGAGCATCATCATCCTAGTGACTCATGTTTGTGATTTTTAACTGACTTTGCCTTTAATCTGGCCAGAGATTTCTTCAAGCCAGCTTGGTTGCTGCTTCCTAGCAAATCTTTGGGTAATGTTGCCGCTGTACTTGAATCCTTTCTTCCTTCCTTTTCAATTCATGGTGTCTTTCTAAACAGATCTCACTTGTGGGTTTACTTTCTGCTTCCACTGTTACTGTGTTTCAGAAAAATCTTTGGAGTAGAGGGGTAGGGGGTCAGGTGACATAGATAATCACTTTCAAATGTGGTTTTGTTGAGTAGAGATGCATGGGCCTTCCATTGCCATGAGTTTTTCTTTTCTTTGAAATTCAAGTGATTATTTCAAATCATGAACTTCACAGATCCACACATGTAAAGTTAGTGTTCTTCATAATAATAAAAACAGTAGAACTTAATAAATGTTCGTCTTGAGTAAGTCAATGTGACAAATATTGGACTGGCCAAAAATTTCGTCTGCGTTTTCCCATAACATGGAAAACTAGAACTTTCTGGCCACCTCGATACTTTGTATCCCTTTTCTGTTTGAATCCTTTGGAAACTTTATAAGTTGTTTTATCCCTTCAATAGGACAAGAAACAGGCCCTGAAAGTTTATGTACTGTGTGGTCAGGCCATTCATGATGGCTGTTGTCCTACACTCTGGACTCGCTCTGCCTGACCAGTCCCTGCCTCACTCACATGATTCCCCAGTTTTTTTAATTATCCGGCTTAATCAGTAACTGCCTGCACGTTTGCCCCCTGCCCTAGCGCTGGTTTCCCTAGTAACTGATGAGCCAACCCGGCGTCAGTTCCCCCTATAAACGGTAGGCTCACCGCCGCCTCCCCACCCCCCCCAACAACAAGCGTAGTGCTGCGTGCCGTCTGTCGTGCGCAGGGGGCTGTCTCTCCAGGACCTTTGTTTTGGATGTGTAAGCGACCTGTCCAATAAATGGTTGATGCCTCTGTTGGTGTTTCTGTCTCTCTTCAGTCTCTCCACTGGGCAACGGCAAGGCTTTCAGGCCTGTGGTGTGCATTCCAACAGGTTCCTCATCTAAAGGAAGAGGCAAAACAGTAGTCTTTTTTTCAAATTTTTTTAAAAAAATTGAAGTAGAGTTGATTTACAGTACTGTGTTAATTTCAAGTGTGTAACAAAGTGATTCAGTTATATAAATTTATGTATATACATAGTTTTTTAAGTTTATTTTCCATTATAGGTAATTACAAGATATTGAATATAGTTCCCTGTGCTGCACAGTAAATCCTGTTGCTAGTCTATTTTTATAAAGAAGTTTTATCTGTTAATCAAATATTCCTAATTTATCCCTCTCTTCCCTCCCATTCCCTTTGGTAGCCATAAGTTTGTTTTTTATGTTTGTATCTGTTTTAAAATAAGTTTGTTTATATCACATTTTAGATTCCACATGTAAGTAATATATAATATTTGTCTTTCTCTGTCTGACATCACTTAGTATGATAATCTGTAGGTCCATGTTGCTGAAAATTGCATTATTTCATTTTTTTAAATGGCTGAGCAATATTCCATTGTGTGTGTATATATATATATATATACTTCACATCTTAAATCAGCTGTCTGTTGATAAGCATTTGGGTTTCCATGTCTTGGTTATTTATTGTAAATAGTACTGCTGGGAACATTGGGGTGCATGTATCATTTTGAATTAGTGTTTTCAATTTTTCTGGATGTTTACCCAAGAGTAGAATTGCTGGATCATATGGCTGTTCTATTTGTAGTTTTTTAAAGGAAGCTTCTATGTTTAGGACACTCAGGATGGCTGTTCTCTTGTTCTCTGTGCATCCCCCCTCTGTCCAGTGCCTGCTTCACCTGTACCCTATGCACACAACTGACCTTCCTTTCTGCTTGCCCCAGGCCCCAGATGGTGATTGTTCTCATCAAAGAGACAGTGAGGGGCGTGCCCCTCTGCTGGTTTCCCTGGTAACTAATAAGCCTGCCTGCCCTCAACTCCTCACTAACTGGTTATCTCCCCTCCCCCCAGGAATGAGTACAGCTGCCAGATCCTGCTGTCTGCTGCACACAGTCGGGTATCATTCCAGGACCTTGCTTCAGAAGTTAAGTTCCCCCTCTATTAAATCACTGGTGTCTGTTGCTGACTCTGGGCTCGTTCTGATAGGCAAGCACAGCCCTACAGGGTGCAGCCCAACTACTGTTGGAGCAGCCAGGAGACGGAGGAAACCCTCGTGAGCGTGGATGTGGCAGGAAACACAGCATAGGGAGGGGAAAGTTGTGGGGGTCATCCACTAACACGTGGGGCCCCAAAGTTCCATAGGTCAAGCCGAAAGTTATGGGAAATCCCGGGGTGGCTGTCCGCTAGTATGTGGGGCTCCAGGGTGGCTGTCCTTGCTAACTGGGGGCTGCCAAGAGATCTGGAGAACAATGGTGTCTAATGACTGCTATTATAGTGAGTCTTGTAATAGGTTAAGCTAGCTTTCTAGAAGGAACTGGTATTTCTCTTGTCCCTTTGAGATATAAATAACCTACCTGTGCTCTCTGGAACTTTAACCTCCTGTGATCTTTTTGCATGTGCCTTGTATATCTTCTTTGGCCTTTGAGGATGTGGATGTATTTGAAAGTCAAAATGGAGTAGCTGTGGTGCAGACATTGGAAGTAAAACTAGGTGGCCATCGTATACATGATTTTAGGCACATTCTTGTATTGTTGAAAGCTTGTTTTCTGAACTGTTTGCAGACCAGGACATTATCTCAGAATGAGGTTACTGCTTGTATTTTGCTTAATTGTCATGATCTCCCCTCTGTTGTACCTGTTGGATGTCTTTGGTTTCATCCCTAGTCTGTGGGAGGAAATCTATTTGAGGACTGAGCAACACCACTGGCCTCCCTGTGAAATGAGTCAAATTTCTGGGTCTACAGTGAAATGGCATTGTTGTCCTCCTCTGGATTCCATGAAAAATTGACCTGCCTAATGTGATTATGTGGGGGTTACTGACAATGAGGGGAAAGGCTCATCATCTTCCGGTCCCACATGCTGATACATCAGAAAGACTCCTGTCAATAAACATTACTGAATGACCAACAGCCCATGAGCCGCCCCCCAGACTATGCTGTACAGAGAGGAATAGGCTGGACTTCTGGACATACAGTCCATCTAGTGGGGTTAATTGCTTTTGTTTGGAAAGACTTAATGGGTCCACCTTTAACAGCACTCAGCATCACACGAGATGAAGATATGTACTGTGACCGCTGACTTCTGGCCAGACCATCAGACTGTTTCTTTTAAAAGGTGGGTCTTCCTCTCCCCGTGGGAATGGCTCTGGGTTTGTGAAAACCAGGGGTGGCCTGTCCTTCCTTAGAACCACACAGGGCACTGCTGCTATTGACTCCCTTTCCACTGATCAGGTAAGTGCTTTGGCTCCAAAGTTTGCCCACATCCTGGCCAATGACTGTTCTGGGCATACTAGGTATCTTAATCTTGATACTCTGGCCCCTACTGTCTGTATTGTGATATCTGGTTTCAGTGCCCCTAGCAAACCTGAACGGATACGGTGGAGGGTGAGGGGATGGGGGGACCAAGATTGTAAGGGTTGGGCAGGGTCTGTAGGAGTGGAGTGTACGGTCAGGCCGCTCAAGGTCGCTGTTCCTTGCTCTCTGTACACCCCCGCCTGATTTCACCTGTACACTATACACATGTATGACCTTCCTATGTACTTACCACAGGCCCCGGCTAGTAATTGTTCTTATCAAAGGGGCTGTGAGGGGCACGTCACTGCAGTTTCCCTGATAGCTAACAAGCATACCTGACATCAATTCCCCTATAACTGGTAAGCTCCCCTCACCCTCAGGAGTGAAGATTGCCACCCTGCCCTGCCAGGTATCCACTGCACATGGTGGGCTATTGCTCCAGGTCCTTGCTTCAGATATGCAAGCCTTCCCTGCCACACCTAATCCCCACCCCTGCCAATTAAACCACTGATGTCTCTCTTGCTGATTCTGGGTTCTTTCTTTAGTTTTGACCAGGCAAGCACAGGGCTTGTAGGCCTGTGGGGGGCAGCCCTACAAACCTCCATACTGTTCTTCAGAGTGACTGTACCAATTTACATTCCCACCGATAGTGTAGGAGGGGTCCCTTTTGTCCACAGCCTCTTTCAGTTCAGTTGCTCAGTTGTGTCCGACTCTTTGTGACCCCACAGACTGTAGCACGCAGGGCTTCCCTGTCCATCACCAGCTCCTGAAGCTTGCTCAGACTCATGTCCATAGAGTCAGTGATGCCATCCAACCATCTTGCCCTCTGTCATCCCCTTCTGCTCCTGCCTTCAATCATTCCCAGCATCAGGGTCTTTTCAAATGAGTCAGTTTTTTGCATCAGGTGGTCAAAGTATTGAAGCGTCAGCATCAGTCCTTCCAATGAATATTCAGGACTGATCTCCTTTAGGAATGACTGGTTGGATCTCCTTGCAGTCCAAGGAACTCTCAAGAGTCTTCTTCAACACCACAGTTCAAAAGCATCAATTCTTTGGTGCTCAGCTTTCTTTATAGTCCAACTCTCACATCCCTACATGACTACTGGAAAAACCATAGCTTTGACTAGATGGACCTTTGTTGGCAAAGTAATGTCTCTGCTTTTTAATATGCTGTCTAGATTGGTCATAGCTTTTCTTCCAAGGAGTAAGCATCTTTTACTTTCATGGCTGCAGTCACCATCTGCAGTGATTTTGGAGCCCAAGAAAATACAGTCTGTCACTGTTTCCATTGTTTCCCCATCTGTTTGCCATGAAGTGATGGGACCAGATGCCATGATCTTAGTTTTCTGAATGTTGAGCTTTAAGTCAACTTTTTCACTCTCCTCTTTCACTTTCATGAAGAGGCTCTTTAGTTTTTCTTCACTTTCTGCCATAAGGATGGTGTCATCTGCATATCTGAGGTTATTGATATTTCTCCCGGCAATCTTGATTCCAGCTTGTGCTTCATCCAGCCTGGCATTTTGCATGATGTACTCTGGATATAAGTTAAATAAGCAGGGTGACAATATACAGCCTTGACGTACTCCTTTTCCTATTTGGAACCAGTCAGTTGTTCCATGTCCAGTTCTAACTGTTGCTTCTTGACCTGCATACAGATTTCTCAGGAGGCAGGTCAGGTGTTCTGGTATTCCCATCTCTCTAAGAATTTTCCACAATTTGTTGTGATATACACAGTCAAAGACTTTGGCGTAATATACTATCTCTAGCATTTATTATTTGTAGCCTCTTTTTTTAAAACTTTTAATTTTGTTTTGGAGTATAGCCAGTTGATAATATTGTGATGGTTTCATGTGGGCAGCCATACTTATACATGTATTCATTCTCCCCCAAACTCCCCTCCTATCCAGGCTGCCACATAACATTGAGCAGAGTTCCTTGTGCTATGCAATAGGTTATTTGTAGACTTTTAAATAATAGCTATTCTAATGGGTGTGAGGATACTTCATTGTGGTTTTGATGTGCATTTCTGTAATAATTAGGGATGTTGAGCATCTTTTCATGAGCTTGTTGGCCATCTGTATGTCTTCTTTGGAGAAATATCTACTTAGGTTTCTGCTCATTTTTTTGATTGGATTTTTTATTTTTGATATTAACTTGTATGAGCTGTTTAAATATTTTGACTATTAACCCTCATTGGTCTCATCATTTGCAAATGATGTTTTCTCCCATAGGTTGTCTTTTCATTTTGTTGATGGTTTCCCTTGTTTTTTAAGTTTATGTACCATTGTTCATTTTGATTTTATTTCTTTTTGCCTTGGGAGACTGATCTAAGAAAATAATGCTATGATTTATGTCAGAATATTTTGCCTATGTTCTCTTCTAGTTTTATGGTTTCATGTTTTATATTTAGGTTCTTTAAGCCATGTTGAGTTTTTTTTTTTTTTTTGGTATGGTGTTAGTGTGTTCTAATTATATTGATTTACATGTAACTGTTCAGATTTTCGGAGAAGGCAATGGCACCCTACTCCAGTACTCTTGCCTGGAAAGTCCCATGAGCGGAGGAGCCTGGTGGGCTGCAGTCCATGGGGTTGCTAGAGTCGGACACGACTGAGCGACTTCACTTTCACTTTTCACTTTCATGCATTGGAGAAGGAAATGGCAACCCACTCCAGTGTTCTTGCCTGGAGAATCCCAGGGACAAGCAAGACTGGTGGGCTGCCGTCTATGGGGTCGCACAGAGTTGGACACGACTGAAGCGACTTAGCAGCAGCAGCAGCAGCAGTTCAGATTTTCAAACACCACTTGCTGAAGAGACTGTCTCTTCTCCATTGAATATTCTTTCCTCCTTTGTTAAAGATTAATTGACTATAGATGGTGGATTTATTTCTGGGCTCTCTATTCCATTCCGTTGATGTATATATCTTTTGTGCCAACACCACACTGAAAAATATAATCTTGATATTAGATTTGAGTCCTATTATGAAAGACTTTTAATGAGCTGTGGAATATTATTGGTTTTGTGTATTTTTAGAATTAATAATCTGGAAGAGACCAAAACATGTGACTTTTTTCTTTTTTTTTGAGTATCAGTTTGGTACAGTGACCACCAGACAGTAATGGAACTCTGAGGCCCCAATTCTTGCAGAAGAGCCTTGCTAGGTAATCGTAAATGCCGAAACTGAAGTCTTTGATCTCAGACATGGAGATACTAGATATGTTAGGCAGGCTGTGAAACCTGTGTGTGTACCTTGAACAAAGAATGATGATATCACAATTACTCCAGAATAAAGGCTGAGAATTCCAACATGAAAGTGATGCTAATGAACTTTGATGAAATGCTCTAGCATATTAAAACAGATATAGAAGGCTAGAGAATTCCTCTTGGAAAGCAACATTGCAAAAGAAGGAAGCAGATAGCTTTTAGGCCCTAAGGAATCTAATTCAAGTGAGCAAGTCACAGGTATAATGGGCTGGTTTAGTGGGAGGGAATTGTTGTTCCGTTGCTAAGCACTGTTCAACTCTGCGACCTCATGGACTGCAGCATGCCAGGTTTCCCTGTTCTTCACTGTCTTCCAGAGTTTGTTCAAAATCTTGTCCATTGAGTTGGTGATGTCATCCAACCATCACATCCTCTGTCACTCACTTCTCCTCCTGCCCTCAGTCTTTCCCAGTGGGAGACAGAGATGCAGTGAAATGGCCCTCCAAGATGAAATATATTCTACTAGGTGAGAGGGCCATAGCAATAGTGAGTCCACAATGGACTGTTACCTGAACTGACTTCAGGTAAATGGTACTTACTCAGAGGTTGAAGGATCAAAGTCAGGGCTCTGACTCAAGGAAATAGGAGTACTTGGCGGGGGGGGGGGGGGGGAAGGGTAATGTGTTAAAACTTGGGAAGAGGGTAAGCAGGAACCTCAACTGAGCCAAAGGCAGGGCTGGATAGTTGACGATGGTTTGAGGTCCATCATTATGGGAGGTCATACCTGGGACTTTATTCCTTGTTCTAAATGGAAAAGTAGGACTTGGGAAGCAGCGTGGAATTATACTTCTTTTCATTGGCAAGCTGAGTCTTAGAGCAACATCTGTTTTTAATATAATCTGCATATAAATACGGAGAAGGCAATGGCACCCTACTCCAGTACTCCGGCCTGGAAAATCCCAAGGACGGAGGAGCCTGGTGGGCTGCAGTCCATGGGGTCGCTAAGAGTTGGACAGAACTGAGCGACTTCACTTTCACTTTTCACTTTCACGCATTGGAGAAGGAAATGGCAACCCACTCCAGTGTTCTTGCCTGGAGAATCCCAGGGACAAGCAAGACTGGTGGGCTGCCGTCTATGGGGTCGCACAGAGTTGGACACGACTGAAGCAACTTAGCAGCAGCATATAAATATATATACACACATATAGATATGTGTTTATGACTGTGTACACATACACAGTCAGCTGTAAAATTGGATTAGTCGATGACTTGGAAAAGAGAAAATTTTAGGAAGATCTATCAGTGGTCCAAACTGTGGTCAGCCAGTCAGGGCCATAAAGAAATTGGGAGGAGTCTAAATGCTATGAAGATCAGCACAGACCTAGATAGAGGGTCCCTGCTGCTAAGTCGCTTCAGTCATGTCCGACTCTGTGCGACCCCATAGACGGCAGCCTACCAGGCCCCCCTCTCTCTGGGATTCTCCAGGCAAGAACACTGGAGTGGGTTGCCGTTTCCTTCTCCAGAGGGTCCCTAGCCCAGTAAAATATGTAGATCTACTCTGTAAGGTTTTCCAGTAGTCATGTATGGATGTGAGAGTTGGACTGTGAAGAAGGCTGAGCGCCGAAGAATTGATGCTTTTGAACTGTGGTGTTGGAGAAGACTCTTGAGAGTCCCTTGGACTGCAAGGAGATCCAGCCAGTCCATTCTAAAGGAGATCAGTCCTGGTTGTTCTTTGGAAGGAATGATGCTAAAGCTGAAACTCTAGTACTTTGGCCACCTCATGCAAAGAGTTGACTCATTGGAAAAGACTCTGATGCTGGGAGGGATTGGGGGTGGGAGGAGAAGCAGATGACAGAGGATGAGATGGCTGGATGGCATCACTGACTTGATGGACAGGAGTTTGAGTGAATTCTGGGAGCTGGTGATGGACAGGGAGGCCTGGCGTGCTGTGATTCATGGGGTCGCAAAGAGTTGGACACGACTGAGTGACTGAACTGAACTGAACTCTGTAAGGAGTGCCTGGTGAGTGCTCAGAGAATATGTGGAATTCCAGAGCTGCTCCTCTTCTCTGTATTATATCTTGTCTTTTATTTTCCTATTTGCAGTTCCATTCTACCTCTAATCTTGTTTCTGTGCTATTCTTTTCCCAGAACTGGTTTTGGATTTTGAACTTTGGTTTCTTCTATCTCTCCCCTGGCAAGCCCTCTTTATTAACTAGCCCTGTTTGATGTGAATCTCGACTTCCCACAGACATTTACTGCTCTCTCATGCAGACTCTATAGGCCAGGGCCCAGTTTTGTAAACGGACTTGGGAAAGATAGTAGTTATTGCTATTTCTGAACAATTCTGTTGTCTTTGGACCATCCCTATCCTCATTTATTATCAGTATATTCGATAGAGAAGTATTTCCCAAAGTATGCTCACTGCATGCTTAGTCCTATGAAATGGTCTATGAAAAGAGTTCTGTGACCATATATGTTTGGGAAGCAGAGTATGATATATCCTCCTCTTGGGAATTGAACTATGAATGTTAGCACATTAAAGGCTCTGATAAGTCCTTCAGGAAATGAAACTCTTCATAAACAAATGTTTTCCAAAGTTGCTTGTTCTGCTACTTAAAATTCCATAGACATAATGTTCCAAAGAACAAATTTGAGGAAATGCTGGCACAAAGCAGAGTTTGTACTGGATTTTCTATTTAAATTGTTAGGCTAAATGAACTTTATTGATAGTCATCAAGTCTAGCAGAGAATAGAGCGCAGTTTGCAAATATTTTCTTTTGATAGAGCATTCCCATGACCACAAAATCTCTTTTGTGACTGTATAGGAGACTTCTTAAGGTTCTACGTGTGACTACCTCATGTTAGGATAAGAAGAAAAAGCAGTTGACCTTCAGAATATTATTCAAATATGATTTTGTCCTGGGAACAAAGTAAAACATGTACTGAATTTATTTTAGTTAGAAATGCACAATAAGGTAGAAATAACTGTACTGGTTAACATGACCTGGTCATAAAATGTTGGTTCTTAGAATTAGTTTCTCATGAAGGAAGAGACAGCTCTTCAACTAGTAGTAATTAGGCCTCCCCTTTAATCAGTGGGACAGTGAAAACCAATGAGAAGTAAGTACTTGTCTCTTATAATCTTAGCAGAGGGAGACTTGAGGTCTTTAGGCAATAATGCAGCATTCAGAATGTGCACTATAAAATTTCTGAGCTGTATTGACAAGTCTGGGGCTGTTAGTTTTTATGGAATGCAGTTGCATCTTTTATGCTGGTAATCCTAAGTCATTCAACCAAACTCAGCAAGCAATACGAAGGATGGTGGAAGTGGAATTCAGGAGAAACATAATTTTATAGTGCCAGTGATTCTGTGGCCCATTACTCTGAGTGAGTCTAAGCCTGGGAGAAGGAATGGATGGGAGTGAGGGTCAGCCCACTCCCTCACTCATGGGAAAGAATGTTAATCTGCTTTCCTCTCTTTTCCCAAGTGCCTTTTCTAGCATGAGCGTGCTGTGTGTCAAGCATGATTTTAGTGGTTGGTGATTTGTGTTCCTCACAAAAATGGCTTCCTTAAACAAACCAAAGTCTTCAACTGGAGATCAATATGGTAGTGCCCTTCCAAGGGATTTTCAAGGATAATTTGGCTATATGCACTTTTTACCTTGTGCATGGGCTTTGGAGCTAACCTCCATGGGAGAGGGGACCCTATTGAACTCAGATATCCTGTCCGCTTGTTCTGAGACTTGATCCTATTTCTGATTCTCCTTCTCAAGCAGGGATCTTGTTGGGAGAGGGGAAAACTGAGTCACATTTCAGGAAGAGTCATGGGAGAAGCACTTGTTACCAGCCATGTATATTCTAAGGAAGAGAATGTCCTTTCTCTACAAACACTCTTTCCTGGGGCAGGGGAGCAGTTATGGTGAACACAGAAAGTTGGTACCACATTTTTCTTTGCTTACTACACACAGTAAAAAATATGATTTTTTTGGTAAACTGCTTGATTCAGCCATGTGGCTTGTATTGGGAACATTGTGATAAACAGCTAGAAGAATTATGACTGTGGAAACTAACATAAGTGCTGGCAGTTGAAGCCCATTCATTTTGGTATAGAATTTTTATGGAAACCAAAATAAAATTTTAATTCTATTAACAAAAACAACAAATGATAACATATTTGTCTTGCACTTTGAAAATATCAGGTTGATTCATAGCGTGTAACTTTAATGTAATTCACCCTGGTGAGATCTACTCATAATAGTGAAACAGATTATAGCAACTCTGAAACAGATGGTTATATGTGTCTACATATATCCACTGGCTATGGATACATATTGCTGTATCACTGTATTGTTGACCTGAAACAGTCTGCCAGTTACTTCTCAAGCAAAAATAGACTTATTGAAGATCAGCAAAGAATTGCAGTTTGGAATCTGCAGCCATGGGAAGTTATGCGTCAGTCCCCACACAGCAAGGAGAGAACTCTTTTAAAGTGGGGAAAAGGAAGTTGGGAAGGGTTGAGTAAACAGAGGGTCCAGGGGAGGAACTGAGAGTCTGGTCTAGTGACTTTTCACTGGCTAAGTTATAACAGTTTCTCATTGGCTGAGCTCTCCCTGGGCAAGAAGAGGAAGTCTTCTTTCTTTTGGATTCTCCTATCATAATAGGGAATGACAGCTTTCTTTCTGACCTCCTGACTCTATTTTAATTGAGGTTTTCTATTCATTTTTATGAAAGTGAAAGTTGCTCAGTCATGTCCAACTTTTTGTGATCCCATGGACTGTAACCCGCCAGGCTCCTCTGTCCATGGAATTCTCCAGGCAAGAAGACTGGAGTGAGTAGCCAGTCCAAGTTGTGCTAGTGGTAAAGAACCCGCATGCCAATGCAGAAGAAATAAGAGACACAGTTTTGATCCCTGGCTCATGAAGATCTCCTGGAGGAGAGCATGGCAACCCACTCCAGTATTCTCACCTGGAGGACCCATTGGACAGAGTAGCCTGGAGAGACTACAGTCCATAGTGTTGCAGAGTTGGGCACAACTGAAGCGACCTAGTGTGCATTAATTTTTGTAGTATGTAATATGCAATTGTTTGTATTGACCATTATGTGCTTTAAAGTATAAAATTTCTCTGCACAGATGCACAAGGAACAGTGGTTATTTCTGGGAAGGAGAGCTTGGAGGGTTGGGGGAATGTTTGAATTTTTAAAATTACATGCATATGTGTGCTCAGTTGTTTTTCAACTCTGCGTTCCCATGGACTGTAGCCTGCCAGGCACCTCTGTCCATGGAATTTTCCAGGCAAGAATACTGGAATGGGTTGCCATGGCCTTCTCCAGGGGATCTTCCCAATCCAGGGATCTAACTTGCATCTCTTGCTTCTTTTACACTGGCAGGGGGATTCTTTACCATTGTGCTACCATACCCTTAGTTTAAAAAAAAAAAAAACTGGTAAATCTTTTCATGATGCTAAGCCACCAGAATAGGGAGGGGAAGGTCCAGGGCCTGGGATGCCAAACAATCTGATGATTCCTAGAGAAACTGACACGCTCCTATCATGAAGATACAATTAGGCCAGAGGTGAGTCTTGCTAAGAAACTTACAAGCGATGGGTAATATAGGTCATTCCTAGACTCCACCAAGCAGGAGATCCTTAAGGTACTAGGAAGGGAAAAAAAAAAAACCCTTTCTCCTAAGCATTCATTTTTGTTGTCATAACAGAAAGTGGTGAAAAGAAAATTTAGGCTTATGCACAGAACTGTCATAATGGTTTTGAATTTTATCATCCCTCCCATCTCCTTTCTCCTTTCCTGCCTTTTTGGAGAGGAGGAGTTGACAATACAGTGGGTGTTGTGTACTATGGGAGGGGTCCCAGGTTGAGAAGCAAGAGTCCAAGGGGCTGCGGAGTTGAAGGTGCAGAGTGATCCCTCCCTGGATGGCTGGTTCTCTTGGTCAGTCTGCATTTATTCATTTTTTCTGGAAGAATAAAGTCTTGCTCACTTTTCATCTTGATAGATTTTTCTTTCTGCCCTCTCTGCATTTCTGTCTTTGCTGAACAGCTATGATATTAGCCCTGATGTTTCTTCAGACATTTTTTTTTTTCCCTAAGACTTCGGGCAGGAATTCAGACAGCTGCCATTCTGTCTTGGGCCTTTTGGATGATTGATTAAACATGTTTTCAGATTCCATTCTTGGTTTCTATCCACTCTTCAGTGTTGAGGCTTTGGGACTGGGTCAAGAGGAGAGTGTCAAAGATGTGTCTACATGTCCTATGGACTGGGTCGTGTCCTCCTTTTCTGGAGAACCCAGACTAACACAGGTTCCTACCACCCACAGAGAATGGGAGACAGGAATGCTCTATCTTTCAAAGATTACATTTTAAAGGAATGGCTATCGGGTTTTTGAGAAAGACATCCTTGAGTTGCAGAAATTAGCAAAGATTGGGAGAAGATTTACATCTCAACAAGTCAGAAAGAGAATTGACAGTTGCAAGTTTTCTAAAGTAAACGCATTAAGAAAAGGGAGGTTAAGGATCTATAGTCAGGAAACAAACCTATAGTCAAGCCAAGGAGATAATGTCATCTTTGTCATGCACCAGTCACTTTTATATGTCTTGAGAAGCAGAATTATATTTAGGCATCAGCAGCAGAGGGCATTTAATTTTTCCATAATATTTTTAAAAGAGTTTACATTTTAAAAATGTTATAGATACTCCCATGAACAAGAACTTAGTTTTTCTTTAGGAATAATTAACCTAAATGAGATAAAGCATGTTATTAACATTCACTTATAAGCAATGCTTGGTTTACAAAATTGATTTGATTGACTCTTTTGTGAAATTTCTCCTGGCTGTCGCAATTCCAGTTTATGGCCCTGGAGAGGATGCGATAGTAAATAATCCAGATAAGATAATATGGCATCCTAATGGAATTTTACTACAGAGTAAATATGAAAGCATCTGGCACAGTGTCTAATATGAGATGTCCTCAAAAAATGTTTTTCAAAGTAGACATTGGACTGCTTCCCATTTTCTGGTCCCAGACCAAGCGCTCTCTGGTATCTCACCCTTGGATATTTCTACCAGAGGCGTACAATCCTGTGCTTTTAGCATCACCACGTGTTGCTATGCAGAGATTTCATGTTACTGGGAAGAATTCAAGCACATTTGGTGATGGTAACTGGTGGGCAGGGAGGTGACCTGTGAGGGAGCCAAGGAATGAAGGAACAGCAAGAGTGGTGATGGTAAAAGTTTGTAGGAGCAGGGAGGGGAAGATGGCGGGAAAGGACATCAGCCACCCATCGAACATGCGGAGCCCTTGCTGCGCCATCTGATAGTCCATGGGTAGGTGGGGCAGGCTGAGTCCTGGCCAGAATCCTCTGACCATTCAGGTTTACATAGTGATGAAAAGCAGGGACTCTTGAGCAGATTATTCAGAGTGAAGTGAGCCAGAAAGAAAAACACCAATACAGTATACTAACGCATATATATGGAATTTAGAAAGATGGTAATGATAACCCTGTATGCGAGACAGCAAAAGAGACACAGATGTATAGAACAGTCTTTTGGACTCTGTGGGAGAGGGAGAGGGTGGGATGATTTGGGAGAATGGCATTGAAACATGTATAATATCATACAAGAAATTAATCGCCAGTCCAGGTTCAATGCAGGATACAGGATGCTTGGGGCTGGTGCACTGGGATGACCCAGAGGGGATGGTATGGGGAGGGAGGTGGGAGGGGGGGTTCAGGATGGGGAGCACGTGTACAACCGTGGTAAATTCATGTTGATGTATGGCAAAACCAATACAATATTGTAAAGTAATTAGCCTCCAATTAAAATAAATAAATTTAAAAAAATAAATAAAAATAAAAGCAAAAAAAAAAAAAAGCAGGGGCTCTTGGAAGTCTGGTTGGAAATGATTTATTTGCATTCTGACTCTAGCAGCTGGCTGTGTGACTTGGAGGATATTATTCAACCTTAATGTCATTGATAGAAGAAGATAGTTATATAAGGCTCATTTGGGGCATTAGATGGGATGTGTGTAAACACTTGAGCACAGTAGCAGGTCCATTTGGGCCAAAAACAAACTACTAAAAGCAAGGACAGGAGTGGAAAATGCCAGTTTCCCTGCCTCAGGTTTTCAGAGGGCTTCCCTGCCGAGGTTTATGCTGCCGCTACTTCCAGTCTCTGGGCTAAGAATAAAACTCATTAAAGCACATTCTCTTTTGATGAAGTGGTAGGAAAGACGGTATTGAACTCACCAGTTGACAGTGTTTTGAGAAAGCGGGAAGTGTGGGCCTGCTGCAGTCAACTAAGTGTCTGAGGGTTTGTTTTGTGCCTCTGATTATTCATTTTCTGTGATTCAGAAATTGCCTAAATGTTTTAATTATGTTCCTTTCATTGTATTTTAATGAGCTAATGAATTCTTTCACCCACTTTTTATCCAACAATGGGCCAATAATTATAACACCCAGAAAATCTTTTGAAATTGCCAGGAATCAAAATTCAGTGGAGTTCTTTCTGGGTATTAAAATGAATGTGCTAATTTCGCTAGCTAACAAGCAGCTTTGAACACCCACTGTGCGCCGAGCCCCACACAGAATGTGAGGGACGTGAAAGAAAAAAGAACCAGAAGTCTACCTTCACTTTAGTTTTACTTTAGAATGTAAGTAACTTATCTCCTTTTCATCTTGTTTCTTCATTCATTTACTTCGTAACCATCGGTGGAGCACATATTTCATGTCGGGCACTGTGCCAGGTATGTTGTGACTGGATGCTTATGGAGCATAAAGTGTAAGATCAGGATTAGTGAGAGATGAGCTATGGGATCAGATAACAGAGACTTTACCTAGGATTAAGTGAAGGGGAGACTTTGAAGGTTTTCAATCTGGAGTGATGTGGTCAGATTTACATGTTTTATATACATGACTCGGGTTGTGAGGAGGAAAATGGATTAGATAAAGAGTTACTGGTTATAATGAGACTTCTGTGGTTTTGCAGGAGAAAATGGAAGCAGTGGAAGAAGGGTTGGCTGGTGGACACCTGAGGATCCTTTGTTTCCTTCTGCCCACCTTCCAGGAGGCTTTGATTTCCTGGGACCTGTGGGGTTATGAGAAGTCCACCTGTGGCGCCATGGGGGTAGAGGACGTGGTTTGGGCTAACGCGCTCACACTGGGTGTAGACGGATGGACTGTGCTGATGAGCACAGACTACGTCCCTTATCACCTGCAGGGCTGGGGATTGTTTGCAGGTGAGCATAGTACTTAAAAGCATCTAATCACAGTGACTCTTCACTTTTCTGAGGATTCTGTGACCAGTACTCATTCTTGCTCTGGAGAATGTAATGTAGATATGAGACAGACTCCCTGGAGGTCATATTATTTTCTAAAGCCAATGACAGGTAAGTGCAGGGGCAGCTGTGAGGCTCAAAGTAGTCACCAGGGGAACTCTTGAGAACTACCCATTCAGATTAAGAGAGTCCAAATGACCATAGGGGGACATATGTACGTGGTGACTTCTCTGACCTTCACCACCCTTAGCTCTTTCAAGCTTTGTTCTCTGTATTGAAGCCCTTTATATTGACATATATAAAGGATCTCTTTTTCCTATCCACAAACTGGCTGATACAAGGTAATAGTTAAATTTGTGAGGGAGGTTGATATGGTTTGAGAGCATCATCTTCAATTGGGAAGAAAAATGCTTAAGTGTGAATCCTTGGGCAATACCAATACTTGGGAATCAGTGGAGGGAGACCAGAAATAAGACCAAAAAAGGAACTGTCTGATGCAGAGGAAGAGAACTAGTGGATTATAATGTGGAAACCAAAGCATTAAGTTTCAAAGAGGAGGAGGAATTTGCGAAGTAACAAGACTTGGTAAGAGAGAACAAATGATCAGCCAGTAGATTTGGTGGAAATAAGGTCACATTAGATCTTTGCAAGAATAGTTTCAGTTGAGATATAAAGGATGAAGCCATTGTAGGGTCAGCTAGAAGAACTGGCCCAGTGAATTCACCCATATGAAAAGAGACCATGAGTTTTGACTGCTAGTTCACTTTAAACATGTATCTCTGTTGGGAAATTTTCCTCTTACATCTCAATGTCCCAAGGTAGAAACTAGAAATGCTCCTCTTCCCTGACCTTCCTTGCTCCTAGAGCAAGGACATGTAACTTGGGCTCTGCTAACCTAAGAAACCCATTTGAGATTTTAATTCAGAAGATACTGAAGGATACACAGTGCAACTCTGGTAAAGGTCCACACTGAAAATATTTATGATACGATAACTTAAGAGCCTTAAGATATCCCTACACTTTGATTCTGTAATCTCATTACTCAAAATTGGAAATTATCAGAGGCCAAAGCTATACTTACTAAGATGATCCCAGCTGCATGTTCTATCCATAAAAGGAAAAAATGGAAATGTCCATCCTTAGTAAAATGTTCAAATAAACCATGATGCATGTACTTGATGGAATATTATTCAGTTTGTATCTTTCATATTAGTGCCTATCACATGGTAGTCATTTGTTAAAATAATGTTAAAGTGAAAATTATGGAGACTGTGCATGGAAAAACATATGGTTTCTTGTGGTAACAATAAGTAAAAGACAAAATGAATTTATATATATATGATTACACCTATGAAAAGTAAGAATACATGAGTACCTGGACTCTAAATGAACTCAAAACTCAAAAATGAAAAGATTTGCAGTAGGACTGGGAGTACATATGTGATCCCCTCCCCCCCCTTAATACTGTTACTATGTTTATCACTATAGGCTTCCATAGTGGCTCAGATGGTAAAGAACCTACCTGCAAGGCAGGAGACCCAGGTTCAATCCCTAAGTCAGGAAGATCCCCTGGAGAAGGCAATGGATACCCATTCCATTATTCTTGCCTGGAGAATTCCATGGACAGAGGAGCCTGGCAGGGCTACAGTCCAAGATGTTGCAGAGTTGGACACTACAGAAGCAACTTAGCATGCACACATGCGTGTTTATTACCTATACCACAATAAGCTGAAGTTCAAAATTCAAAAAGAGAAAAGGAAAGAAATAAGCCAAGTAAGTCCAGTGCAATTCCTGCTTTGTTCTGGGCTCCAACTGTCCTAGGCCATTCTGCCATCTTAGGTGATTCCATCCACAGGCTTCAGAAGGAAAGTTTCTATTGATTTGCCCACCAAGCCAGGAAAACTATGACTCATGTCTGAGGAAGTTGGCTGCTTCTGTGACATTGCAGTCCATCAGGACCTGCTCTGGAGATTTCTACCTTCATGATCCTTCAGAGAGGTGTGCAAGAAACATCAAAAGAGGGAAATGTGTACTTGGAGCTATGCTCTGCTTCTCGGTTTGACAGCTTTAATTGGGAGTCTGAGAGGCAGCAGGTTCCGGGAAAGAGAAGAGGCTTTGGAGTCTGTATCAGCTGGGTGGTGTGCAGGTGTGTGCAACAGTAAATCTTACTAGAGTGGCTTACATAGTTTTAAACACATTTATTCTCCTCCTTTAACAAGAAGTCAGGTGGTAGATAGTCCTGAATGGCCTGGTGGCTTACTAAGAAAATCAGTGGTCCAGACTTTTCCTAGCCTTTGGTCTCTGTGTTGATCCTTGCAGCAAGAAAGCCATAGTAAATCCACATTCCTGGTAGGGGGAAGATGAAATACCTGCAGACCTTCTCTTCCATCTCCTCAGTCAGAACGCGTCATCTAATCACTCTTAGCTCCAGGAAATGCTGGAAGGTTATTTTTCATTCTGTTTCAGACTTTCTATTTCCTTATCTGAAAAGGGAAATTCAATGAGCTGTCTTATACGGTTGTTGTAAGGGTGCAATAACTGAGTCAGGAAAAGATCTCATCCAGCATGAGGGACCTCAGGTATGTAAAGGATAAACTCAGTGAAGCTAGGACTGCAAGAGCCTGACCATGAGTCACATTAAAATGAGTTGTGTGATTTCAAAGCCTTTGAATGGTGTTTTCATGTTTTTCACTTGAAAAAAAAAATCTTAGGTTTAAAAAAAATCATTACATATATGTAGTTGAGGGACAAACAGTCCTATAACCAATAGTCCCATATCCTCAATACACCCCATGTTTAACCTCTCTAAGTGGTAGAGGGCTGGTTGGTTGTCTGGCTGACAGTCGGGGAGAGGTGTTCTATGACAGTGATGCCCCAACTTCTGGGCTCTAATGCCTGATAATCTGAGGTGGAGCTGATGTAATAATAATAGAAATAAAGTGCACAGAAATGTAAGGGGCTTGAATAATCCCAAAACCATTCACCTGCGCCCTCCCGCAATTTTCTGTGGAAAAATTGTCTTCTACAAAACTGGTCCATGGTACCAAAAAGGTTGGGGATTCTATTCTAAGAATCTGTCTTAAAAATTATTAGCAAATCTTTAGGACATTCAAAAGGTATAAAGAATTAATAATTGAACTAGTAGTCAATGACCATAGTTCCAGATATTTATCTATTAATAGGAAGAATAGTCCCATTAAATACACCAAATAAGATGTTGGAATGCATATACACATACTCTGTACCACACACTTTAAAAAATGAATGGCTGAGCTGCCAGGAACATACACAAACTCATGAGGGGCTAAACTGAAGCAACACTGTGAATCTAGAGAGGTAAGCAAGTGCTAGAGCACTTGCTAATCTTTGATGACTTAGGCCTTTGATTTCATGGCCACTGAAGGACAGTTGACAAAGCCCCGTGCTTGGGAACATGGTCATTCAGATCAGAGACACTTGAATGTAGTTAGAACTCCCAGAGGGTAGAACCCTCTGGGAAAGTTTGAGCTAAACACATACTTCTCTGAAAAGGATAGAGTAAGGCACATAAATTCAAGTATCTCTATGGTGACTTTCAACCCTTCTTATCTTCCCAGCATCTATCATGCTTCAGAGATTTCTGGAACCTGCAACTTCTGAGACTTTGGGGACTTCTGAGGCTCTGTATGATAAACCCTTTGCTTCTTCGCTTGGCTCCCCACATGCTGTTTGCTTTCTGCTCTTTATCATTCGCCAAGGTAGTCGCCTCATCTCCGCATGTTTCCAAGTTCTGAAACTGCTGTCTTTGTCAAAAGCTGTTTCCTTTCCTCTCTATCCTCGTGGGTGTCTGCATTTATTCTGTTTCTGGAACAGAGTTGTGTTTTAGGAGCCAGGAGAGGTAAATATGAAGAATGAACCTGTAAACGTTTAAACAGAAAGTCCAAAGTGTAGGGCTTTGCTGGTGCTTCCTTAGTCCGTGTTATAGTCACATTTCTTCAAAGACTACAAACACTGCTCCTGCAGCCCACAACTTCCCACTCAAATAGCTGCTCACTTCTCTTGCCTGCCAATGCACAGAGTTCTTTCACTTTCTCTCTGTACCCCGTTGTATCACACTCCTTTCAACTCTGTACATGGGGATTTTTCAAAGTATTCCAGGTGATACTAAAATGAAGGTTGAGAACCACTGCTGCTGATAGATGTGTTAATTTGTTGATATTATGATTAAGCTAGTGGAGACTATCCATTAACACATTGATGGTTAGTGATTTCTTGTGTTGAGTTTAAACCAGTTATGTGTTTCAAGTTATTAAGTCATAATAGTTTCAACAGCCTGGAGTCTATCCCTGCCCCTTTCAGAGTATATCGAGCTGGTGTGTGCATTTGCACACCTAAACACATGCTCTTGGAATGTGGTCCGAAACTTCACTGACTGTCTTACTGCCTTGAATAGCCACTTGCAGAAACTTCTGAGAAGATCAGATACTGACTTTTTACCAAAAAGCAATTCCATATGAAAAATACTGTTATTAGACAACAATACTTATATTTTCTATAAATATATTTTATAAGGATACTTATATTTCTTAAGGAAAAAAATATGAGCTCTATCTGCAGTGATGCTTTTGGGAGCTTGAGATACTTTTCTGAGTTACTGTCGTCATTCAGTTCTACGCAATCATAATCCAATACTATGTTAAGTCAAAAACAGTGGCTACGTTTCTTTTTTTAATATGTATTTATTTGTATTTATTTGGCTGTGTCTGTCAGGGCATGCAGGATCTTTTGTTGCAGTGCATGGGCTTCTCTCGTTGTGGTTCCCAGGCTTGCCTGTGGCATGTCGGATCTTAGTTCTCAGACCAGGGATTGAACCTGTGTCCTTTGCACAGGAGGGTGGATTCTCGCTGGACCACCAGGGAAGTCCCAGTGGCTAAGTTTCCAACGAGAGTGCATATAATTTTGGCTGTCAAAGTAGAAAGGATGAGAAATGATGTAGTTACTCGCATTAACTGAAGTGAACATTGATGGCAACTTGCTTTGGTTGAATTTCAGTATTAAAAATCATGTGAGGAATACAGAGGTGAAAAGGATATTTTCTTATTCTAAGGAACTTACAGTCCAGAGCAGAACTTACAATCTAAAAGAAGAAAAAGATAACTCCAACCTAAGAAAACACCAGAGAAAAGGTCATCATGGAAGCACAATAACAAAGGAATCCTCTTAGTAATTTTGTGAACTCCCCAACTCCTTTTTTGGAGCTATTAGAAGGGTGAAAAGAGCTTTTAGTTTCCAGTGTAAGACCTGGAAAATAAAAAGGAAATGCCCTCTGGGTCCAAAGAGAAGGGGTGAGTGCCAGCATCATGCCCACTTGGAAGGTGATTAGTGTTTCCTAAATGCCTACCACATGCTGGATGTGTATTGCAGTTTCAGGGTCCTGTGCTCCCTCCTAGCACAGTCAGTGGTTTGATGTGAGATCTGAGTGATTTTGCCTGTTTTCTTGAAAGCTTTTCCCATCCCCCTTCTAACTGATTCAGGTACTTACTCTCACAACACCTAGTTTCACTGATGTTACATGTCACTGTGTAACACATTGGGACATAGAAGATGTGTCTGGAAAGTTCCACTGGGCCATCATGTTCAGCCTGAATGATACAACGAAGTGTCCAAAGGGGCCTTAGAGCTCATCTTATTTGCTCTCTTGCTCCCTTGATTAGGAGCAAGATCTCAGGCTTCCCTGGTGGCTCAGAGGTTAGAGCGTCTGCCTGGAATGTGGGAGACCTGGGTTCGATCCTTGGGTCAGGAAGATCCCCTGGAGAAGGAAATGGCAACCCACTCTAGTACTCTTGCCCGGAGAATCCCATGGAGGGAGGAGCCTGGTAGGCTACGGTCCATGGGGTCACAAAGAGTCGGACCTGACTGAGTGACTTCACTTTCTTTCACTTTCACTTTCCCTTGATTATATCTGATCACACATTTTTTCTAATAACTATGTCGAATACCAGTTTTTGAAATAAAATTAACTAAAAAATTTAAATGCATTTTCTCAGTTGCACTAGTCATAATATTTGAAGTGCTCAATAGTCACATGTGGCTAGTGGCTACCATACTGGACATCTCAGGTCAAGGAGATAATGTCATAATTTATGATTTCAGATCTCACATTCAAGTCTTTAATCCATTTTGAGTTTATTTTTGTGTATGGTATAAGATAGTAGTCTAATTTCATTCTTTTGCACATGGCTGTCTTTATTGAAGAAATGGTCTTTTCCCTATTATATATTCTCAGCTCCCTTGTCATAAACTAATTGACAAACTATGTGTAGGTTTTTTTCTGGGCTCTCTGTTCTGTTATATTGATCTGTATGTCTGGTCTTTTGCTAATACCATACTGCTTTGGTTACTGTAGCTTTGTAATATAGTTTGAAATCAGGAGTGTTATGCAGAATTTTTTTAGGAAAGTTTTAAACTATAGATGTAATTTATTTTATAGATAAAAGATTTTTAGATTATCTCTTTTTGAGGTAGTTTTTGTAAGTTGTGCTTGAGGAAATTATCTACTTTATATAAATTGTCAAAATACTATTTTCTTATCTTTTTAAATATTTCTAGTTTTTTTTTTTTTTTTTGGTAGTTTTAGTTTTTATATAGATCAAAATTGAGGTCCAAGTTGGATAATAGATGAGTGTACACATATATTTACATTTCTGTCTTACACATAAAACAATCAAGTTGTAATCTTATCTTTGTAGTCACAAATTTCCCTCTTCTCCCCTAGCTTCCTATTTCATCCAGGTGCCCACATCCTCCCGCCCCAAGCCCCTATTTCTAGTTTTTTAAAAAATAATCTTTGGAGTATTACTCAGCCATTAAAAAGAATACATTTGAATCAGTTCTAATGAGGTGGATGAAACTGGAACCTATTATACAGAGTGAAGTAAGCCAGAAGGAAAAACACCAATACAGTATACTAACACATATATATGGAATTTAGAAAGATGATAATAATAACCCTGTGTACGAGACAGCAAAAGAGACACTGATGTATGGAACAGTCTTATGGACTCTGTGGGAGAGGGAGAGGGTGGGAAGATTTGGGAGAATGGCATTGAAACATGTAAAATATCATGTATGAAACGAAATGCCAGTCCAGGTTCAATGCACGATACTGGATGCTTAGGGCTAGTGCACTGGGATGACCCAGAGGGATGGTATGGGGAGGGAGGAGGGAGGAGGGTTCAGGATGGGGAGCACATGTATACCTGTGATGGATTCATTTTGATATTTGGCAAAACTAATACAATTATGTAAAGTTTAAAAATAAAATAAAATTAAAAAAAAAAAGAACTAGGGGAGGGGCAAATTAGTGGTAGGGAATTAAGAGATACAAACTACTATGTATAAAATAAATAAGCTCTGAGTATATACTGTACAGCACAAGGAATTTTATAGCTTTAAATGGAATATACTATATAAAAATATTGAATCACTATGTTGTTCACCTGAAACTAATGAATTGAACAAGATTGTAAATCAACTATATTTCAATAAAAAAATTTTTAAGGAACCAAAAAAAAAAATCTTATTTAGTTATTTCAGTTTTGACCATTCTTGGCCTTCACTGCTACTTGGGCTTTTCTCTAGTTGTGGTGTGTGGGGCTGTTCACTGAAGCAGCTTCTCTTTCTGTGGACGTAGTTCTAGGGCACAAGGGTTTCTGTAGCTGTGGCATATGAGCTCAGTAGCTATGGCTCTTGGACTCTGGAGCACAGGCTCAGTAGTTGTGGCTCCCGGGCTTAGTTCTGCAGCATGTGGGATTTTCTCAATCAGATATCAAACCTGTGTCTCCTGCTTTGGCAGGTGAATTCTTCACCACAGAGCCACCAGGGAAGCTGTCTTATTTCTTTTGCAAATGTAGGCTCTTAAATTATATCCTTGCTCTTGGTTTTATCTTGTAATTCTTATTTTCTTGATCTGTCTTACCAGTGACTTGTCAACATTCTTATTCTTGTGGAAAAACCAATAGTTATCTTTGTTTATCCACTCTGTCATGCACACATACACACAATTAACTTTGTTTCCTTTTTGTGGTTCTGTTGGGGGTCTAATTTCCTATTCTAACTTCTGGTAGTGGACTCCTAGATAATGATTTTAAGAATTTCTTCTTTTCTATTACATGCAAATAATATTACAGAATTTCCACTGAGAACATCTTTTAGTGCTTCACGGTTTCATATACTATATTTTCATTATTGGTTGGTTAAAGGGAGTTTTTAACCTTTAAAGGGGCTTCCCTGATAGCTCAGTAGGTAAAGAATCCGTCTGCAATGCAGGAGACCCTGGTTTGATTCCTGGGTTGGGAAGATCTGCTGGAGAAGGGAAAGGCTACCCATTCCAGTATTCTGGCCTGGTGAATTCCATGGACTGTATAGTCCATGGGGTCACAAAGAGTTGGATATGACTGAGTGACTTTCACTTCGCTAAAGGGAGTTTTACAAATTTACATTATAGTTTTTGAAACTGCATAGGCTATTTGGATATCATTTGCTTGATTTCCAAATATTTGAGAATTTTATAGCTACTTTTTCGTATTGATTTCCTGGTTAATATTACTGTCACCAGAAGACATCTGTATGATTTTAATACTATGGAATTTAAGAGTTGGTTCATGGACAAGCATATGGTCAATTTTGGTAGGTGTCCATATGCAGTTGAAAAGAATGTGTTTCGGGGAATAAATATATATTATGCATGTAATATAAATCACAAAATTATATAACTCTTGTTTGTAATATTATTTAAAGCTCATTTACACCCTTTTTGTCTGCTTTTCTATCAATTACTGGAAGAAGAATGTTTATCTCCCACCATGATCATAGATTTTTTTCCATTCTTTCAATTCTGACAGTTTGCTTTGTATATTTTGAGACTGATATCAAGTGCATACAGACTTAGATTTTTAGATCTTATTGGGTTGACCTCTTTATCAGTACTATGTATCTCTCTTTATCTCATGTAATGCTTTCTGTCATAAAGAACAGTTTCTACAATGTTAGTAATTATACCAGTTTTATTTTGGTTTGCATGGTATATTTTGTTTCATATTTTTTTAACCTTCAACATTTCTATGTAATTCAAAACATTCTTCTGTGAGCAGAATATAGTTGGATTTTGTTTTTTGTTCAGTCACTGAGTTGTGTCTGATTCTTTTGCAACCACATGGACTGCAGCATGCCAGGCTTCCCTGTCCTTCATCTTCTGCAGCTTGCTTAAACTCATGTACATTGAGTATCAATGATGCCATCCAACCATCTCATCCTCTGTTGTTCCCTTCTCCTCCTGCCTTCGATCTTTCCCAGCATCACAGTCTTGTCCAGTGAGTCAGCTCTTTGCATCAGGTGGCCAAAGTATTGGAGCTTCAGCTTCAGTCCTTCCAATAAATATACAGGCTTGATTTCCTTTTGGATTGACTGGTTTGATCTCCATGAAGTCCAAGGGACTCTCAAGAGTTTTCTTCACCACCACAGTTCAAAAGCATCAATTCTTTGGTGCTCAGCCTTCTTTATGGTCCAACTCTCACATCCATACATGACTATTGGAAAAACTATAGCTTTGACTAGATGGAGCTTTGTCTGCAAATTAATGTCTCTGCTTTTTAATATGCTGTCTAGGTTTGTCATAGATTTTCTTCCAAGGAGCAAGTGTCTTAATTTCATGGCTGCAGTCCCATCTGAAGTGATTTTAGAACCCAAGAAAATAAATTTTGTCACTGCTTCCATTGTTTCCCCATCTATTTGCCATGAAGTGATGGGACTAGATGCCATGATCTTAGTTTTTGAATGTTGAGTTTTAGGCCAGCTTTTTCAGTCCTCTCTTTCACTTTCCTCAAGAGGCTCTTTAGTTCCTCTTCGCTTTCTGCCATGAGGGTGCTGTCATCTGCGTATGTGAGGTTATTCATATTCATATTATTCATATTTCTCCAGGCAATCTTGATTTCAGTTCCAGCCCAGCATTTCGCATGATATACTCTGCATATAGGTTAAATAAAGAAGATTTAATAAAAAGGATTTTGCTATTTTTATTTTGTTGCTTTAAATTGAAGTTTTTAGTCCCCTTAAATTTAATCAACTAACATATTTGGATTTAAACATGTTTTATTGTTTGTTTTCTGTTTCTCTCACCTACTTTGTATTCACTTTACTGTCTTTTTGTTTTCTTTTGCATTAACTTAAAAAATTTCCTTCTCTTTCCATTAGCTTGTTTACCAAACTTGATGTCACTATTCTTTTAGTGATTACCCCAGAGATTTTCACCTGTATTTTGACATTTTTTTCTCATTTTATTGAGAATAACTGACATACATCACTGCATAAGTTTAAGGCATACTGCATGATGGTTTGATTTACATATATTGTGAAATGCTTATTACCACAATAGGTTCAGCTAACATCCATCTTCTGACATAGATACAATGGAAAGAAAAGAAAGAAGAAGGAAAAGAATTTCTTCTTCTTGTGATGAGAACTCTTAGAATTTACTCTTTTGAGAATTTTGTATTTTGACTTAAGTATAATAACATATAGTATTATTTTTTACCATTTTCTACACAATGCAACATGTCTTTTTATTATGTTTGTTGTGTTTTTAAATTCTATCTCATTATTGCTATTTACATACAGTCAGTACATACTTTTTGTCCTTTTATACAGCTCATGAGGTTCTCACAGCAAGTATACTGGAGTGGTTTGCCGTTCTCTCCTCCAGTGAATCACGTTTTGTCAGAACTCTCCGCTGTGACCAGTCTGTCTGGGGCAGCCCTACCTGGAATGACTCAATAGCTTAATGGACTTCTGCAACCCCCTTTGCCATGACAAGGCAGTGATTCAAGAAGGTAGGGAGATCAAACCAGTCGATCTTAAGGGAAATCAACCCTGAATACTCGTTTGAAGGACTGATAATGAAGCTGAAACTCTAGTATTTTGGTCATATGATGCGAACAGCTGACTCAATGGAAAAGTCTGTGGTGCTGGGAAAGTTTGAGGGCAGAAGGAGAATAGGGCATCAGAAGATAAGATGGATGGATGGACATGAACTTGGGCAAACTTCGGGAGACGGTGAGGGACAGAGAGGCCTGCTGTGCTGCAGTCCATGGGGTCACAAAGAGTTGGACATGGCTAGGAGTCTGAACAACAAGTAAATACTTATATGTATTCATATGTTTCCCCTTTCCAATATTCATTTTTTCCTATACTTCTTTGCTTTATTCTATTATCATTTTCCTTCTACCTTAAGAACATCTTTTACTATTTTTCATGAATCCACTAGTGACATTTTTTGAGGTTAGTTTTCATTTGCTTAATGTTTCTTTCATAACATCCAGGTTGACAGTTACTCTTTTAAAATATTGAATGCATAATTCCACTGTCTTCTATTTTCCACTACTTTTAATGCAACATTAGATGTGATTCCTTTAGAGGTAAGGTAAAATATCTTTCTTTTGCTGCTTTAAAGATTTTTATTACTGTCTTGCTTTTCACCAGTTTTACAATAATGTGTGCAGGTTAGGTTTTCCTTGTTATCCTACTTGAGTTCATAGTTGTTCCTGAAGTATAATCTGATGTGAAAAAAAAATTCAGTCATCACCCCTCCATTTGTTGCTTCTACTTCGTTCTTTCATTTCTCCTCTGAAACACTAATTATGCACTGATAAGAACTTATCACTGGGCTTTATCTACTCTTTGCCGACAAAGGTCCGTATGGTCAAGGCTATGGTTTTTCTAGTGGTCATGTATGGATGTGAGAGTTGGACCGTAAAGAAGGCTGAGTGCCAAAGAATTGATGCTTTTGAACTGTACTGTGGGAAAAGACTCTTGAGAGTCCCTTGGACTGTAAGGAGATCAAATCAGTCAATCCTAAAGGAAATCAACCTTGAATATTCTTTGGAAGGACTGATGCTGACATTCCATACTTGGGCCACCTGATGTGAAGAGTCAGCTCATTGGAAAAGATTGAGGACAGGGGAAGAAGGGATCAACAGGAGGAGATGGTTGGATGGCATTATTGATGAAATGGACATGAGTTTGAGCAAACTCAGGGACATAGTGAAGGACAGGGAAGCCATGGGTTGCAAAGAGTCAGACTTAGTGACTGAACAACTGAACAACAACAACGAATCTACTCTTGGGAATTTTCTGTTCCTTTGTTTCACTTTTCTTTGATCTGAATTATTTTTTCTGATCTATCATTTCACTAATTTTTCCCTTAGTTGCTGAATCTAAAATTCTGTTAAATTCATCTACTGACTTCTTAATTTTCATTACTGTTTCCTTTTCTACAAATTTCCATTTAAAAAAGAATTTTTATAGCTTGCTCTTCCTCTTTTTTCTCGTGTACATATTAAGAATACTAATTTCACGCCAGTCAGAATGGCTGCGATCCAAAAGTCTACAAGCAATAAATGCTGGAGAGGGTGTGGAGAAAAGGGAACCCTCTTACACTGTTGGTGGGAATGCAAACTAGTACAGCCACTATGGAGAACAGTGTGGAGATTCCTTAAAAAACTGGAAATAGAACTGCCTTATGATCCAGCAATCCCACTGCTGGGCATACACACTGAGGAAACCAGAATTGAAAGAGACACGTGTACCCCAATGTTCATCGCAGCACTGTTTATAATAGCCATGACATGGAAGCAACCTAGATGTCCATCAGCAGACAAATGGATAAGAAAGCAGTGGTACATATACACAATGGAGTATTACTCAGCCATTAAAAAGAATACATTTGAATCAGTTCTAATGAGGTGGATGAAACTGGAGCCTATTATACAGAGTGAAGTAAGCCAGAAAGAAAGGCACCAATACAGTATACTAACGCATATATATGGAATTTAGAAAGATGGTAACAATAACCCTGTATACGAGACAGCAAAAGAGACATTGATGTATAGAACAGTCTTATGGACTCTGTGGGAGAGGGAGAGGGTGGGAAGATTTGGGAAAATGACATTGAAATACGTTTAATATCATGTATGAAACGAGTCGCCAGTCCAGATTCGATGCACCATACTGGATGCTTGGGGCTGGTGCACTGGGACGACCCAGAGGGATGGTATGGGGAGGGAGGAGGGAGGACGCTTCAGGATGGGGAACACATGTATACCTGTGGCGGATTCATTTCAATAAAAAAAAAAGGGGGGGAAAGAAATCTTAAAAAAAAAAAATTACACCAAAAAAAAAAAAAAAAAAAAGAATACTAATTTAAAGTTGTATGATAGAAAACCTGGAAGTCTTGTGCAATAATTGCTTTTTGCTTGTTATTCATTCAAGTATTTATTTTTGTGCCTTAAAAAAATTCTTGTTGTCCATATGTGTATAAAGTTTGTAGAGATAATATGAGGCTCTTGGAAGATTATATCTCCCTGTGCAAGCACTCAGTCGAGTCCGATTCTTTGTGACCCCATGGACTGTAGCCTGCCAGGCTCCTCTGGCCATGGGATTTTCCAGGCAAGAATACTGGAGTGGGTTGCCTTTTCCTTCTCCAGGAAATCTTTTCAACCCAGGGATCAAACCCAGGTCACCTGCATTACAGACAGATTCCTTACCCTCTGAACCACCAGGGAAGTCATTCTATTTCCTATAGAGAGAATTTAATTTTGCTTTTGGTAGATGGTTGGGACAGAGAAGATCACCTTAATTCAGTTAGGGACTGAGCTTCAGACAGTTAATCAGAAACAAGCTCATCTGTCATTTCATTCTAAAATCTTCAGAAGTGGGGCTTCAGACTTTTTGAGGATTATTTACATTTTCTACCTTATTCCTAGAGTACAGCCTTTCAGTTCAGTTCAGTCGCTCAGTTGTGTCTGACTCTTTGTGACTCCATGAACCACAGCACACCAGGCCTCCTTGTCCATCACCAACTCCCGGAGTCCACCCAAACCCATGTCCATTGTGTTGGTGATGCCATCCAACCATCTCATCCTCAGTCGTCCCCTTCTCCTCCTGCCCTCAATCTTTCCGAGCATCAGGGTCTTTACAAATGAGTCAGCTCTTCGCATCAGGTGGCCAAAGTATTGGAGTTTCAGCTTCAACATCAGTCTCTCCAGTGAACACTCAGGACTGATCTCCTTTAGGATGGACTGGTTGGATCTCCTTGCAGTCCAAGGGACTCTCAAGAGTCTTCTCCAATGCCACAGTTCAAAAACATCAATTCTTCGGCACTTAGCTTTCTTTATAGTCCAACTCTCACATCCATACATGACTACTGGAAAAACCATAGCCTTGACTAGACGGATCTTTGTTGGCAAAATAATGTGTCTGCTTTTTAATATGCTTTGTAGGTTTGTCAAAACTTTCCTTCCAAGGAGTAAGCATCTTTTAATTTCATGGCTGCAATCACCACCCACGGTGATTTTGGAGCCCAGAAAAATAAAGTCAGCCACTGTTTCCACTGTCTCCCCATCTTTCCTATAAAAAGAATTTAATTTTGCTTTTGGTAGGTGGTTGGGATGGAGAAGATCACCTTAATTCAGTTAGGGACTGAGCTTCAGACAGTTAATCAGAAACAAGCTTGTCTGTCATTTCATTCTAAAATGGGATGTTTAATAGAGTTCTACCTTTACTCCAACCACAGCCTATGAGGTTTTTGGAAGGTCTGCCCCATTTCTTTGTTGCTCAGGCTGTCACTCTTTGCTCAGCTTTGAATGCTCTTAGCTGCTACTTTTGAATCAGTAAATGCCTTGGTAGAAAACATGTTGCCAGATATCAGATCCACCTCTCTGAACGTTCTGTCTGAAATCTTAATTATTTAAGCACTCATGCCTTGGGCACTCTCAGGTGCTTTTAATAGGTTAGAAAACAATTTTGTGAGGTTTTGTAGTTATTCTCAGGGAGACAGCTAATCTGAAACAAACTAGTCTGGCATTTTATTCTAAAATTTTAGTGTTTGCCACAGCCTACCATTCTGACTGTGTGTTCCTTCTTCTTCCACCTTGCTCATTGTGCTTCAACCACTCTGAGCTTGTACTTCCCAGCCTAGGATCTTTGTACTTGCTTTTCCTGTGTCTGGAATTCTTTCTCTCTTCATCTCCCTCTCCTCACCTAGAAAATGTCTTTTAGCACCTTTAATTTCCATTTACTTAATCTTTTTAGCACTTATGACATTTGTATTAAATTACTGTGCAATTAGGTGTTTAATGCTTCAGAACGTATTCATTTCCTATGGCTGCTGTAACAAACTACTACAAACTTGGTGACTGAAAACAACACAGATTTATTCTCTCACAGCTCTGAAGCCCAGAAATCAAATCCATTTCACCAGGCTAAATAAGGTGTTGGCTGGGCTGGTTAGTGTTAATTGCTCAGTTGTGTCCAACTCTTTGTGACCCTATGAAATATAGCCCGCCAAGCTCCTCTGGCCTTGGGATTCTCCAGGCAAGAATACTGGATTGGGTAGCCATTCCCTTCTCCAGGGATCTTTGCAACTCAGGGATAGAATTTAGGTTTTCTGCATTGCAGGTGGATTCTTTACCAACTGAATCCACAGGGAAGCCTCTAAAGGTAAGGTGTTGGTTGTGCTGGATCCTTTTGGAGGCTCAGGATGATCCTTGTGATTATGATGGAGCCACCCAGATAATCCATGATAATCTCTGTCTTGAAATCTTTAATCACATATTCAAAGGTCCTATTGCCATTTAAAGTGACATTCACAGGTTTGGGGATTAGGCTGTATCTTCCAGGTGCCCAGTCAGCATGGAAAGCAAACTTCACAAGGGCTGGAATTTTTTTCTTGTTCACCATTGAATCTCTAGCATATGATCTACTTGAATATTTGTGGAATGAGTTCTTCCTCTCCAGGCCAGCAAGACACTTATTGTGTGTTGACACAGAGGCTTTCTCAAGAAAAATGACTGAACAGAAAATGGCTGTGGACTAATAGTTACTCTGAGCACCTACAGTGTATCAGGCAGTGAGCTAAGATTTTTATACTGTTGCCTCCTTTAATTTTTACGAAAGCTTTCTGAGATAACTAGAGCTTAGAGAAGTTAAGTAACCTGCTCAAAATCACAAGGCAATTCAGTAGCCAAGCTCACATTCAAATTTGGGTCTTTCTGACTGCAGATTTCAAGCTTCTAGTATATATGTGGAAGGTTCCTTATAATCAAGCAGCTCATAGTTTAGTAGTAATATTTAATATTTAGTCAGTGGTTTACAAAGATCCTGTGCGGACACATGTAGTTTTATTTAAGACTCCCAAATAGGAGGAAACAATCTGTATCCTGCAAAGGTAGCAACCATGTATTAATGGAAAAGACCCTGTGTTAATGGGAAAAGACCCTGATGCTGGGAAAGACAGAAGGCATAAGGAGAAGGGGCTGGCAGAGAATGAGATGGCTGGGTGGCATCACTGACTCGGACATGAATTTGAGCAAACTGGGAGAAAGTGAAGGACAGGGAAGCCTAATGTGCTGAGGTCCATGGGGTCACAAAGAATCAGACATGATTTAGAGACTGAACAACAACAAATGTGTTAATGAGCAAACAGTAACAGACCTAATAAACATTTAGCATTTCAACTTGGAAACATTAGTGTGTAAATTAACTTTTGAAAATTATTATTAATGAGCAATGTCAATGGATAGAAAAATCTACATTTTTCTTAAAAACATAATTAAAGTTCTGAGTACCCTAGTTTATAATAGCCCATTAACATGCAGCTTTTGACAGGCAGTCTCCTTAATAAAACTTCACAGGAATCTCTAATTATGTGCAACTGAAAGTTTATTATCTTTTCATTATTTGATGCTGATAAAAGAAATGGCTGAAATGTTAGAGCTTATGGATCTCTCTTGTGTTAGCTAAAGACTATTCTTTGAGCCTATGACTCATTCATATTATTTGAGAATCTGTGTTTTATATTTTTTCAAGGTCATAGGGACAGGCTTTATTCTTGGTCCTTTCTGCCTCTAAGTTTTTGCTCTGTATGGGTGAAAGCCTGATGTGAGAAATCTTGTTTCAAAGGAATAGAAATGTCTAAATTTTTCTATCAAATGATCTGTTAACAGAGGTATTAGCAGATGGGTTGAATTAGGGGAAATAAAAGGCTTCTTTATCAATATCTGTAAGGCAGTCCTGGATGGGTCATCACGCAACAGATGCTGGGAGCTTAGGTTCCTACTCATCATGTGATAGCACTGTCTCTTGTAAGAATAGTGACAACCCATCTGCCTGCCTGACTGGGTTGAGAACCCTCTTGGAGTGATGCCTATCTGTTCAAACATTTTTTAACAAGTAAGAGAACTTTCTGATTCCACAGAAGGGAAGAGAGGTGTCAAAATATTCCTCCACAGTTCTTTATTTAAAAGTTGCCACCGTTTAGTCCACTACTGTGTGTACTAACAAATTTCACATCCACTTCAGAATTTGGTTAAAATCATCTCTGACAAATAACTCAACGTAGAGAAATGTAATAACAGGAAAAGGTATAAAAAAAAAATAAAAGTTTCAATTTAAAAATAGCATTTTTTTTTCTTGATTGTAAGATTAATACATGTTTATTATAAAGAAAGTCAGAACGTTTTGGCCAACTCAATATATACATATGTACACACACACACACACATCCATATACAATGCTTGTAAAAATGAGATGCTCTTTTTCATAGTGAGTTTTAAACTTGTTTTTTCACTTAACAATATATTGTCATCATCTAAATCTATACAGGTTTATTTTAATTATTGCATAGTATGAGTGTACTGTAACTTATCCTTTCACTGTTGAGGGGCACTTTGCTTGTCTGCATTGTTTTCTATTATAGACAACATAATAATCAATCTTCATTCACATATATCTTTCTACAGATGGTCTTCAAATTAAATCAACAAATATTTCTTTATTCTAGGTAATGGAGGTATGTACCTGATTGGACAGACAGACATTGTCTGTCTCAGTAGGCTTAGAGTAGAGGAGTGAAATTAGCTATTAAAAACAGGTAATTAAAAGTGAGATGGTTATTAAATGGGCAACTCAAAGTACCATAGAAATGTATAGTAAATAGATTTTCTTGGTTTTGGTAAGTCAGGTACAGCCTATCAGAGGACAAGTCATTTAAACTGACATCTGAAAGATGAACAAAAAAGTTTGCAGATGAAATTGATCCAGGGGCACTGGGTACTTGAGGTGGAGTAAACAGTATGTTAAGGGCCAGAGTCAGAGAAAGCATGACATGTTCATGACTGTAAGGAAGGTAAGGATGTAGGGAGTGAGCAGGAGAGAGGCACAAAATGATACCTGGCAGTGCAGCAAGGGGCTTGATTTTGTGAAAGAAGTATTAAGGGTGATCTGGAGGATTTTAGGCAAGCGAGTGACACGGTTACTCTGAATTTAAAGTTTTACTTAGAGTTACATAATATTTTTTTAAATTTTATTTTATTTAACTTTACAATATTGTATTGGTTTTGCTGTATATCAAAATGAATCTGCCACAGGTATACATGTGTTCCCCATCCTGAACCCTCCTCCCTCCCTATACCATCCCTCTGGGTAAAAAGATAGAAGAAGAATGAAAATTACCTATTAAAAACACTGAAAATAGATGAGAAAAATTCTAAATAAAATATTGGCAAATTGCATCCAAAAAAAATAAATAAAATAAAGTTTTACTTGTAACACTGATAGTACTGCATACTGTTTGGATTTTGAGCTTGAAAGAAAAGAGAAGGATCACAGGAGAATCTCCATTTTCCAGCTTGAGGATACCTGGAACTGTGTGCCAGGTGCCACATCCTTGGTAGAGAAGCTGCTTTGAGGAGGGAGGATGTTATAATTTAAGACATTCTGAGTTTGAGTTACACCCAGGTATCAAAATGGAGATGTCTATAAGTAAGCAGATAGCTTTACAGCTCTCATGAAAGGACTTAGCTACAGATGTAGCTTTGTGAGTCCTCAGCACCTAGATGATGATCAAAATGGGAGAGGAGGTGATCAAAGACAATAGAAGAAGGGCCTTTACAGAGTCCTGAGAAATTCCTTTAAGTGAGTGTGGTGTTGGGGAGATGGTGGCAGATCAGATCAGATCAGTCACTCAGTCGTGTCCGACTCTTTGCGACCCCATGAATCGCAGCACGCCAGGCCTCCCTATCCATCACCAACTCCCAGAGTTCACTCAGACTCACGTCCACCAAGTCAGTGATGCCATCTAGCCATCTCATCCTCTGTCGTCCGCTTCTCCTCCTGCCCCTGATCCCTCCCAGCATTAGTCTTTTCCAATGAGTCAACTCTTCACATGAGGTGGCCAAAGTACTGGAGTTTCAGCTTTAGCATCATTTCTTCCAAAGAAATCCCAGGGCTGATCTCCTTCAGAATGGATTGGTTGGATCTCCTTGCAGTCCAAGGGACTCTCAAGCGTCTTCTCCAACACCACAGTTCAAAAGCATCAATTCTTCGGTGCTCAGCCTTCTTCACAGTCCAACTCTCACATCCATACATGACCACAGGAAAAACCATAGCCTTGACTAACTGGACCTTTGTTGGCAAAGTAATGTCTCTGCTTTTGAATATTCTATCTAGGTTGGTCATAACTTTCCTTCCAAGGAGTAAGCGTCTTTTAATTTCATGGCTGCTGTCACCATCTGTAGTGATTTTGGATCCCAGAAAAATAAAGTCAGCAACGGTTTCCACTGTTTCCGCATCTATTTCCCATGAAGTGATGGGACCGGATGCCATGATCTTTGTTTTCTGAATGTTGAGCTTTAAGTAGGTGTCAAAAACACTGAACCAGAGAGTACAAAATCAAAGAATGCAAGAGAGAAAAATATTGCTCTAGATGGAGAAAGCGGTACATTGTAGCAAATGTTGAGACAGGTTCGGTGATGTTGGAAGTGAGGAGTATGGCTATAGGATCATGGAGACCACTGATGACCTCGCTGAGAGCAGTTTGATGGAGCTGAAGGAATAGCTTGGGAGTAGAATAAGGAGATAGGGAATGTGAAAAAAGTGTGATACTTTCCTTAGGGTGTAATTCAAGTAATGGAATTGACAGCCAATGGTACTTCATATAAATTTTGACACATTTTCCCTACTTATCTTTTGGAAAGGTTTTATATATTTATGGTCTTTCCTATAGCTTTATGAGTGTTCATTTTCACATACTTTGCCACCTTTTAAAAAATTATCCACAATGTCATAAGCAAACAAGACGAACCTAAGTTATTTTTAATTTGTATTTGACTATAAATGTAGTTGAACAGTTCATATTTTTGGACCATGTTTAATCCTTCTTTTGTGAGTGACACACTTTTTTCATTTTTCTGTTATGTACTTTGATTTAAAAAAATGATTTGGAAGATCTGTATATGTCGATGATTGTAACCCATGTCTGTCATATATACTACAGTATTTTATCTTGCTTATCCTATTTTTTTGTTCATAAAAAGATCTTTAACAGTTTTGTGTATAAAATCTAATTGTGCTTTTTATTATGGTTTCTGTCTTTGGTGTTTTTCTCAGAAAGGCCCTACCTCACTACTGTACTGCAAGTCTATACTTTTCTTCTAATTAATTAAATTTTATTCTAATTAATTCATGCTTTGAATTTTTCTTTTTTTTTCTTTTTTTTAGTTTGACTTTGTTTTACATTTTTATTTTTATTTATTTTTATTTTTTAAATTTTATTTTATTTTTTAACTTTACAATATTGTATTGGTTTTGCTGTATATCAAAATGAATCCGCCACAGGTATACATGTGTTCACCATCCTGAACCCTCCTCCCTCCTCCTTCTCCATACCATCCCTCTGGGTTGTCCCAGTGCACCAGCCCCAAGCATCCAGTATTGTGCATCGAATCTGGACTGGCAACTCATTTCGTATATGATATTATACATATTTCAATGCCATTCTCCCAAATCATCCCACCCTCTCCCTCTGCCACAGAGTTCAAAAGACTGTTCTATATATCAGTGTCTTTTTTGCTGTCTCATATACAGGGTTATTGTTACCATCTTTCTAAATTCCATATATATGCGTTAGTATACTGTATTGGTGTTTTTCTTTCTGGCTTACTTCACTCTGTATAATAGGCTCCAGTTTCATCCACCTCATTAGAGTGGATTCAAATGTATTCTTTTTCATGGCTGAGTAATACTCCGTTGTGTATATGTACCACTGCTTTCTTATCCATTCATCTGCTGATGGACATCTAAGTTGCTTCCATGTCCTGGCTATTATAAACAATGCTGCAATGAACAGTAGGGTACACGTGTCTCTTTCAATTCTGGTTTCCTCAGTGTGTATGCCCAGCAGTGGGATTGCTGGATCATAAGGCAGTTCTATTTCCAGTTTTTTAAGGAATCTCCACACTGTTCTCCATAGTGGCTGTACTAGTTTGCATTCCCACCAACAGTGTAAGAGGGTTCCCTTTTCTCCACACCCTCTCCAGCATTTATTGCTTGTAGACTTGAATCGCAGCCATTCTGACTGGCGTAAAATGGTACCTCATAGTGGTTTTGATTTGCATTTCTCTGATAATGAGTGACGTTGAGCATCTTTTCATGTGTTTGTTAGCCATCTGTATGTCTTCTTTGGAGAAATGTCTATTTAGTTCTTTGGCCCATTTTTTGATTGGGTCATTTATTTTTCTGGAATTGAGCTGTAGGAGTTGCTTGTATATTTTTGAGATTAGTTGTTTGTCAGTTGCTTCATTTGCTATTATTTTCTCCCATTCTGAAGGCTGTCTTTTCACCTTGCTAATAGTTTCCTTTGTTGTGCAAAAGCTTTTAAGTTTAATTAGGTCCCATTTGTTTATTTTTGCTTTTATTTCCAATATTCTGGGAGGTGGGTCATAGAGGATCCTGCTGTGATGTATGTCAGAGAGTGTTTTGCCTATGTTCTCCTCTAGGAGTTTTATAGTTTCTGGTCTTATGTTTAGATCTTTAATCCATTTTGAGTTTATTTTTGTGTATGGTGTTAGAAAGTGCTCTAGTTTCATTCTTTTACAAGTGGTTGACCAGTTTTCCCAGCACCACTTGTTAAAGAGATTAATCTTTAATCTTTTATCCATTGTATATTCTTGCCTCCTTTGCCAAAGATAAGGTGTCCATATATGCGTGGATTTATCTCTGGGCTTTCTGTTTTGTTCCATTGATCTGTATTTCTGTCTTTGTGCCAGTACCATACTGTCTTGATGACTGTGGCTTTGTAGTAGAGCCTGAAGTCAAGCAGGTTGATTCCTCCAGTTCCATTCTTCTTTCTCAAGATAGCTTTGGCTATTCGAGGTTTTTTTATTTCCATACAAATTGTGAAATTATTTGTTCTAGCTCTGTGAAGAATACCATTGGTAGCTTGATAGGGATTGCATTGAATCTATAAATTGCTTTGGGTACTATACTCATTTTCACTATATTGATTCTTCCAATCCATGAACATGGTATATTTCTCCATCTATTAGTGTCCTCTTTGATTTCTTTCACCAGTGTTTTATAGCTTTCTATATATAGGTCTTCAGTTTCTTTAGGTAGATATATTCCTAAGTATTTTATTCTTTTTGTTGCAGTGGTGAATGGAATTGTTTCCTTAATTTCTCTTTCTATTTTCTCATTATTAGTGTATAGGAATGCAAGGGATTTCTGCGTGTTGATTTTATATCCTGCAACTTTACTATAATCATTGATTAGTTCTAGTAATTTTCTGGTGGAGTCTTTAGAGTTTTCTATGTAGAGGATCATGTCATCTGCAGTGAGAGTTTTACTTCTTCCTTTCCAATTTGGATTCCTTTTATTTCTTTTTCTGCTCTGATTGCTGTGGCCAAAACTTCCAAAACTATGTTGAATAGTAATGGTGAAAGCGGGCACCCTTGTCTTGTTCCTGACTTTAGAGGAAATGCTTTCAATTTTTCACCATTGAGGATAATGTTTGCTGTGGGTTTGTCATATATAGCTTTTATTATGTTGAGGTATGTTCCTTCTATTCCTGCTTTCTGGAGAGTTTTTATCATAAATGGATGTTGAATTTTGTCAAAGGCTTTCTCTGCATAACTTTTAATTCACATTAAGTTCATTTTAATGTGACATTCAAGATCGAGACTCAACTTTATTTGCTTCCAGTAACTTGTTTATCTAAACATGCTCCACACTAATTTAGAGTTGGAATCAGAAGAAAGAGTAGATTAAGTAAGTGAAAAGGAAGACTTGAAAGAGCAGATGACTCCAGGTTATAGTAACTGGATATTCAAAGGCCCTGAGGTGGAAAGGGGCCTTGTGATGTCAAGTTCGTAAAAAGGCTAGTATGACTGAAGCTCAGAACAGGGCAAGAGTAGTGTTATATGAGGCTGGAAAAGTACGTGTAGACCTTGTATTTAGGGTCCTATTAAATACCTATTAGTTTTTGTTTCAGGGCAGTAGGAAGCCAAGACAGTATTTGAAGTGACAGCATAATTTTTACATTTTGAAGAAAACAAAATACACTTAGTTTGAAATTGGGGTAAGGACTGGCAGAGAGCAGGAGTATATTAAGGAGACCACTGGGAGAGATTATGTTAGTAGCCTAAATAATAGTTGATAGTAACTTAAGTGTGAGCAAGGGAGATGAGAGAAATAGTACAATAGAATTAAAGATATTTAGAAGGAAAATAAAATTTGACTTAGGGAGAACATCAGTCAGAGGTTGTTTGAAGAAATAAAACTACTCCAAGATACTATGGATCAGGAAAGTAATTAATAGAGGGGACTGGGTATTTATTAACCAAGAGCTGGAGGAACCGAAGTGGGTGACAGCTATCATTAGATCTCAGGTTTCACTGTTGGCTTTCAGGGAGCCAGCTGATCACAAGAACCATAAGAAAGGACTGCCATGATAACGTATGTCTCTTTTACCTGGGTGAGTGATTTATAGGAAATTATCTGTAAGCCGCTATGAAAGGGTTTGCCTGCTGTTGCTGAAGACAAAGAAAAAGGCTTTCAATTCTTGGACATTTGAAATTTCATGGTAATGCCTCTTATTGTAGCAGTCTAACCAAGAATTCACTGGCAGATACCCTGGTCTCTAGGTTTCTACCCATTATTCTCCAGAGGAGAAATACAGAAGGGAAAAATTGGGGTTGGCTTACTAGCAGACAGTTAACACAAGAAGTGAAAGAGATAAAGGTGTTAATGATGACACCCATATTTCTGGCACAGGTAACTGGATGGATATAGTGTCATTTGATAAATATATACAGGAAACAGTATGATCACATTTGAGGGTACTACCAGAAGAAGTGAGCTTCCCAGGTTGTGCTAGTGGTAAAGAAGCTGCCTGCCAATGTGGGAGACTTAAGAGACACGAGTTTGATCCTTGGGTCCGGAAGACCCCATGGAAAAGGAAATGGCAACCCACTCTAATATTCTGGCCTGGAGAATCCCATGGACAGAGAAGCCTGGCAGGCTACAATCCATAGGGTCACAAAGAGTTGGACAAAGCTGAAGTGACTTAGCACACACCAGTGGAAGTATTTTCTGTATAAATAGTAAATATTTATCTGACACAAGTATGTTTCTAGCATTTGTTCTAAGTGCTTTTACATAGGTTAACTCATTTAATCTTCACAAAATTTCATGAAGTAGGTATGAATATTATTTTCATAGAGGAGAAAACTGGCACACCAAGAAGAAAATAACAAATGTTGGTGAGGATATAGAGAAAAGAAAACCTTGGTGCCCCATTGATAGTGTAAACTGGCTCAGCCACTATGGAAAAGAGTATGGAGGCACCGCAAAAAATTTAAAAAAAAATTACTATATGGTCCAGAAATTCCACTTCTGGGTATTTATTCAAAGAAAACAAAAACACAAAATCAAAAAGATGTATTCACCTCCATGTTCATTGCAGCATTTTATATATAGTGTATATATATGCACACACACACACACACAAGTGTGTGCTAAGTCACTCAGGCATGTCCAACCCTTTGTGACCCTTTGGACTGTAGCCACTAGGCTCCTCTGTCTATGGGATTCTCCAGGCAAGGATACTAGAGTGGCTTGCCATGCCCTCCTCCAGGGGATTTTCCCGACCCAGGGATTGAACCTGCATCTCTTAAGTCTCCTGCATTGGCAGGAGGTTTCTTTATCACTAGCACTACCAAGGAAGCCCATACACATACACACTCATAATGGACTATTTATGTTTATATAATAATGGACTATATATATATATATATACACACACATATACATATTTAGCCATAAAAAGAACATCTTGCCATTTCTGACTACATGGATTAATCTTGAGGGCTTATACTAGGTGAAATAAGTTAGAAAATATTATATGATCTCACTTATATATGGAATCTAACAACAACAAACAGCCCCAAGCTCATGGATATGGAGAACAGACTGGTGGTTACCAGAGGCAGGAGTTGCAAGGGGTGGGAAAAATGGGTGAAAGAAGTTATTATAAAGTAGAGCTTCCAGCTGTAAAATAAATGTCTTGGAGATGTAATATATAGCACACTGGCTATAGTTAACAATATTGTACATCTGAAAGTTGCTAAGAGAGTAGATCTTAAAATTTTTCATCATAATAAAATTTTTTGTTGCTATTTTTTAGTGACTATATTAATTATACTTTGGTCATTTCTCAATATATACAAATAAGGAATCATTGTACACCTGGAACTAATGTTAGATATTAATTTAAGAAACTTTGCAAAGGATACAGAGCTAATAAGTGGTGTAATTGAGATTTCATATCTGGCACTAGACTCTGTTATTTTAACCCTGATAAACTGCTATGATAAAATTCATAAACTTGATTTTTAACATATTGATTTAGAGATGCCTTTGAGACATTTTAAAAGAAATGTAGGCAATTAAAAAAAATGAGGTGTGGTTGTATGATTTGGAAGTGTAGAGGTGAGCTCTGGTTGGAGATTTTGAGTCTTCTGCTGTATCATGCCTTGTGGTTGGGAATCAGGCTCCTCAGGTAATGAGTACAGAGTTAGAGGAGCGAAATGCTTGGAACTGAGTTTAAAGAAATGCAAACATTTGAGAGCTCTGTAGGCAAGATGCAAGCTTTCCAAGGACCCGGAGAAGGAACACTTAAAGATGTTGGAGTAAAATTAGGAAATTGAGGGGAAGGCGCCAAGATGGCGGAGGAGTAGGACGGGGAAAACACTTTCTCCCCCACAAATTCATCAAAAGAGCATTTAAACGTCGAGTAAATTCCACAAAACAACTTCTGAATGCCGGCAGAGGACATCAGGCACCCAGAAAAGCAACCCAACTCCTCGAAAGGAGGTAGGAAAAAATATTAAAGACAATAAAAGAGACAAAAGAGGGAGGGACGGAGTTCCGTCCCGGGAAGGGAGTCTTAAAAAGAGAGAAGTTTCCAAACACCAGGAAACCTTCTCACTGCCGAATCCGTGCCGAGCTTTGGAAGCACAGAGGACAACATAACAGGGAGAAAAAATAAATAAACAATTAAAACTCGCAGATTGCGAGCCCTACGGTAACTCCTCCAGCGGAGAAGCAGCGCAGACGCCTGCATCCGCCTGCATCCGCCATTAGCAAGCGGGGGCTGGGCAGGGAGGCGCAGCGCGGGCTGCATCGCTGAGAGTAAGAATCTGGCCTGAATACCCTGAGCACTATCTGAGCGAAATAATTTGGGCAAGCAAACCAGACTGTGGGATATCTACCATGCGAAAAGCCAGCCCTAACCTAAGACACCGCCAGCCCGCGCACGGAACAAAGGACTAAACAGAGGTAGCCAGCTGCAAACCTTCCCCCTCTGGTGACAGGCAGCCAGAGCCGGAAGGGGGCAATCGCAGCCCCAGAGAGACATTATCTATAAAACTGGCTTCTTTGCTAACTAAAACTTATTGGGGGTCTGGACGGTCAACATCTGCCTGAGAAGGTGTGCCGGTTTTACACCCAGATAACCAAGTGGCGGGGAGGCGATAAGTCGCAGCATTGGCGCTCACCAAACACCTCATCACCTGAGCTGCTCGGACCTGGGAAGAGCACAAAACGCAGCCCCAACTGAGTCTGCGCCTCTGAGGACTACCTGAGTGCCTGAACCAGAGCGGCTTGGACCTGGGAGGTGCGTGCAACCCAGGGCCAGCCTCGGATTGTTCCCGGCGGAACAACCTAGAGCCTGAGCAGTGTGGGCAGGGAGGCTACACGCGCCGTGAGCGGGGGCAGACCCAGTGTGGCTGAGGCACTGCGAACGCACGCCAGTGTCATTTGTTTGCAGCATCCCTCCCTCCCTCCCCATAGCGCGACTGAACAAAGAGAAGAAATACAGCTCCACCCACCAGAACACCGACACAAGCTTCCCTAACCAGGAAACCTTGATAAGCCACCTCTACATACCCACACACAGCAAGGAAACGCCACAATAAAGAGAACTCCACAAACTGCCAGAATACAGAAAAGACTCCCAAACTCAGCAATTTAAACAAGATGAAGAGACAGAGGAATACCCAGCAGATAAAGGAACAGGATAAATGCCCACCAAACCAAACAAAAGAGGAAGAGATAGGGAATCTACCTGATAAAGAATTCCAAATAATGATAGTGAAATTGATCCAAAATCTTGAAATTAAAATGGAATCACAGATAAATAGCCTGGAGACAAGGATTGAGAAGATGCAAGAAAGGTTTAACAAGGACCTAGAAGAAATAAAAAAGAGTCAATATATAATGAATAATGCAATAAATGAAATTAAAAACACTCTGGAGCCAACAAATAGTAGAATAACAGAGGCAGAAGATAGGATTAGTGAATTAGAAGATAGAATGGCAGAAATAAATGAATCAGAGAGGATAAAAGAAAAACGAATTAAAATAAATGAGGACAATCTCAGAGACCTCCAGGACAATATTAAACACTACAACATTCGAATCATAGGGGTTCCAGAAGAAGAAGACAAAAAGAAAGACCATGAGAAAATACTTGAGGAGATAATAGTGGAAAACTTCCCTAAAATGGGGAAGGAAATAATCACCCAAGTCCAAGAAACCCAGAGAGTCCCAAACAGGATAAACCCAAGGAGAAACACCCCAAGACACATATTAATCAAATTAACAAAGATCAAACACAAAGAACAAATATTAAAAGCAGCAAGGGAAAAACAACAAATAACACACAAGGGAATTCCCATAAGGATAACAGCTGATCTTTCAATAGAAACTCTTCAAGCCAGGAGGGAATGGCAAGACATACTTAAAATGATGAAAGAAAATAACCTACAGCCCAGATTATTGTACCCAGCAAGGATCTCATTCAAGTATGAAGGAGAAATCAAAAGCTTTTCAGACAAGCAAAAGCTGAGAGAATTCTGCACCACCAAACCAGCTCTCCAACAAATACTAAAGGATATTCTCAAGACAGGAAACACAAAAATGGTGTATAAACTCGAACCCAAAACAATAAAGTAAATGGCAACGGGATCATACTTATTAGTAATTACCTTAAACGTAAATGGGTTGAATGCCCCAACCAAAAGACAAAGACTGGCTGAATGGATACAAAAACAAGACCCCTACATATGTTGTCTACAAGAGACCCACCTCAAAACAGGGGACACATACAGACTGAAAGTGTAGGGCTGGAAAAAGATTTTCCATGCAAATTGGGACCAAAAGAAAGCAGGAGTCACAATACTCGTATCAGATAAATTAGACTTTAAAACAAAGGCTGTGAAAAGAGACAAAGAAGGTCACCACATAATGATCAAAGGATCAATCCAAGAAGAAGATACAACAATTATAAATATATATCCACCCAACATGGGAGCACCGCAGTATGTAAGACAAATCCTAACAAGTATGAAAGGAGAAATTAACAATAACACAATAATAGTGGGAGACTTTAATACCCCACTCACACTTATGGATAGATCAACTAAACAGAAAATTAACAAGGAAAAAAAAAAAAAACAACATGTATCTATAAAGCTCACTAAAGCAAAGCACAGTAAAATGAGGTATGGCAATAAAAGGCGTTAAATTTATCAAAAAAAAAAAAAAATAAAGTGCTGAAAAATTAAAAAAAATAAAATTAGGAAATTATGATAGTCTAGAAAAGAATTTTTCAAAAGGAGAGTGTAGTAAAAAATGTGTACATTGGTGACCTTATCCAGAGTTGGTTTGCTCAAATGATAGAGATAGAAGCCACTCTAGTGTGGGCTAGGAGTGAGGTAGGGATGATAGAGACAGCAAATGTGGACTCTTCTTGTGAGATGACAGATTCAGTTTTGGATGCAGGAGAATTTTGTTCAAGAGGTGGTTTTTGTTTCTAATTGCTTATTTTCAAGAGGGACAGACCTAAAGCATCCCATTTTATTTTATTTTTTAAAATAAGTTATATCAGTTAGAGTTTATTTTACTTGTTGTTCAGTTGTTCAGTCATGTCTGATTCTTCGTGTCCCCATGAACTGGTACACCAGGCTTGCCTGTCCTTCACCATCTCCCAGAGCTCATTCAAACTTATGTCCATTGAGTTGGTGATGCCATCCAACCATCTCATCCTCTGTTGTCCCCTTCTCCTCCTGCCTTCAATCTTTCCCAGTATCAGGATCTTTTCTAATGAGTCAAGTCTTTGAATCAGGTGGCCAAAGTATTGGAGCTTCAACTTCAGCATCAGTCCTTCCAATGAATATTCAGGACTTATTTCCATTAGGATTGATTGGTTTGATCTCCTTGCAGTCCAAGGGACTCTCAAGAGTCTTCTCCAACACCATAGTTCAAAAGCATCGGTTCTTCAGCACTCAGCCTTGTTTATGGTCTAACTCTTCAGGACTGATCTCCTTGCAGTCCAAGGGACTCTCAAGAGTTTTCTCCAACACCACAGTTCAAAAGCATCAGTTCTTCAGTGCTCAGCCTTGTTTATGATCCAACTATCACATCCATACATGACTACTGGAAAAACCACAGCTTTAATTAAACGGACCTTTGTTGGCAAAGTAATGTCTCTGCTTTTTAATATGTTGTCTAGCTTTGTCATAGCTTTTCTTCCAAGGAGCATGTGCCTTTTAATTTCATGGCTGCAATCACCATCTGCAGTGATTTTGGAGCCCAAGAAAACAAATTCTGTCATTGTTTCCCCATCTACTTGTCATAAAGTGGTGGGACTGGATGCCATGATCTTAGGTTTTTGAATGCTGAGTTTTAAGTCAGCTTTTTCACTCTCTTTCACTTTCATCAAGAGGCTTTTTAGTTCCTTCTTATTTTCTGCCATAAGGATGGCATATCTGAGGTTATTGATATTTCTCCCAGCAATCTTTATTCCAGCTTGTGCTTCATCCAGCCCGGCATTTCACATGATGCACTCTGCATATAAGTTAAATAAGCAGAGTGACAATATACAGCCTTGATGTACTCCCTTCCCAATTTGGAACCAGTTGGTTGTTCCATGTCTGGTTCTAATGGTTGCTTCTTGACCTGCATACAAGTTTCTCAGGAGGCAGGTAAGGTGGTCTGTAAGAAAAGGAAATTCCAAACTGAAATGACTTTTAACAACATAGGAATAAATTCTCTTGAGTATTTGAAAAATTCACAAAGTTTTGCATTTCCAGCAAGAGTTGATGCAATAATACAGCAATGTCAAAAGGATCTGGGGGGCTGCTCCATCTCTAGGCTCTGTGTCTGCCTCATTTTCCATCTTGCTCCTGATCCAAGATGTCTGTTTCTATTCAGTCTACATGCAGTACTTCTCTTTCTTCCTTCAAATATGGAACAAAGTCTTAAAAAAAAAAGCTTTATTTTATATTGGAGTCTAGTTGATTAACAATGTTGTGTTAGTTTCAGGTATACAGCTAAGTGATTCAGTTATACACACACACACACACACACACACATATTCTTTTTTATATTCATTTCCATTATGGTTTATCAAAGGGTATTAAATATAGTTCCCTGTGCTATACAGGAGGTCCATGTTGGTTATCTGTTTTAAATCTAGTAGTGTGTACATAAATAAATTCCCAGTTTATCCCTCCTCCCACCTTTCCCCTTTGCTAACCATAAGTTTTTTCCTAAGTCTTTGAGTCTATTTCTGTTTTGTAAATAAGTCCATTTGTCTTTTCTTAGATGCCACATATGAGTCATATCATATGATATTTGTCTTTCTCTGTCTGACTTCGCTTAGTATGATGATCTCTGGGTTCATTTGTGTTGGTACAAATTGCATTAATTCTTTTTAAAGGTGGTGTAATATTCCATTATGTGTGTGTGTGTATGTATTACATCTTTATCCATTCATCTGTCAATGGACATATAGGTTGATTGAATGTCTTGGCTATTGTAATTAGTCCTGCAATGAACATTGGGTTGTGTGTATCATTTTGAATTACGGTTTTCCCAGGAGCAGGATTGCTGGATTATATGGTAGTTCTATATTTAGTTTTTAAAGGAATCTCCATATTGTTCTCCATGACAGTTGTACCAATTTACACTCCCTTTCTCCACCCTTTCCAACATTTATTGTTTGTAGACTTTTTGATGATGGCCATTCTGAATAGTGTACAGTTTTGATTTACATTTTTCTAATAATTATCAATGTTGAGCATCTTTTCACATGCCTGTTAGTCATCTGTATATCTTTTTTGTAGAAATGTCTACTTAGATCTTCTGCCCATTTTTTGATTGGGTTGTTTGTTTGTTTTTTGATAATTGAGTGCATGAGTTGCTAGTAAATTTTGGAGATTCATCCCTTGTCAGTCACATCATTTGAAACATTTTCTCCCATTCTGTGGGTTGTCATTTCATTTTGTTTATGCTTTTCTTTGTTGTGCAAAAGCTTTTGAGTTTAATAAGGTCCCATTTATTTTTGTTTTTAATTCCATTACTCTAAGAGATAGATCAAAAAAGATACTGCTGCAATTTATATCAAAGAGTGTTCTGCCTATTTTTTCCCTTAAGTTTTATAGTATCAGGTATTATATTTAGGTCTTTAGTCCATTTTGAGTATATTTTTGTATGTGGTGTTAAAGACTGTTCTGCTTTCACTCTTCTACTTGTAGCTGTCTAGTGTTTTCAGCACCGTTTATTGAAAAGACTCTTTTCTCCATTGCATAGTCTTGTCTCCTTGGTTGTAGATTGATTGACCGCAGATACATGTGTTTGTCTCTGGGCTTTCTGTCTTGTTCCATTGATCTATGTTTCTGTTTTTGTGCCAGTGCCACACTGTTTTGATGAAGAATCCACTTGCAATGCATGAGACATGGGTTTGATTCCTGGGTTGGGAAGATCCCCTGGAGATGGAAATGGCAACCCACTCCAGTATTCTTGCCTGGGAAATCCCATGGTCAGAGCAACCCGGTGGGCTATAATGCATGGGGTTGCAAAGAGTTGGACATGACTTAGCAACTAAGCAACAAAAACAGTAAAGTTTTAGTATAATCAGAAGCCAGGGAGCCTGATGCCTCCAGCTCCATTTTTCTTCCTCAAGATTGCTTTGTCTATTCAGGGTCTTTTGTGTTTCCACACAAATTTTAATGGTGGCTCAGCTGGTAAGGAATCCGCCTGCAATGTGCGAGACCTGGGTTTGATCCCTGGGTTGGGAAGATCCCCTAGCGAAGGGAAAGGCTTCCCACTCCAATACTTTGGCCTGGAGAATTCCGTGACCTGTATAGTCCATGGGGTCACAAAGAGTCCGACACAACTGAGCAACTCTCATAATCACATTCTATGAAAAATGCCATTGGTAATTTGATAGGGATTGCATTGAATCTGTAGATTGCCTTGAGTAGTACAGTCATTTTCACAATATTGACTCTTTCAGTCTAGGAACATGGTATATCTTTCCATCTGTTTGTGTCATCTTTGATTTCTTTCATTAGCGTCTTATAATTTTTGGAGTACAGGTCTTTTGCCTCCTTAGGCAGGTTTATTCGTAGGTATTTTCAAGAAAACTTTCCTAGAAACATGATAGAATTGCAGGGAAGTGTGCATATGAGTTTGAAGATGTTCATTTTCACCATACATTTATTGATATTAGTGAAACCAGTATGACCTAGCATGTGACATTTTCCTAGTAGTGTTTAGCTGCTCAGGGAAAGATATGGAATAAATATAGCTCAAATTCTTTACAATAAAAGATTTTTTCAGAGGCTCAACAAAACATAAAGAGACAAAGGGTTTTATGGTATTTGTAAGAGCGCTATTAAAATGATAGCCTGTTGATTCCAAGTTGGATAAGAAGGTAAAAAAGAAGAGGATAATGAATTGAAGGAAATTAGAAGGATCAATAGGTTGAAGGTCACATGGAGGATGAAGAATGGTCAACGTGATAATAGTTGTTAACCAATAGCCAAGTGGACAGATGGTGGGATGCATAGTTACTGATTGAGTGAAAGTGAAAATCTCTCAGTCATGTCCGACTCTTGTCGGACCCCATTGTCCATGGGGTTCTCTAGGCCAGGATACTGGAGTGTGTAGCCTTTCCCTCCTCCAGGGGATCTTCCCAACCCAGGGATCAAACCCAGGTCTTCCACATTGTGGGAGGATTCTTTACCAGCTAAGTCACAAGGGGAGTCCACTGATTAACAGAACAGTTTTTATTTAACACAGTCTCAACGTCATGAGACTGAGTTGCTGAGGTTGGAGAAAAGTCATTGAGATGAGATCAAGGGCTCAAGATGAGATCAAGATGAGATGAGAGGGCTCAATGGGATGTTTTTAAGTCAGTTAATTAGAGTCAATCAGATTATGGAAATATTTGGGGAAGAAGACACTGACCAAGATGTATTTTTATATTTCATTTTGTTATGTCAATTGTACTGTGCTATATTATCTGAACAGGAGGGAAATAAAAAAATGTTATAAAATGTCTCAACACTGACAAAAAATCAACTATGTTGGTTAAGTTGTGGAATTCTCATTAGGCTTAGGGACTGACCAGCTTCTCTAACAAAGAATGTACTGCTACCGGTCTGAGAGAGGTAGTTATAGTGTTGAGTGGATTGTGGAGTAAGACAAAACTGAATTTGAATCCTATTTTCATTAGGTACTTTAACTTACTCCTTTGAGTCTGAATTTTCAAATCACCAAGATAGGATTTGCAAGGCCAATTATATGGAGGAACTGTCAGGATGAAACCAGATAAAAGGTATGACTTATTGATTGCAGTGCCTAGAATTTAGCATGTGCTCAGTAAGTCTGAATTCTTCCTCTATGAGGAGACTCGTCCAGGGAAATTGCAGTATTGAAGGGAAGACTTGTAAGCTCCCCCTACCCCCAGATATTGGAGGATAAATAGTTTTCTAAATTATAATTTTGTGCAAAAAGACAAGCAAATGAATAGTTTGTCAGAGGTGGCAAGATGCCTTACTTCCTAAATTTTTTTTATAATATGGAAATTTAATTCCATTCTGTGGTGATTATGATTCAGTCTGTGGAGATAATTGCACCTAATTGTGATCTTGTTATGAAGAACTTTGTAGAGAGAAATGCAGCTAGACAATGAGGTTGATTACCTGAGGTTTACAGCATTCAGAGAAGTGACAAAAATAGGCCAGGGTCCTTGGCTGAATATTGATTACTAAAGGAAAGCCAGGATTTTCTTTGAGATTCAAGAAGTATATATTTTTCCTCAGCTCTAATGAGGCCTGCATAAGGTAGTGACAATCATAACCAGGTAAGGATGGAAGATGGTGTTTTTACTAGAGAATACTCTTAAGTACAGTTTGTTGAGTATCCATCATGTGCCCCATGCTTTCTAAGCACTGACCAATCTTTACAAACACCCTTGGGGTGGGAAATTGATCCCCAATTCCAGACGAGGTGACTGAGGCTGGACAGTTGAAAACACTCACCAAAGGCTATCATTTGATCCATGTTTCTTTAAAGTCCAAGTCTACCCACTATGTAATCCTGCCTCCCAGGCAAAACTCTGGGAGCATAGGCATTATGTTTCTGGATTTTTCTAAAAGAAAAACAGCAAAATTTCTTAGACTGTATTAGTCAAGAGTCTTCCAGAGAAATAGAACCAATAGGATGTGCATATGTATGGAAAAAGATTTATTATAAGGAGTTGCCTTATGCAGTTATGAAGGCTGGCAAATCTGCTGAGTGGGCTGGCAAGCTGGACTTCACTTTTCCACTGGTGCAATTCCAGTCTGCTGGAGGATTCCCTCTTGCTCAGGGATACTGGTATTTTTGTTTTACTCAGTCTTTCAACTGATTGGATGAGGCCTACCTACATTATAGAGGGCCACCTGCTACTCACACTTAACCAAATGTTAATATCATTAAAAAAGAGCTTCTCCAACTTGATGAATAAAATTAACCCTCCAGAGACTTAGATGAGTCTGTTTTTTTAAAACTCATTTCTGCAGGAGATAGAATTTACCAGGTACTGATATAATTTCCGACCTTGATAGTTAGAGGAGCCCTAGTGGGCTCATGGAAGATTACAGTAGGTTGGATGATACTGCAACACCTTAAGAATGAGCTATGGTTCAAAGATTCATAGAAAATAAAATTCAGTCTCTGAGATTTAGTCTTCCAAGCTTCCGCTTCCACTCCAAGGAATACCAACAATCCTCTTAGACTAACTTTGTGATCATCCTCGCTGTCATCATCAGTAATGATGATAACAGTTAACATTTACTGACTGGAGCTTGTGTGGTTGGCACTGGTTTTGAGCACTTTTTGTGTGTTACCTCATTTATGTCAGCACCAGGAAGGAGGTGAGGTACTATTTATTCTTTTACATCTTTTTTAAGCATGCATGGAAAGAGTCTCCCAGAAGTTAGTAAGTTAAGCTGTATGGTAATACACTAGTAAAGTGTGGATGCAGGATTCAAAAAAGGCAGTTTGCTATGCATAAAGATGACTTGGGGTCATCTTTGGGGTCACCTAAGGATGCAAAAGTAGGAAGTCAACAAACACCTGGAGTAACAGGCAAATTTGGCCTTGGAATACGGAATGAAGCAGGGCAAAGACTAATAGAGTTTTGCCAAGAAAATGCACTGGTCATAGCAAATACCCTCTTCCAACAACACAAAAGAAGACCCTACACATGGACATCACCAGATGGTCAACACCGAAATCCGATTGATTATATTCTTTGCAGCCAAAGATGGAGAAGCTCTATACAGTCAGCAAAAACAAGACCAGGAGCTGACTGTGGCTCAGATCATGAACTCCTTATTGCCAAATTCAGACTTAAATTGAAGAAAGTAGGGAAAACCACTGGACCATTCAGGTATGACCTAAATCAAATCCCTTATGATTATACAGTGGAAGTGAAAAATAGATTTAAGGGCCTAGATCTGTTAGAGTGCCTGATAAACTATGGACTGAGGTTCATGACATTGTACAGGAGACAGGGATCAAGACCATCCCCATGGAAAAGAAATGCAAAAAAGCAAAATGGCTGTCTGGGGAGGCCTTACAAATTGCTGTGAAAAGAAGAGAAGCGAAAAGAAAAGGAGAAAAGGAAAGATATAAGCATCTGAATGCAGAGTTCCAAAGAATAGCAAGAAGAGATAAGAAAGCCTTCCTCAGCGATCAGTGCAAAGAAATAGAGGAAAACAACAGAATGGGAAAGACTAGAGATCTCTTCAAGAAAATCAGAGATACCAAGGGAACATTTCATGCAAAGATGGGCTCGATAAAGGACAGAAATGGTATGGACCTAACAGAAGCAGAAGATATTAAGAAGATATGGCAAGAATACACAGAACTGTACAAGAAAGATCTTCATGACCCAGATAATCATGATGGTGTGATCACTGACCTAGAGCCAGACATCCTGGAATGTGAAGTCAAGTGGGCCTTAGAAAGCATCACTACGAACAAAGCTAGTGGAGGTGATGGAATTCCAGTGGAGCTATTTCAAATCCTGAAAGATGATACTGTGAAAGTGCTGCACTCAATATGCCAGCAAATCTGGAAAACTCAGCAGTGGCCCCAGGACTGGAAAAGGTCCGTTTTCATTCCAATCCCAAAGAAAGGCAATGCCAAAGAATGCTCAAACTACCACACAATTGCACTCATCTCACACGCTAGTAAAGTAATGCTCAAAATTCTCCAAGCCAGGCTTCAGCAATGTGTGAACCATGAACTTCCTGATGTTCAAGCTGGTTTTAGAAAAGGCAGAGGAACCAGAGATCAAATTGCAAACATCTGCTGGATCATGGAGAAAGCAAGAGAGTTCCAGAAAAACATCTATTTCTGCTTTATTGACAATGCCAAAGCCTTTGACTGTGTGAATCACAATAAACTGTGGAAAATTCTGAAAGAGATGGGAATACCAGACCACCTGACCTGCCTCTTGAGAAATTTGTATGCAGGTCAGGGAGCAACAGTTAGAGCTGGACATGGAACAACAGACTGGTTCCAAATAGGAAAAGGAGTACGTCAAGGCTGTATATTGTCACCCTGCTTATTTAACTTCTATGCAGAGTACATCATGAGAAACGCTGGACTGGAAGAAGCACAAGCTGGAATCAAGATTGCCAGGAGAAATATCAATAACCTCAGATATGCAGATGACACCACCCTTATGGCAGAAAGTGAAGAGGAACTCAAAAGCCTCTTGATGAAAGTGAAAGTGGAGAGTGAACAAGTTGGCTTAAAGCTCAACATTCAGAAAATGAAGATCATGGCATCTGGTCCCATCACTTCATGGGAAATAGCTGGGGAAACAGTGGGAACAGTGTCAGACTTTATCTTTTTGGGGCTCCAAAATCACTGCAGATGGTGACTGCAGCCATGAAATTAAAAGACGCTTACTCCTTGGAAGGAAAGTTATGACCAACCTAGACAGAATATTCAAAAGCAGAGACATTACCTTGCCAACAAAGGTTCGTCTAGTCAAGGCTATGGTTTTTCCTGTGGTCATGTATGGATGTGAGAGTTGGACTGTGAAGAAGGCTGAGCGCCGAAGAATTGATGCTTTTGAACTGCGGTGTTGGAGAAGACTCTTGAGAGTCCCTTGGACTGCAAGGAGATCCAACCAGTCCATTCTGAAGGAGATCAGCCCTGGGATTTCTTTGGAAGGACTGATGCTAAAGCTGAAACTCCAGTACTTTGGCCACCTCATGCGAAGAGTTGACTCATTGGAAAAGACTCTGATGCTGGGACGGATTGGGGGCAAGAGGAGAAGAGGATGACAGAGCATGAGATGGCTGGATGTCATCACTGACTCGATGGACATGAGTCTGGGTGAACTCCGGGAGTTGGTGATGGACAGGGAGGCCTGGCGTGCTGCGATTCATGGGGTCACAAAGAGTCAGACAAGACTGAGCGACTGAATTGAGTGGGCTCATGGAAGATTACAGTAAGTTGGATGATGCTGCAACACCTTAAGAATGAGCTATGGTTCATAGATTCATAGAAAATAAAATTCTTATTGCAAAAATTCAGCCTCTGAGATTTAGTCTTCAAAGCTTCCACTCCCGGGAATACCAACAATCCTCTTAGACTAACTTTGTGATCATTCTTACTGTCATCATCAGTAATGATGATAACAGTTAACATTTACTGACTGGAGCTTGTGTGGTTGGCACTGGTTTTGAGCACTTTTTGTGTGTTACCTCATTTATGTCAGCACTAGGAGGGAGGTGAGGTACTATTTATTCTTTTACATCTTTTTTAACATGCATGGAAAGAGTCTCCCAGAAGTTTGTAAACTGGCTATGGTAATACAGCTAGTAAAGTGTGGATGCAGGATTCAAAAAAGGCAGTTTGCTATGCATAAAGATGACTTGGGGCCATCTTTGGGGTCACCTAATGCATATTTGCCTGAAAATATTTCATTGTTCATCATAGCATCTGAAATTGTTAGTTTTAGAAGAATCAAACCTTTGGAAAATCATACAACCAACATTCAGTACTAATTGTGGATCTGGTGGCAATGTAGGGCTTCCCTAAGTAGCTCAGCTGGTAAAGAGTCCACCTGCAGTCCTGGAGACCCTGGTTCGATTCCTGGGTCAGGAAGTTCCCCTGGAAAAAGGAATAGACCACCCACTCCAGTATTTTTGGGCCCCCATGTAGGTGTAGAGGATAGAAAGAATAGTAAAGAAGACTCCCTACTTGAAAGAGCTTGTAGTTGTTGGGGAGGGGATATTTCCCCTCTACCTGTCTACAGTTCTTGTGGCTGGACTAATAATAAAATTGACAAAAGATGGATACCAAGTTAATGAACCATTTCAATTCTCTCTGAAGTCTTGAGTGGGTCAGAGCAAAGAACTTGGATAATTTGGTGGACTCAGGCAAATGCATTTAGCAGGATACTTACTAGGACTTGTTGAGTAAAATAAATCATAATAATAATAGATATGATTTGGTGAGAGCTCACTAGCCCCTGAGGTAGGCCATGAGACATCAAGCATGTTAACTGCATTTGACTGTTTCTCATATTCTAGTAAAATGTGAGCTTCGTGAAGATGGGGGGCCTTCTGCCTTGTCATTGCTGAGTCTCCAGCCTCTGGTAGAGAGCCAGAAACGTCAAGGGTGCTCAATAGGTCTTTGCAAAATAAATGGATGGATGTGACAGTTCATTTATGGTCATTCTTTGCTCTGTCAAAATGTGATAGTCAGAACTGGGTGATTTTTTTTTTTTTTAACCTAAGTAGAAAGAATGTAGCCTTTGTAGTCAGTAGGACTTGAATATTATCACCATTTTTCCATTTATATAAAATTTGACCAAAATTACTTTTAAGCCCAATTTTCTTGTCTAATTCTGCTAAGATGGCAGTAGCAGCAGTTCATAGTCTTGTAATTTTCCCTAATCGCACCCTCTCCACCCATAAACAAAGAACATCTAGGTAGCAAAATAAGCAGACCATGAAACCCATGAGGAGCATTTACAATGAAGTTATGACATGGAGTCCTCAAAACCCCAAAGACAAACAGCAGGAATAACCATCAGCCACCACAAAACCTGTGTGGCATCAGTATTTGTGTGCGATGAAGAAGAAGGAAGCATAGGAGTGTCTGATGGACATAGGACCAGGAGAATCCCAAAACAGACAACGAGGATTCACTGAAAAACACCTTAGGCTAATTTGAAAGCATCTATTGAAACTGGGAGGGGTTTTGTCCAGTCTAACAGCAGGTGAATGTAAAGGTTCGCATGACTGTACATATTTCCTTGCTAGAACTTTCTCTCCATCCCCCATACTCTACATGTATCACTCATACTCATTGTTCAGCTTTAGGCTTAGATATCACTTTGCCTGATGTATGATTTTCTTACTGCTTGCATAACAAAAGCCCTCAAACTGATTGGCTAAAAACAAGATAATGTTTTAACCTTCAGGTTCTGTAGTTTAAAAGTGCAACACAGTTTTCACTAGGTTAAAAATCCAGGTGTCAGTGGGGCTTCCTTTCTGGAGGCTCAAGAGCATCCATTTCCTTTCCTTTCCAGCTCCTGTAGGTGACCCACTTCCTTGGTTCATGATCCTTTCCCTCTACGTCCAAAGTCAATGTCAGGGAGATTCAGTTTTCTTGACATCACATCTCCTCAACTTCCTCTTCTGTAGTCAAATCCCCGTTTACTTCCCTCTTATACTTTTAAAGACCCTTGAGATTATATTGGAGCTACCTGTTCAGTTCAGTCGCTCAGTCGTATCCGACTCTTTGCGACCCCGCAAATTGCAGCGTGCCAGGCCTCCCTGTCCATTCCTACTAGGGAAGCCCTGCATGGGCACCAGATCCACAATTAGTGCTGAATGTTGGTTGTTTGATTTTCCAAAGGTTTGATTCTTCTAAAAGTAACAATTTCAGATGCTGTGATGAACAATGAAAGATTTTCAGGCAAATATGCATTCAGTTCAGTTCAGTCGCTCAGTCGTGTCTGACTCTTTGCGACCCCATGAATCACAGCATGCCAGGCCTCCCTGTCCATCACCAACTCCCGGAGTTCACCCAGACCCACGTCCATCGAGTCAGTGATGCCATCCAGCTATCTCATCCTCTGTTGTCCCCTTTTCCTCCTGCCCCCAATCCCTCCCAGCATCAGAGTCTTTTCCAATGAGTCAACTCTTCGCATGAGGTGGCCAAAGTACCAGAGTTTCAGCTTTAGCATCATTCCTTCCAAAGAACACCCAGGACTAATCTCCTTTAGAATGAACTGGTTGGATCTCCCTGCCGTCCAAGGGACTCTCAAGAGTCTTCTCCAACACCACAGTTCAAGAACATCAATTCTTTGGTGCTCAGCTTTCTTCACTGTCCAACTCTCACATCCGTACATGACTACTGGAAAAACCATAGCCTTGACTAGATGGACCTTTGTTGGCAAAGTAATGTCTCTGCTTTTGAATATGCTATCTAGGTTGGTCATAAATTTCCTCCCAAGGAGTAGCGTCTTTTAATTTCATGGCTGCAATCACCATCTGCAGTGATTTTGCTGCTGCTGCTGCTACTAAGTCACTTCAGTCGTGTCCAACTCTGCGCGACCCCATAGATGGCAGCCCACCAGGCTCCCCCGTCCCTGGGATTCTCCAGGCAAGAACATTGGAGTGGGTTGCCATTTCCTTCTCCAATGCATGCAAGTGAAAAGTGAAAGTGAAGTCGCTCAGTCGTGTCTGACTCTTTGCGACCCCATGGACTGCAGCCCACCAGGCTCCTCCATCCATGGGATTTTCCAGGCAAGAGTACTGGAGTGGGGTGCCATTGCCTTCTCCGGCAGTGATTTTGGAGCCCCCCAGAATAAAGTCTGACACTGTTTCCACTGTTTCCCCATCTATTTACCATGAAGTGATGGGACCACATGCCATGATCTTTGTTTTCTGAATGTTGAGCTTTAAGCCAACTGTTTCACTCTCCTCTTTCATTTTCATCAAGAGACTTTTTAGTTCCTCTTCACTTTCTGCCATAAGGGTGGTGTCATCTGCATATCTGAGGTTATTGATATTTCTCCCGGCAATCTTGATTCCAGCTTGTGCTTCTTCCAGCCCAGCATTTCTCATGATGTACTCTGTATATAAGGTAAATAAGCAGGGTGACAATATACAGCCTTGACGTACTCCCTTTCCTATTTGGAACCAGTCTGTTGTTCCATGTCCAGTTCTAACTGTTGCTTCCTGACCTGGATATAGGTTTCTCAAGAGGCAGATCAGGTGGTCTGGTATTCCCATCTCTTTCAGAATTTTCCACAGTTTATTGTGATCCACACAGTCAAAGGCTTTGGCATAGTCAATAAAGCAGAAATAGATGTTTTTCTGGAACTCTCCTGCTTTTTCGATGATCCAGCGGATGTTGGCAATTTGTTCTCTGGTTCCTCTGCCTTTTCTGAAACCAGCTTGACCATCTGGAAGTTCATGGTTCAGGTACTTCTGAAGCCTGGCCTGGAGAATTTTGAACATTACTTTACTAGCGTGTGAGATGAGTGCAATTGTGCAGTAGTTTGTTATTTTCTCTTAATATTAAATGAGTACTTTTAAACATGGTAAATAGCTACCATGAGAACTTTATGTGACAGGTAGTGTGGCAAGCGCTGTTATATGGTACTACCTTTAGTCCCCATACTTCTAAAGGATAAATTTTGCACCCAAGGAAAGTGAAAGTTCAGGTGGCTAAATATTATCCTTGAGGTCTAAGAGCTTGTTAGGTGAGAACAAGTTCTAAACCTTGGCAGTCTAAGTCTGATCTTCACCTTTAAACATATGCTCTCCTGGTAGTATTGGTACTTAGAATGCAAGTTAGCAAGTGCCAATTAGTCAAGTGCTGATGACAAATTGGTACTTGCCATCTTTTCTGCCAGTTTTTCCCAGAGCACAAAGTGCCTCCTTCTTGATCTCCACCCTGAAATCCTTTCAGAAGATGCTACACATCAGCAGCTACAGCAGGTCATGATTTAATCCTTATAGATGTAGATGATGGTGGTGGTTTAGTTGCTAAGTTGTGTCCGACTCTTGCGATCCCGTGGACAGTAGCCTGCCAGGCTCCTCTGTCCATGAGATTCTCCAGGCAAGAATACTGGAGTGGGTTGCCATTCTCTTCTCCAGGGTATCCTCCCAACCCAGGAATCAAACCCAGGTCTCCTGCATTGCAGGCAGATTCTTTACCAACTGAGCTACCAGGGAGCTACCTGGATAACCTACAATAACCTCTCCATTTCAAGATCCCTCAAGTAATCACAGCTAAGTCCTTTTTTGCTATACATGGTAATAGATTACAGGGTTCCAAAGATTAGGGCATGGATATCCTGGGGGGAGGAGCAGTAGTTAGGGGGTACATTATTCTGCTACTGCACCTGAGAAGCTTTTCCTGCCCCAAGATGGCACTGGGTACCCTTCTCCTGAGAGCCTGTGGATGCTGGCCTGCTTCCCTGTTGGCTTGTCTGTCACACGTATAAGATGGAGTCTTCCTTAAAAGCAAATATGTATCTTTGCCACTGAGTTCCCCAAATCCAGCACACTGCTGTTCAACATAAATATAATGTGATCCACATATTATCTTAAATATTTTAGTGGCCACACACACACACACAAAAACCTGGTACAGTACATTTAAAGACTATATTTTATCTAACCCAGTGTGTCCAAAATGTTATCTTTTCAACAGATAATCAATATAAAGTTAATGAGATATTTTACATTCATTTATTTGGACTACATCTTTGAAGCCCAGTCTGTATTTTTGTACATACAGCCTATCTCATTTCAGACCAGCCACCATTCAGACGCTCAGTGGCTACCGTATGGGACAGCTCAGCACCATCTCTGGTGTTTAGGAGACTGCAGGTGCATTTGTCTAATAATTGGGGAAGGGGACTGATGTATAGCCAACAGGAGGGCTGAATCTTAGAAGTGAGTGCCAGCTTCATGGTGCTACCGTGTTCATGGCTTAAGTTTATTAGATTTTACATAAAAAACAGAAACAAAATCAAGTGCCTTGTGAGCATAGGTCTTTCGGTTTCTAATTTGGCAGTGTGCGCACTCAGATCAGTTTCCTGGGGTGAGGGAGCAGCCACGGCAGTAAATATTTACTCAGAGTCCTCTTCCAAGGCTCCCAGGAGCGGGAGGTAATTAGCTCTTGAGGCGAAAAATGTATTTTCGCCGCATTTCCAAAGGCTTGCCTCACTTTCATGTATACCTCCTTCAAAAACTGTCCTCAAACTGTATGTTGAAAGCTGACCCTGCTAACTCTGGCTCCTCAAATCTCTTTGAAGTCACAGAACAGCCTGAAAACAAAGCATTTTCACAGTCCTGGGACAGAAAAATAAACACACATTCTTCCTGAAGGGAGACCCCAGCCTCTGAACTTCAGAACTCCATCTGCCAGGGGAGGCTGGCTGGTGTCCAGGGCTCCGTCTCCACCAGAATCCCCCCTATCCTCTGCTTTGCTCTTTCAAAAAGCCGGATCCCCATAATGCATGCTTACATTTCCTCACAACCAGCACAAGGCAGAATTCTCTGAATTGAGCTATGTGTGGAGCCTTGTGATCTAGCAAGGTATTAAACTATAATCAGAAGCAAATTGCTGCTCCCCCTGCCAACAGATGGACTATAAACAGAGATAATCATGTAACCACAGCGTTCTGCATGGTTCTTTTCTGCTTTGTACATTCAACAAGGCAAAGAACCAGCCACATATTAGATTGCTAAATGGTGTTGCATGCATGCATGCCACGGACTCTCCTCTCTTGCCCCCAGCTTTGCAGAGGGAACAGGAACAGAGATCTATTTCTGGGGATCATGCCATCCTTAGAACACATGTGTAGCCAATTCTCATAAAAGAGCACCACATTTCAATACAATCCATTCACTATCAAAGAGACAAGAAAGGGACACACGCCCAAAAATGTTATAGTGTAGGCTTTCACACTCTAAAATGAAGACAAATCTCATTTGTCTAGGCAGTAAACCAGACACTGCCTAGAACCTGAGGATCACTTTGTGTTCTATGGAGCAGGACTGGCAGGTTTTCTGGTTTCTGCTAAAACTACCCAGCTACAGGGAAGACCCTATGATTGGAGTGAACATGAAGACAAAAATCAAGTTGTGGAGGCTCTCTCTGGATCCATACTGTGTAATAGGTTTCTGCCTGTTAAAGTCATAAATTGCAACTTTGTTTCTAGTTCACCTGCATGGTTCAATTTCTCCAAGCATCCTTTAACTCAGTGGGCTTAAAAAAAGAAGAGAACCTAATTTATTGGGAGCATAAAAGGAAAAGTAAAGAGAGAAATGGCAACATTGTCTTACACCTCTTCATTCTGCTACTCCTGGGCCTGAGGCAGAAGGGTCTCACAGATCTGAGCACAATTTCTCTTGCAAATGATATAGGGTGTGTGTGTGTGTGTGTGCTCAGTCATGTCCAACTCTGTGTGACCCCGTGGACTGTAGCCCACCAGAATCCTCTGTCCATGGGATTTTCCAGGCAAGAATACTGGAGTGGGTTGCCATTTCCTCCTTCAGGGCATCTTCCTGTCCAGGGATTGAACCCATATCTCCTGTGTCTCCTGCATTGACAGGCAGATTGTTTACTACTGAGCCCCTTGGGAAGCTCAAATGATACAGACTACAGCAGTCATATGGCCAAGTGTTCATGTTTCCAATCCTAGGAGAGGAGGTTGATCCTAGCACATAACTTTAATAGGGAGCCAAATAAAACAACTGGAGAATCCACAGCACCCCACCTTCTGTAGCTCCAGCCTCTCACTGCTGCACTGTTCCAAGGTTGTCACATCAGGGGAGATGTGGGTATATTTATATCTGCATGCAGGGACTTGATTTTTCACTAACATATTCTCTCTTAAGACCCAGACAGAGTGTCCGATTTTCACTCATGGGGTCTTTGAGCCACCTTATGAACTTTAAACAGACCTATGTTTTCCCTTTCTTTCCTGTCTAGTGAGAGTGGGGAATCATTATACACATGCATAGTTTCAAACGCATTGTCTTTAAATGCTAGTTCTCCACATTTGATAATTAAAAACAAAAACCTGGACACAGATGCACTCTAACATGGAAAAATAAAATCATTAGCCAGTGTTTTAAGGCCAGATGGTGGGCAGTGAGAAATAAAATCAAGTTGAGGAATTGGTTGAGGCTAGGATATAGTAGATGTTGCAAAGTATTCATGAATAATCTATTTTAGGGAAATGCAGGACCAAGTGGTTTGGGCTAGTTCAGAGTCTAAACTTTTTATGCAACCATGGGAAAGAACAGGCCAGAAATTTCATTTAAGTCAAATGAAAAGAATTACTGGAAAGCAGATTTGGGGCACAAGGAAGTCAGAAAATTTTCTTGGAAGGTGAGTAGGGACAGATAAACCAACAAAGAAGGTGGAACCACTGAGTTCGTTTTCCTACTTCCTGTTCTGGCTGTGCATGTTATTGCTGAGTGTAAGCAAATAAGTTTTGCAGCTGTGTGCTACAGACCATAAAGGAAGGCTACTAGTAAATTAAACCTTGTTTGTTTGTTTTTTTATTTTGGCTACTGGAAGCTGACACTTTATTTGTCCAATTTTTTTCCATTATAATCATAAAATAATGAAATAATAGCAATCATAATCGATGGCTGGAGTTCCATCTATTTGAAAGCTATAAAATTTTGGTAGGCAATTAAATGTTTGGATTGATGATTCTGAGACTGGCATTTCATATGTTTTCTCTAAAGCTGGAGGCTTCGATAACATTGGGATGGCCAAATAAATTTGGTTCATCTATTCAGTGGTGTTTATCCTGCGCTTGTTTTACTAAATGCTTGGCTGTGGTATTAGACTATTATTAATATGATTGCCATATTGAACTTAGGTCAAGTATATGGCTCAGAAATTGAGAGCATTTCTCTTTTACCATGTCCTAAATGAGTTAAAAATGGAAAATGGTAAATGCTATAATGAGGTGAATTGGCATGAGAAATGGGGCTAGAAGATTCTGGCTATGTTTCTTGGTCACTTAGTCCTCTTTGGGACTGGGCACCAGCAGCTCTTAAGCAAATAATTTTGTATTTGTATTTTTTTAGTGATAATACTTGTTTTTCTAGAAAATGAACTTTAGATGCTCAAAATTGGATTACTTATAATTCTGATCTGAGTATCATACATCTACTTACCTCTTTTTATTTCCCTTCCTTTCACTAATCATCCCTGGCCCCAAATTTCATTTCTCCTTATCACAGGCACCCATTCTTTTTCTTTTCTTTTTTAGTCAGGTAATTCAATCTTGCTAGTTTTCAGTTCAGTTCAATCATTCAGTTATGTCCAACTCTTTGCTACCCCATGCACTGCAGCATGCCAGGCTTCCCTGTTCTTTACCATCTCCCGGACCTTGCTCAAACTCATGTCCATTGGCTTGGTGATGCCATCCAATCATCTCATCCTCTGTCATCCCCTTCTCCTCCAGCCTTCAATCTTTCTCAGCATCAGGGTCTTTTCCAATAAATTGGCTGTTCGTATCAGTTAGCCAAAATATTGGAGCTTCGTCTTCAGTATCAGTCCTACTAATGAATATTCAGGGTTGAGTTCCTTTAGGACTGACTGGTTTCCTTGCAGTCTGAGGGACTCTTAAGAGTCTTCTCCAACACCACAGTTCAAAAGCATCACTTCTTCAGTGCTCAGCCTTGTTTATGATCCAACTGTCACATCCATACATAACTACTGGAAAAACCATAGTTTTGACTAGATGGACCTTTGTCAACAAAGTAATGTCTCTGCTTTTGAATATGCTGTCTAGGTTTGTCATAGCTTGTCTTCCAAGGAGCAAGCGTCTTTTAATTTCATGGCTGCAGTCACCATCTGCAGTGATTTTGGAGCCCCCCAAAAAGAACATCTGTCATATGCTTACATTGTTTCCCCATCTATTTGCCATGAAGTGATGGGACCGGATTCCATGATCTTAGTTTTTTGAATGTTGAGTTTTAAGCCAACTTTTTCACTCTCCTCTTTCATCAAGAGGCTCTTCAGTTCCTCTTCACTTTCTGCCATAAGGGTGGTGTCATCTGCCTATCTGAAGTTATTGATAGTTCTCCTGACAGTCTTGATTCCAGCATAATGTATAGTATGGCGATTATAGTTAATAACACTGTATTGAATATTTATAAGTTTCTAAAAAGACAATTCTTAAAAATTCCTATCATGAGAATAAGAAAAGGTCTGTAATTATGTGCTGTGAGAGGTGTTAACTGAACTTACTGTAGTGCTCATTTCTCTATATTAATATAAATATTGAATCATTATGTTGTACACCTGAAACTAATATAACATGTCAATTATACCACAACAAAAATAATCTAAATAGGTAAAACAAAAAAAGTCAACACCATATATTCAGAAATAAGAAAGACTGAAAATTAAGGAACTAAGCATTCAATTCAAGAAGTCTGCCAAAAAGCAATAAAATAATCCTCAAAGAAAGCAAGGGATGTAGAAAAGCATGAGATGAAACTCATAGAAATGTTGAAAGGATTGAAGCTGACTCCAGCTGGGTCTTAAGCCACATTTAGCCAAACTGAAGTGTGTGGATACATGCTCTAGCAAGCAACTCTTTTGTCTAATATCTGTGGAGATATTTTGGAGAAGGCAATGGCACCCCATTCCAGTACTTTTGCCTGGAAAATCCCATGGACAGAGGAGCCTGGTAGGCTGCAGTCCATGGGGTCACTAGAGATGGACACGACTGAGTGACTTCACTTTCACTTTTCACTTTCATGCATTGGAGAAGGAAATGGCAACCCACTCCAGTGTTCTTGCCTGGAGAATCGCAGGGACGGGGGAGCCTGGTGGGCTGCTGTCTATGGAGTCGCACAGAGTTGGACACAACTGAAGCGACTTAGCAGCAGCAGCAGCATGGAGATATTTCCTATGATTGATAAGATATTGAACTTTGTGATTACAACTGCCAGGCCAGTCCACTGAAGCTTGGCACCATGCTGAGCTGACAGCCTGGAAATCTTGTTTCTCATCCCTCTGCTAGCATGCTATTGCCGGAAAAATTTTGTCATTTACCCTTATTTCCCATGGGTGTGTTAACTTTCTCTGAAGAATTCTTTTAGAAATTTCACCATTATTTTTTTTTTTTTCCAAATGAATGTTCATGCTTCCATGACCAACCATTTAGATACAAAGCTAAATTGATGCCCCTGTCTGTCACCAGAATCCAAGAATAACCTTTGGCATTTAGAATTCTTCATTCACAAAGCTATTTTAAATCTACTGCTCTTTAAATAGTAAATATTTGGATTTTGTATTATGATTCAAATTGAGTAGCAATTGCTTTTACAGCTGACAGCATTATCTTAATAAAAAACATTTGGCTTCCAAAAGTAAAACTTCATTTCAAGATTGGATTTCTCTATAATTTTAGTGACTCAGAATATACCAAACCAGATATTAATGTTCAAGTCAGTTATTACATTTTATAGATAGCCTTTGGTGTTTCTAGTACATAAGGAATGAACGAATCAACCAAATCAACGACTACATTTATTTACCAAGGCTATGTTTTCACTACTTTTCAGAAATGTACTATGTGGCACTGTTGCCTAATATACTCTGAGAATATTGTTTCCCTCTGTGTTTTCTGATAAAATCTGGAAAAATAAAAACCAGAAGCAAACATAATTCTGTCATTCTATTTTTGTTGGAAGCAAGGCATTTGTTATTATCCGGTTTTGGGAAAATAAAGGTAGTATCTCGGATTTGGAAAATTTCCCAGACTTAAAAATAATATTTGGCAGTGTGAGAGCAGGGCCAGTGTCGTCCCTTTTGTATAGGCAGAAAAAGCCAGTTTATTTGAAGTTAGATGTTTCTCCGTATGTAGTCAAACAAATCCCTTTCATGTGTGGAAGTAATTGTAGAGATGCTGAAAACCAAGGACGAAGCATTACATTTTGACAGTAAGCTGTTAGGAATGAACTCTTAAAGAGAATCAATATGCTATTGTGGTTGAGTTCAGCTTTTGAATCAGACCTACCTGACTCTAATTCCATCTTTAATTCTTACTAGCTGTCTGACCTTACTTTTCAAATCTCTAAAATGGGAATGATAATAGCAGCTAAATCATTAGCTTGTTATAAAAACTAAATGAAACCAAGTTTAACAACTTATTGACCAGAGACATATTACTGTGTCTTTTGTTACCCAAACATTATTGATCAGAGTGTTTCAGTATTCACTTATATAACAAATTGTTGGCCACAGGTGTTATCTTCTGCAAAATTCCCCGGTTAATAATGTATCAAGAAGGCTTGCAGCTCTGTGGCTGACCCACAGTGAACTCTTTCTCTGTCTCCAAGAAAACTATTAACATAAAAATTCAAGAAAAGACAGGGAATCCTTTTGCAGTTCATGTGAAGCATCCTTATTTGAGAACAGTTTGATGAGTCTGAAAACAGAAGCTACTGCTGGGGGTGGCATAGAGAGTAGAGGCATTTGACTTGAGGGAAAAATATTATTACTGAAGGGAATAATAGTAACTGAAGGGAAATCAGGGCCATCTAGGGATAACAGAACTTTGAGGATGACTTCAATCTCCTACAGGCCATTGTCATTTAGGATGCTGTGTACATGTGAAGTAAGTCCCAGCTCCTCACTCCTTGCCCTGACATGCAAGAACGTCACAGGTAGCTCTGATAACCCTATTACTACTGCTTTCAACATACAACCCAAATTCTCTGCAAACTAGACCTTCCCCCAAAGATTGTTGCACTTTCTGGCTTCTGTGGCTTGGTTCCTGCTCTCCTCTCTGGTTTGTTTCTTCCTCTCTTCTTCCAGTTTCTAGCCATCCTCCCTATTGCATCTGAAAGGCACCTTTTTCCTTTCTGGATTCCAACATTAAGATTAAATATCTCCCTCTTTTGAATTTCTGTAGCTCTTGTTTTGCACTTCTTTCACAGCATCTACATTATTCATCTTGGATTAGAGATCTGATTGTCTCATTACTCCTACACTTGTAAGCAGCTTGAGGGAAGTGATGATCTAACTTTTCTTTGTTTCCCCCTGCAAGGCAGCTAGTTCATGATAAGTGCTAAACAAATGGTTGTTGAGAGAATAGTCATTGCACATGCATTTTTGAATGGACCACTAACGTGATCCAGCATGGCATTCTTTTAAAAGATTTTTTTGATGTGGGCCATTTTTATTGAAATTTGTTACAAAGACTTGATTGAATCTGTTACAATATCGCTCCAGTTTTATATATTAACTTTTTGGCTGGGAGGTCTGTGGGATCCTAGCTCCCCAGCCAGAGATCGAACCTGCACCTCCTGCATTGGAAGGCAAAGTCTTAACCACTGGACTGCCAGAGAAGTCCCCATGGCATTTTTTTGGGATCATGTACTGGTAAAAACTGCATCAAATTTTTATAAAGCATCTACTGTGTACCAGGCACTGCGCTAGATTCTGTGAACAAGGTAGTCTTGATTTGTACTCCTTTGTGGTTTATAGATTAATGGGAAAACCAATTTTGGACAATTAAGTAGAATTGAGTATTAGGAAAGAGGTAGGAAGAGGTTCTAATTAAATAGCTTATTTCTCAGAAAGGAGAAAGTGGCTGTTAATACTGAAAAAGTTAACTGGATTAGTGTCCAAATTCAGAAAATCCTGTGCCTGTGACTGTTTTAAGTTTGAAGCTACAAAATGTTACGGAACCACAGGAGCTGCTCTGTGCTCTCGGAGAAAGAGGCTACCTATAAGTTCAGGTTCAGGAGGTAGGTTGGGAAGTCAGGAGCGTGAGCTAGCTGAAGAGATGCACTAACACAGCGTAAAATACACTGAGATAAGCCGCTTAGTGTACCCTCAGCTGGCGTAGTTGTTGAGTTACTGGGTGTAGCAAAGATGGTAAAGTGATACTGTAGCATAATGTCTGCTGCTGCTGCTAAGTCGCATCAGTCGTGTCCGACTGTGCGACCCCATAGACGGCAGCCCACCAGGCGCCTCCATTCCTGGGATTCTCCAGGCAAGAACACTGGAGTGGGTTGCCATTTCCTTCTCCAATGCATAAAAGTGAAAAGTGAAAGGGAAGTCACTCAGTCGTGTCCGACTCTTCGTGACCCCATAGATGGCAGCCCACCAGGCTCCTCTGTCCATGGGATTTTCCAGGCAAGAGTACTGGAGTGGGGTGCCATTGCGTTCTCCGAGCATAATGTCTATTATATACGAATTCAGGTATCTACATCCTGAGTATATAGGCACATGCCTACATTTTATCTTATTCTGTTGAGTTAACTTGGTTTTAGAATGCAGGCCATAAAGCACAGTAAATCATGAGAGTTCTTTCAGAACACTGACCCCAGAGCAAAGCTATCTCTTTGGCTTAAAACCACTCTGAATACTCTCCAGAAAAAACACTTAACCAGATGTTTCTACACTCTTCTGAGATTCATCTTTCTTAAAGTGGATGGCTTTTAAAAAACTGACTTTGAATAAAATAATGATATCTCAGAATTTTAATATTTAATTTCAATAGTTCCTCTAAATGAAGACAGAATATGGCCTGCAAATAATAGCTGTCTGAATTTTCTATTTTACCTGAATTTATATCAACCTTGTAAAAACTTGGAAACATCTATGGGCAAGGTAAGAGACTTTTTTTTTCTTGGTAGAAGTTAAAGTGCTTAAGCACCTAAGTGCCATCCCCACTCACTGAGTTGGCTTTCCTGAGGGTTACCACAATATTTACAGAAAACCATTCAACTTCTTCATATTCTCAGTTTAAAATTCCCAATAGAGTGATGGGAATTTTGTCCAGTTTACACAGGTGCTTTGAGTACAGCAAAGCGAAGTGAAAGTTGCTTGGTTGTGTCGACTCTTTGCAACTCCATGGACTGTAGCCTGCCAGGTTTCTCTTTCCACAAAATTCTTCAGGCCAGAATACTGGAGTGGGCAGCTGTTCCCTTCTCCAGGGGATCTTCCCAACCCAGGGATAGTACCCAGTTCTCCTGCATTGCAGGCCAATTCTTTGCCATCTGAGCCACCAGGGAAGCATTAACTAGCTAAACACCAAGGATCTGAATTGACAAAGATTTATGTTCTAATTCTATACTACTATTTATGAGCAGTGAGATCTTGATTAAGGAAAGTGAGGCTTTAAGAGGTTCCATATCTGTAAAATGTAAGTTATCATTTTACTTACTTGATAGAGCTGTGGGGATTTAAAGGTGCTAATGCATGAAAGCTCTTAGCATAAAGCTCGAGATGTGGTAATTTATCAACAAATAGTAGTTATGCTGATTAATCTTTATTAACCTCTACCTTTATACCTAGGAAGCACATAGAGAAATGCTCCTTCTAGTCAAGAGTAGAGAGAACCTACTCTTGGTTCCTTAGAGTTCTAGAAGCAGTGAAATCACTAAAGGAGAATAAACATGTCTGTCAGGATTCTCTTGGTTGTAAGTAACAGAAATCCAGTTAAGTCGACTTAAGGCCAAAAGGGGATTTGTTGGAAGGAATAATGTATTGGCCAAAGAACATATGTTGCCTTTTATCAGGAGCATCTTGCATCACTGTATCTTGGTATTGGCTTGCATGCACCCCTCTTGTGCTGCTAGAGAGAGACCTTGTTCCGTCCTGTAAGAGACAGATGTAGTACTGGAGTCAGGCAGGTGCTACATAATACCTGCCCTATATTTTATAGTTTTCAGCATATAGGTCTTTCACCAACTTGCTAAAGTTTATTCCTAGATATTTTATTCTTTTTTTGATGCAGTTTTAAATGGGATTGCTTAACTTTCTCTTTTGGATATTTCATTGTCGCTGTAAAGAAGTGCAACCAATTTCTGGGAATTACTTTTGTGTCTAGCAACCTTGCTGAATTCATTTCAGTTCTAATAGTTTTTGTGGTCTTTCGAGTTCTCTATATAGTGCATCATGTCATCTGCAAATAAAGAGAGTGTTATCTCTTCCCTTCTATTTGGATACCTTTTATTTACCTGTCTGATCTGGCTGCTGCTGCTAAGTCACTTCAGTCGTGTCCAACTTCGTGTGACCCCATAGACAGCAGCCCACCAGGCTCCTCTGTCCCTGGGATTCTCCAGGCAAGAACAATGGAGTGAGTTGCCATTTCCTTCTCCAGTGCATGAAAGTGAAAAGTGAAAGTGAAGTCGCTCAGTCGTGTCTGACTCTTCGCAACCCCATGGACTGTAGCCTACCAGGCTCCTCCATCCATGGGATTTTCCAGGCAAGAGTACTGGAGTGGGGTGCCATGGCTTTCTCTCCTGATCTGGCTAGGACTTCCAAATAGTATGTTAAATAGAAGCGGTAAGAGTGGGTGTCCTTGGCTTGTTACTGAATTTAGCAGGAAGGCTTCAGCTTTTTGCCATTGAGCACTAGGTTGGCTGTAGGTTTGTTGTAAATGGCTTTTATTGTGTTGAGATATGTTCCCTCTATATGTACTTTGGTGAGAGTTTTTATCATGAACAGATGTTGAATTTTATCAAAAGCTCTTTTTTTGTGTGACTATCAGGATGATTATGTTGTTTTCATTGTTATTGTGGTGTACTACCCTGATTGACATGCATACATTGAATGATCCTTAGGACTCTGGAATGAATTCAACTTGCTCATAGTGTATGATCCTTTTAGTGTATAGTTTGATTTGGTTTGCTAATATTTTATTGAGGATTTTTGCAACTATATTTGTCAAAGATGTTGGCTAAGGCCCCCATTTTCATGTGGCTAAGTTGAAGAACTGCATGGATGTGATTCATTTTCCCAGCAATATGAGCGGCTTGTGAAACTAAAAGTACTGTAGAAAGTATTTACCTTAAGAAATAAAATTGAGTCTTGAAATCCACCAGTTATATCTCTTATTCTCTCTCGTGTCGACTTGGCCTTATTTTCTTCTATCATTCCATGATTTTACCCTTGCAACATGGATCCTGGCTCCTGGCAACTTCCAGGGCCATATTTTAACAGCTTGGAAACCAGTGAAGAAATAGAGTATCCCTCTTTCACCTTCTGCTTAAAAAAACTCTGAGGAGGGACTCTGGAATTGGTCACATATTCCCTTGGACTGCTTACTGTGATCAAGGATTGGGGTACTGTGACTGGCCTAACTCGGGCCATGTACCCACTTCTGTTACCTGAAGCAACTGTGTTTTGTGCAGGCTTGTGGGTAGGGTTAGGGAGAAGTGGAAGGTGAAATCCCTATAGCACAAATGTGACCATTTAGGGAAGAGTTGTTAGGATTTTTCCAAACTCTTCAAGAAAGAGCTAACCAAAGGTTGTTTAGAGTTAGCCAGGCATGGCCCTCCTGAGGAAGTATTCTGTGCTGGCTGGAAGGAAGTTTATCTTCATTTGGTCATTGGAGGAACACTGTCAGTCAGAAGGACCCCAAATACTTAAATGCCCATCATCCTTCTAGCAGGAAGATTTCTAAATTGGACTCTCTTTGTTTAAAGAGGGAGATACAACTCAAGAAAGCAAGGAAGGTCACAGGACTTCGATTTTCATCTCTTAGAATTATGATTTCCTTCAAACCCTGTGTGTATGCTCATTTAGTCATGTACGACTCTGCGACCCTATGGACTGGAGCCCACCAGGCTCCTCTGTCCATGGGATTTCACAGGCAAGAATACTGGAGCAGGTTGCCAGTTCCTTCACCAGGGGATCTTCCCCCTAATCAGATTGGTAACACCTCACAATTTGCTTATGAGGGCACAGACTATGTAATCACAAGCATGGGAGGTTTTACTGACCATCACAGCAGTCTCGGGTGTGAAGCTGTGAACACATTCTCAAATTTTGCAGAGGAGAAGACTCAGGTAGAGTTTTGCTTCTGAGAACCTCTTCTTCTATCCTCTAGGTCCCAATGGGATTCCTCTCGGCCTGTGAATGGCCTGGTCTTATTTCTCAGTTGGTCTCAGTTCTCACACTGGGGTGCATTGGAAAGTGTTCCTGGAATGTGCTGCAGTGGGGGAACCAGAGATAAATGAAGAGCATTTTCTTGGTTTGGCGATTAAAAACTTGACTTACAATTAAGACAGGCATTCAAATATTATGAAATGGAATTTAAATAGTGTTTCAGTGTTTATGATGAATCAGGAGACTTTGAAGTCGTTTAATTTTATTGTCAGTGTCCTGGCCCCGTATCCTTGGTTCCCTAGGGGTGAATTTGAATTTCTTGTCAAATTCTATGAGTACTTTAGATGGAAAGTGTGAGAAGCACTGGGGAACCAGTTGTACCCAGGGCTTAACTCTGAAGTCTGTAAGAGAAGATCATCATACTTAGAGTTAGGCTCCTCCTTGGCCCTGAAAGCTTTCAGAGGTCTGTTTGCTTTTGCTAGCATGATTTTGGAAATGGAAAAATACTATCGGGGCACAGCATCATCCTTTGCTTTGAAATTCCAGGCTAAAGAACTTGGCGGGGGTAGGGGCCACTTCATTGTTTAAATTAAACAGATTTCCTTTTCTCCTTGCCTTTCATCGTGTTTATTGCTTTTCTTACACAACTTCCTGGTTCCCTTTAAGTTTAGATTTGGATATGTAGAATTTAAGAGGTAAAGAGAACTAAGAAATTTCCTCACAAATGGAGACCCTGAAGCCCAGAGAGAGGAAGTGACCAGCTCAAGATCACACAGCTCATCAGTGTGGCAGAGGCAGGAATGGAAGCCAGGTTTCTGCTCTCATTCCAGGGCTCTTTCCATGATCCCGAACCTCCATAGACACTACCTCGAAAAGGGTTAGTGTCATGCTAAAGTTTATGTGGTTTTACTTCTCTGCTTGTGAATGTCTGCCTTGAATTAACCTTAACTTGGGTTGTGTTGCTATCTCAAGGGACAGTACTATATTGAGATTCAGCTGCCTTTCAGAATGTATTTGCTCGTTTTTCCTTGTATGTGTTGACTTATATGACTTGGTATCTAGAACTTTTTTAGGAATGTTTCACTTGTTAATGTAGTGTCAGCAGATTTCTAATTTCTGAAGAGTCACTTCTCATCTTAGTTATACCTGTAGAGTGCTCTCTCCTCGTCCAAATTCTGTAACTTCTACCCATAGAATGCGTTCACGGGTGCTCAGTCACTTCAGCTGTGTCCAGCTCTTTGCAACCCTATGGACTGCAGCCCTCCAGGCTCCCCTGTCAACCCACATGGAGTGGGTGGCCATGCCTTCCTCCAGGGGATCTTCCTGGCCCAGGGACTGAACCTGCATCTCTTACATCTCCTGCATTGGCAGACAGGTTCTTTACCACTAGCACCATCTGGGAAGCCCACCCATAGGATTCTAATTTGGCAAAGTTTCACCATAAAGACAGGGCTTTTTCATCACCTGTGGAAATAATAATATGCTCTCTTTCATTCTATTAATATCATCAGTTATATTAATGGATTTGTTAATGTTAAAACTTCCTTGCATTCTTGAATGAATCCCATTTGGTTGTGATGATGTATTATTTTTATTGAAATTATAGATTCTCTTTGATAGTGTTTTATTAAGTTTTTGGATGTCAATATTCATTAAATGCCATCTTAATCTTTCAAGATGCCAACCTTGAAAATTAGCTTATTTTAAAATTTCACAAATTTCCCTGTGAAACTATTCAGACCTGTTTTTTGTTGTTGTTTTTTTTTTTTTTTTTTTGTAGAGAAGTTTTTTTATTTTTTTTGCTTTCTTTTTAAAAAAATTTTTATTATTATTATTATTTTTACTTTACAATATTGTATTGGTTTTACACTCTCAATTTTTAAAGTTGAAATTGGTCTGTTTGTAAGTTCTCTATTTACTGGGTTTCACTTATGATTTTAAAATCATATGTATCATTAGTTTCTTTTAGCTACTTCTCATTTTGAATATTCTTTACCTTTAACAAAAATTAGGCTAGCTAGTGTTTTTTATGTATATATATTTTAATTTCCCCCAATGTTTATTTATTTATTTATTGGTTATTATTTTTGTTTTCTAGATTATTAGATTCTTTTATATTAATCACTTCTTTCTGATGTCTTTTATTAATTTGCAGCTCTATATCTAGCTTTTTGAATCATTCATTCAGCTCTTCTAAGAAGCATGTGTTCAATCCCTGGGTTGGGAGGAAATGGCAACTCTAGTATTCTTGCCTGGTGAATGCCCATGCACAGGGCAGCCGGGAGTACTGAAGTCCATAGGGTCAAACAGACTCAGACAACTGAAGCTACATAGCACAGCATAGCTCTTCTATTTTAATTTTATTTAATGCTAAGAATTTTCCTCTGAGCACTTTTTTAAAGCTATATCCTACATATTCTGATGAGTTTTGTTTTCGTTATTGTTTTCTAGGAATTCTAGAAACATGTTTTGTATCTTCCTTTTTTGTCCCAAACGTTTAAAACACATTGTTTATTTGTGTGGTCCAGTGGAAAAACCTTTTAATTTTGGGGGTTTTAAAGTTTATTATAATCTAATAGTTTCATTGTGTTGTATTCAGGACATGATACTGTTTTTGTTACTATTTTTAATTTCCTGAGGTTTTTCTTTGTGGATCCTCAATTTCTCTATATATTCATTGTGTACTTGAAAGTATTTCTTCTAATATTTGGATTTGGACCTTCTATATCCTTAGTACTTTTTGATCTACATGGTTTGTTTAACTCTAAGAGAGGTGATAAAGTCTTGCTTTCCAGTATGTGTCTGCTTCCTTTTATATACTTTTAATAGTAAAAGAGCTTTTATTTTTAATATTTCTTAATTATTTTGTTAGTATATTTCTTTATATAGTGTGGAATTGAATTTATTAAACCTATTTAAAAAAACTTTTTCTTTATAGGGAGTTGAAATCTATTTACATGTAAAAATATGACCTATTTGGTCCTGGTTTGTCACATTGCTTTGTATTTCATACATTACATACATTCATACCATATGTTATACATACCAAATCAAGTTTTTCACTAGATGGAATATTTTTGTTTCTTATTTCATGGTATTTAGGAAGGTATTCAGTTTCTTATTTCATGGTATTTAGGAAGATGTTCATTTCTGTTCTAGGGATTATCACTAACAAATACTTTTATTACATAATACCTTTAGTTTTCATTCCAATACCAAAGAAAGGCAGTGCCAAAGAATGCTCAAACTACCGCACAATTGCACTCATCTCACACGCTAGTAAAGTAATGCTCAAAATTCTCCAAGCCAGGCTTCAGCAGTATATGAACCGTGAACTTCCAGATGTTCAAGATGGTTTTAGAAAAGGCAGAGGAACCAGAGATCAAATTGCCAACATCCGCTGAATCATCGAAAAAGCAAGAGAGTTCCAGAAAAACATCTATTTCTGCTTTATTGACTATGCCAAAGCCTTTGACTGTGTGGATCACAATAAACTGTGGAAAATTCTGAAAGAGATGGGAATACCAGACCACCTGATCTGCCTCTTGAGAAACCTATATGCAGGTCAGCAAGCAACAGTTAGAGCTGGACATGGAACAACAGACTGGTTCCAAATAGGAAAAGGAGTATGTCAAGGCTGTATATTGTCACCCTGCTTATTTAACTTATATGCAGAGTACATCATGAGAAATGCTGGGCTGGAAGAAGCACAAGCTGGAATCAAGATTGCCGGGAGAAATATCAATAACCTCAGATATGCAGATGACACCACCCTTATGGCAGAAAGTGAAGAGGAACTAAGAAGCCTCTTGATGAAGGTGAAAGAGGAGAGTGAAAAAGTTGGCTTAAAACTCAACATTCAGAAAACGAAGATCATGGCATCTGGTCCCATCACTTCATGGGAAATAGATGGGGAAACAGTGGAAACAGTGTCAGACTTTATTTTTTTGGGCTCCAAAATCACTGCAGATGGTGACTGCAGCCATGAAATTAAAAGACGCTTACTCCTTGGAAGGAAAGTCATGACCAACCTAGATAGCATATTCAAAAGCAGAGACATTACTTTGCCAACAAAGGTTCGTCTAGTCAAGGCTATAGTTTTTCCAGTGGTCATGTATGGATGTGAGAGTTGGACTGTGAAGAAAGCTGAGCACCAAAGAATTGATGCTTTTGAACTGTGGTGTTGGAGAAGACTCTTGAGAGTCCCTTGGACTGCAAGGAGATCCAACCAGTCCATTCTGAAGGAGATCAGCCCTGGGATTTCTTTGGAAGGAATGATGCTGAAGCTGACATTCTGGTACTTTGGCCACCTCATGCAAAGAGTTGACTCATTGGAAAAGACTCTGATGCTGGGAGGGACTGAGGGTAAGAGGAGAAGGGGATGATAGAGGATGAGATGGCTGGATGGCATCACTGACTCGATGGACGTGAGTTTGAGTGAACTCCGGGAGTTGGTGATGGACAGGGAGGCCTTGCGTGCTGCAATTCATGGGGTCGCAAAGAGTCTGATACGACTGAGCAACTGAACTGAACTGGCTGACTGACCTTTAGTTATCTCTTTAGATATTTAGATAGTGTCTCTTGGTTTCCTAATATGAGCCATTCTGATGTGAGTTATAAATTACTTCTCTTTTACCTTACTTTGCCTAATAATCTATTGTTCAGGGTTTTATTTTTGTCATTTGAGGTAGATATCTGTTAATTACTTTTTCAGTTTCAAATGATATTGTTTTAGTCTCCTCTAATAACCAGTGGCAGTCGGAGGCTTTATTCTATTTTATACTTATTTCCTTTCTTAATCTCCTTTTTTTTTTCATTAGTTACATAATGTCTACATGCCCAGAACATTTGACACTTATTTATAGCTTTGTTTCCTTTTTCTCCATTTTTTTTAACAAGGTGGCCTTTTAAAAAATCCATTAACATCACCAGCACCACCAGGTAATGGAGAATTATGTGAATCAAGTCTGGAGTGGCAGAAGTAACAGAAAGTGACAGGGGACAAGCAGGGTAACCAATAAGATAAAGAAAAGAAACAAAACATTTACCCCAAAGCTACTTCCACCCCAAAGTGAAGAGTGTTCTCTGAACAGAACCCAAGTTTGAGGATTTAAGATAGCAGCAAAGTGGGAAAAATTCCCGGAGGTTTCAAGTTGCAAATGAATGCAGATAGGAACAAGGTTGGTTTACAACGTGTTAGTTTCAGGTGTACAGCAAAGTGATAGTCATGCATGTATTCTTTTTTTTAAGATTCTTTTCATATAGGTTATCACAAAATGCTGGGTAGTAGTCCCTGTGCTACACAGCAGGTCCTTATTGGTCATCTACATTATATATAATAATGCACATGTGTTCATCCTAAACTGCTGATTTATCACTCCCCTACCTCCCCCACCCCCGTATTTCCCCTTTGGTAATCATAAGTTTGTTTTGATGTCTGTAAGTCTGCTTCAGTAAATAAATTCATTTGTATTTTTTTTCAGAATTAGATTCCACACATTAGTGATATCATATATTTGTCTGATTTACTTCACTTAATATGATCATCTCTGGGTCTGTCCTTGTTCTGCAAATGACATTATTTCATTCTTTTTAATGGCTGAGTAATATTCCATTATATGTACCGCATCTTCTTTATTTGCTCCTCTGACGATAGACATTTAGGTTGCTTCCCTGCCTTGGCTGTTGTAAATAGTGCTGCAGTGAACATTGGGGTGAATGTGTCCTTATGGATTATGGTTTTCTCTGAATATGTGCCCAGGAGTGGGATTGCTGGACCATATGGTTGTTTTATATTTAGTTCTTTAAGGAACCTCCATATTGTTCTGCATAATGATTGTACCAGTTTACATTTCCATTAATGGTACAGGAGGGTTCCCTTTTCTCCATACCCTCTCCAGCATTTATTATTTGTAGGCTTTTTGATTACGGCCATTCTGACTGGTACAAGGTGATACCTCATTTTAGTTTTGATTTGCATTTCTCTACTAATGAGTGATGTTGAGCATATTTTGGTATGCTTTTTAGTCATCTGTGTGTCTTCTTTGGAGAAATGTCTGCTTAGATCTGCTGATTTTTTGACTGGGTTGTTTGTTTTTTTTTTCATATTGAGCTGCATGAGCTGTTTGTATATCTTGGAGAATAATCCCTTGTCGGTCACTTCATTTGTAAATGTTTTCTCCCATACTGAGGGTTGTCTTTCATTTTGTTTATGTTTTACTTTGCTGTGCAAAAGCTTTTAAGTTAAATTAGGTCCCATTTGTTTGTTTTTGTTTTTATTTCCACTACTCTCAGAAGTGGATGAAAATAGATATTTCTGTGATTTATGTCAGAGAGTGTTCTGCCTATGTTTTCCTCTAAGAGTTTTATAGTATCCAACCTTATATTTGGGATTTTAACCCATTTTGAGTTTATTTGTGTATATGGTCATATAACAGTTTTAAATCTGCCAATCTATCTACAGGTGCATATAATTTTATGTTTTGGGACATGAGCTTGTTAGAGTGTTTTCTGAGGGTGCATGCATACTAGTGTGTGCCAATGTTTAGCAGTATGATTAATAGCTCAAAATTCCATACAGCAATTCTATAATTCTATTGTTCTCATGTTCCCCACACTACTACATTCAATGAGAAGTAGGTTTCTCTCTTATACTCATAGAATTTTGTACTTTTCATTTCTGACACATCGAATGCTGTGATTATATAGTGTTATGCTATGTTAGATCCCTAGGGCTGCCATAACAAGTTGCCACTATTTGGTGGCAAAAAAACAAGAGAAATTTAATCTCTCCCAGTTCTGGAAGCCAGAAGTCAGAAAATCAAAATTTTGATAGGGTGTACTCTCTGGAGGCTTTGTGGGAGAATCTAGCCTTTGCCCCTTCTAGTTCCTGGTGATTGTAGGCATTCTTTTGTATTTCTTGGCTTATGGCTACATCTCTGCAGTCTCTGCCTCCATCCTCACATCTCCTTCTCTGTGTCTCTCTAATCTCCCTCTGCCTTTCTTTGTTAAGAATACATATTACTACACTTAGGCTTGACTCAGCTTATTCAGCTTTCTATATCTTCAACTTAATCACATCTTTTTCCATAAAATATAATATCCACAGGTTCCAGGGATTAGGATGTGGACATACCTTTGCAAGGGCTTCCAAGGTGGTTCAGTGGATAAAGAATCTGCCTGCAGTGAAGGAGACACAGGAGACATGGTTTAGATTCCTGGGTCAGGAAGATCCCCTGGAGGAAGGCATGGCAACCCACTTCAGTATTCTTGCCTGGTGAATCCCATGGACAGAGGAACCTGGTGAGCTATAGCCTATGGGGGTCACAAATAGCTGGACACGACTGAAGCTACTGATCTCTGGGGCCACCATTTAGCCCATTTCCTGTACCATCCCTCCTACCAAATATCTAGTTCTTTTAGTTCCTGAACTTCATCAAGTCAAGATCATGTCCTTTTCTGTCTTGATAAATTCCTTGTTTCCAGCACTGTACCCAATCTGTTTAACTACTATTAACTTATAGTCAATAAATAAATTATTGTGGTATAAATAAATAAATCCATGAATTATGTATAATTGCATTTCTATGTTTACAGTTAGTCTGCAGCCTTAGCCTTGAGGCATCTACTCAATGTATCACTGAACGGGGAAGTGTCTTATGAATTCTAAAGGATCAGACCAAAACTTGCATTAAGATATGGTATAATGCATGAGACAGCTCTTTTGAATTGTATTGTTTTCTAGCGTTCCAGAAGCATTTCTTCATTTTACTGCCTGAGAGCTCCATGAATTAGCTTCTTACACGACCTATTAGCAACTATTTGTGTGTCTTGTTGTCATCCATTTTTCTTGTATGTTCAGCTTGGTGGAGTTGTATTAAGATCAGCATTGCTTCAGGCCTGAAAGATGGACTATCTTCAAGGCTAGCTCATTTTCCTACTTGTGCTCAGTATTTCTTTAAAAATTAATGTGTACCCTGGCTTCCTCCAATGCAATTTTGAAATAACTTCCCCACTTAATTCATACAAGCAAGACAATAAAAATATTTTTTAAAATAACAGAAGTCAAAGTGAAAAAAGAAGAAATATAGATGTATTAGATACTCAGAATGAGATAATTATTGTAATCATATACTAAGCACTGTTAGGACTGGTGGTTGAAAAAGAAACACTACTGAATTAACAAGTTAAAGAAAAAGTGAAATGCATTAGAGGATGTAAAGATTTTCCTGGCTCTGAACTCTAAGAGGAGGAATTTAGTGTGTATATTTTGCTTACAATATGTAATTGGTTATTAATTAAATTCATCTCATCCTACTCCCTATGTTCTTTCTGAAGCTACTCTCAACCACAAACATCTTTGTGACATGTCAGAAAGTAACATGTCAGAGTCAAGAGGAGGTTGAAGAGCAGGCAGTAGCAGGATACATTAAAACTTTTCCCCAAATTAATTTTGTTTCTAAATAATGTACATTTAAATAACCAGGGTAATTTTTTTTTAATTTCTATAATCAAGATTGAGGAGTCCTTCAAAATGCTTTGAAATCAATATGCTCATTTTGCTATTAGCAGAAATCAGTAGCCTGTAGCACATTTCTACAGCATACATATATAGTTGGCATGTATCAATAATGAATAAGTCCCTGAAGAAATTAGGACATTTACTGCTAGAATGTAGCTCTACTTTCCTTCCATATTTTACACAGATCCCCTCAAGCTATGTAATTCTCCATGGTCCCCGTTTCTGATCACAAGCCTGTCTCAACCGTCTCCTTTCTCTTGTGTGTGTCAGTGGAGATGTTTCTCCTCTTTCCTAAGATAAATTCCTCCACCTTGTTCACCTCCTTTGATCTGATGAGGAGCTTGGTTTTACCCAGCATCATCTGTTCTCCTTCTTCTAATATCAACTGCTCTATCATCTCTTTTCTTTATGTAAACATTTATTTAACAATTATATAACTCCTATGGAAATACAGTGGTCATCAAGGCACCCCCGAAGAGTAATATCCCCAAAGAGATGATAGTGTAATAGGATGGAGGTTCAAGTAAACAGGCAATTTTAGCACAATATAACAATTGTTAGGTGTAAAAAAAAATGTTACAGGCTCTCACTGATCCTTGCTCAGAGGTGGGTTCTAATTCCCCTCTCCTTTGATGTAGGCTGGGCTTAGTGATTTGCTTGACTGATAGAATATAGTAGAAATGACATTCAGGGATTTCAGTCTAAGTCTTAACTTGCAGCTGGACTCCTCAGAACCTTTAATATGTTGAGGTTCTTTGTAAATCTCCAAGAAGTGGAAATCAGTTATTAAATTCCATTTTCCCTCTTCACTAACTATTCTACTGTATTTCTATATTTGAGTAAAACTTGAGGAGAAAAATAAGAGAATTATGAGAGACAATGTCTTTGTTCCTTCTCAGAGAGACAATGTGGCTGAAAAGGAAATACGTAGGTTTTGGGAATTAGGCTAACATTGCTTTTCCATTTTAACTACTTGTTTGACATTAAATTGCTTATCTTTTATAAGCCATAGATTTTTCTTAATCAAAAAAGAGGTTTTGATCTGAATTATAGATTTTTGAAAATAGATTTCACAGAGCCCCTAGGTCCATGAACCTTTTGAAGTCATTCACTGATCTCCTCTGTTTAGATTCTCTACTAGATTCTCAAAAGGGTCCCTGACCAAAAAGAGGACAAGAACTACTAGACTAGATTATTTCTAAGCATAGCCCAGGTGAATACTGAGTCAGTACCATTTCCAAGTGTTGTGTGTTAGTTGCTCAGTCATGTCTGACTCTTTGCTACCTGACTATAGCCTGCCAGGCTCCCCTGTCCAAGGGGTTCTTCAGGCAAGAATATTGGAGTGAGTTGCCATTCCCTCCTCCAAGGGATCTTCCATACCCAGCGATCGAGCCCAGGTCTCTCACATTGCAGACAGATTCTTTACCATCTGAGCCACCAGGGAAGTCCACAATTTCAAAAAAAAAGTGTTTTTTCAATATTTATCTTATTAGCTGATTTTTAAACCATATGCTTTGTTGTTCAGTTGCTAAGTTTTGTCTGACTCTTTGTGACCCCATGGACTGCAGCATGCCAGGTTTCCCTGTCCTTCACTATCTCCCAGTGTGCGCTCAAGTTCATGTCCATTGAGTCAGTGATGCTATCTAACCATCTCATCCTCTGCCACCCTCTTTTCCTTTTGCTTCAGTCTTTTCCAGCATCAGGGTCTTTTCCAGTGAGTTGGCTCTTCACATCAGGTGGCCAAAGTATTGGAGCCATATGCTTGCACTCACTTAAGTGAATGGTTCAATTGAAAGAACTATTTTATTACTTTTTAAAAGATTAAAAAACTCATTTTCTCCTTCATACTGAAAAACATCCAACAGTTTTAGTATGCTTCGTAGAGTAACAGGAAACCCAAAGCTTAAACAACTATGAGTACAGAATTGATCTTGAATTATCAAATCAGAATTAAGTTTGCATTAAAAATGCTTTGAAAGTAATTCTAGTCTGGAGTTTTAAACTAATTTTGTTTTAAGCATTAAGAAGAAGAATACTGCAGTGAGTGAGAGAAGAATCTTTCCAACTCAAAGAACACCCACAGTGTGGCAGGAAAGCAAAGGATGAAGTGATTATGTAAACACAGAAGAACTAACTTAAACTATTTAAACCTCCTATCTTAATTGCATACTAGACAGGAATGGTTTCTTCAGGGGCTCAGATTACTAGTTGGGTTTTTTTGTCCCAATTAAGTTAATTAGATGGATAGATGTTGTCCCTCCCTCCCTTCATCACACCTTTCTTTCTTACTCTTGTGGCAATCACCCCAACATATATATTTTTACAGATGTTTCTTCTAAATATTTAAAAATAAGCTTTATTAGTTGAGTGGAGAAATAGCTCTATTAAAAATTCAGTTTCTTAATTTCTTAGGAGTTATTTTTGGAGGCTTCTAGTTCCTTTTCTGGTATCAGATTGAGAAGCTGGTAGGCAAGGTCTGGGCATCTGTGTCCCAAATGGAGCTATGTATTGGGGTGTATGTATTCCTGGCCGCTGTTTATCACTTCTTGCTTTAGGTTTTGCTTCCTCTGCCACCTCCTTCTCCTCCTGCCCTCAACCTTTCCCAGCATCAGGGTCTTTCCCAATGAGTTGGCTCTTCTCATCAGGTGGCCAAAATATTGGAGTTTCAGCATCAGCATCAGTCCTTCCAATGAATATTCAGGACTGATCTTTAGGATTGACTGGTTTGATCTCTTTGCTGTCCAAGGGATGCTCAAGAGTCTTCTCTAGCCCCACAGTTCAAAAGCATCAATTCTTTGGCACTCAGTCTTATGAGCCAACTCCCACATCCATACATGACTGCTGGAAAAACCATAGCTTTAACTAGACAGACCTTTGGCAGCAAAGTGATATCCCTGCTTTTAAACAGCACTGAGTCTGCTCATCAGTAGGACAGCAAGAAGAAACATGTGGGAAATACTATGGTTGAGCAATTTCTCACAAGCTCTAAGCAAGCTCTTCCAGAAAAAAGAACGGCTCAAGATAATTATTCAATAGCATTTTTTTTTTTTTTGGCCTGCTGATGTGTATAAACAATTATGGGAAGAACTGACATTGTGCCTCAACTTATCCCTCTTCCAGAAGCTCATTTCAAGCATCCCACTCTGACTGCCATGCCTGCTAATGTTCTCACTTCAGCAGAGAACAGGGAGGCCACAGGTTTTTCCTTACTATTTACTCTTTACCTCCTTAGTACCATTCCTACTCTCCACATTTCATCACTATGAGAAGTCCTCTGTAAATACCATCACTCCTTTGGTTGTCCCTCCCTCCCTTCATCACACCTTCCTGGCAAACTCTCCACACTGTCTTAGACCAAGTCCCTGAGAAATTGAATCAATGCCTCTCTTTTCACATAAGGAAACCAGAACTCAGAATTAAGAGATTTAGTCAAGGCACACATAGTTAATAACAGTAGTAATTTTAAGGATAATAACAAATGCTTTGTGTCAAGCATTGACACAAATACAGTCTCTTTTCATTTTCACAATAAACCCTTATTTCATGTTGATACATACATAGAGGTTCAGGTTAGACTGAGTAGGCTTATCAAGGTCACTCTGCCTGTCACTGAGACATTCAGTCTGACATTCAGTCATTCAATAGCTCTTGAGTCCATAATCTCTGCAAGCAGTGAACTGGGGCCTAAGTCTACAGCGGTGGACAGAACAGAAACAGACCTTGCCCTGATAGTGACGCCACAGTGGGAAATATTGGAGAGGGAAACGGCACCCAACTCCAGTACTCTATAGCCTGGAAAATCCCATGGGTGGAGGAGCCTGGTAGGCTGCAGTCCATGGGGTTGCTGAGTCGGACATGACCGAGCGACTTCACTTTCACTTCTCACTTTCATGCATTGGAGAAGGAAATGGCAACCCACTCCAGTGTTCTTGCCTGGAGAATCCCAGGGATGGGGGAGCCTGGTGGGCTGCCATCTATGGGGTCGCACAGAGTCAGACACGACTGAAGCTACTTAGCAGCAGCAGCAGCAGCAGCAGCAGTGGGAAATATTTATTAAGCTTTTACTAGACTCTGGACATCATTTTATTTTACTCTCACCACAACTCTGTGATGTAGATACTGTTAATATAATATCCAATTTTCAGTTGAGAAGTTGAATCTTGAAGAAGGATATTCCTGAGGCCCTACTGCTGGTAGGTGAACAGATTAAGGTAGGTATACGAACCCTGACTTCAAAGTTCATTCTTCTTATCACTATGCTCTGGTGGCCATGGATACTAACAATAAACCACAGATAAACCCAGGAGAATTTTAGGTTGTCTTATAGGAAAGGAAAATCTAGGGCCAGTAGACCTCTTTTTACCCTGCAAATAACATCGCTTTCTTCTGCCCTGCCAGTCCACAGGGTTTATGGAACTGTATGTGTGGGTGTCAGCCAGGTTGTTCATTCTTATAATTTACATGATGTCAAGCAAACCCAACTTTTAATGATTTCTGTTGAAATGATTCAATAATTTCTATTGAATGTTAAAAAAAGCCTGTCAAGTTAAAGAGAAATAAAGCGTTTATAAACATTCCAAACATTTGTTTTGTGTTGGCTGGAGCTGGAGTCTCAATAAAAGCTCCAAGTGTGACTAATAATTATAATCTAATTTAGTGCACTGAATTGGAAAGGAGTAATTACTACACAGGACTTTTTGAAGTAAATGATTTATGGTTGACCTACAGTAGATTATTAATTTGGAAAAGAGAGGAATTTTAATGCAAATTAATTGAATGTGGAGTCCTTTCTGATTAGGTTGATAGAGTAGTGGAAAATTCCAGGGTCTTACGATACTGGCTGAATTCAGACTTGGGATATGGGGTAAACGTTGTGTTGGTGTCTGGAACTTGGGTGTAAAGACACAAGCTTCATGCCAGACGCCGAGCTTTTCTGATCTGATCAGGGAAGAGCCCTAAAAGAAAAACTGACTTTCTTCAAAGAAGAAAATGTTCCCTCCTCAAGTGTTTATATGCTCCAAGATGGTTGTACTCTTTCCAAGTTGTTGGTCTCTGGAGCCAACAAGAAGCACCATCACCACATACTGAGTGGTGGCAGTGAGCCAGACAGATGTTATATTCCAGGTGCTCAACCTTCACAAGACTGACATTTTGCTGTGGGAATCTGTTCTGTGCATGTAGGATGTTGAGAAGCACTCTTTGCCTCTACTCCTCAGATGCCAATAGTATCCTTCTCTTGTGAGAACCTCAGATGTTTTCAGACATTGTTGAGTACATCCTATGGGGGTGGGGGCCAAATTGCCCCTGGTAAGAACCACTGTGCCAGACACCTGATGTGCATTTTTACTTCATTCCTTACAATATCCTGAAAGGCCAGATGTATTAGTGTCCACTTCATAGAGGAAAACACTGAAGCTTACAGAGGTTATACTTTACCAATCACATAACTGATACATGTGGAAGCCAGGATTTAAACACAGACCTGTATGGACTCAAAGCCCCTGTTTTCAGGTAAGTGATGTTTTTGAGGTTGAACCACCTCTCATTTTTAATAAATAAACTGAAGTCAGGCAGTTTAGTGATGTGGTCAAAATTACATAACTCACTTATAGCAGAGGTTGGGCTCCAACTTGGGCATCCTTAAAAAAGCTGGTCATGGGAAGTGGAGATTCAGCTGATAAATGAAAAGCACATTCACAGTGACTTTGGCTGTTTTTTTCTCTTTTGACTTTTACTCTTTTATTTGTTCAGTTTAGCTTTTGAGTATAAAAGGGTCTTTAAACTTGTGTCCATTAACTGTCAAATACATACCGAGAGTTTAAAATTTGTTCCTTTTAATATTGGAAAGAAACAGACCCTTGGATGGTGGCTGCTATATAATTATTTATAAAAGCATTCCAACCCACTCAAATATTTTGCCAGCTTATCCTCACCACCACCCTCACCCCCAACCCAGCAAGTAGAAAGGAAGCCAAACAACCCAGTGAGAATTCTGTTCTATTTCTAGCATATTCTGGAACTGCTGGTGGGCCAGGGGGTAAGGGAGTAACTAGCTGGATGACTGTAATAAAACAGCAACAGGCAGCCTCAGACCAGAAATTTGCAATGGCCACTCCAGCCAGCATTATTATTCAAATCCACATGTAACGCAGTGGGGCCTGATCTGAAATTTCTGCCTAGTGGGTGCCTAACCACAGAAATCAATGTTTTCTCTATAGAAGATAGGCAAGGGCTTTCAGAATCTGTTAGGCTGAAGAAATTTAATAGAGAGATCTGCATAATTAGTTCTTTGACTAATCTTGTGCTTGCCTTGGGGTGAGAGGCAATTTAAGCTGCAAAAACAGTTTTGAATATTTGAACTGCAGGGAAAAAAGTGTTCAGGATTTGTAGACTTTTCAAAATTCAGGGCAAGATATTTACTCTTCAAATAGAAGGTCCTTGGAAAATCCTTAGCCTTTTGGAATATAGGGTTCCCTGGTGATGAGTAGGTTTTCTTCTGGCTCAGAGATGCTGCTGGGTTCAGATGTATGTGTGCTCATGGATCTGAGGCTAGGGAGCCCAACCACAGATGTTGTCAGGGAGTAGGATAGGACCAAGGTGGAGAAGTCAGTGGGACAGAGTGAGAATTAGCAGGCATATAATACCTACTCAGAGATGATAGATGATATAAAGGAAATTATTCCAAGATTTAAAGATAGAGCATAATACTGTTTTTAGGTTTTTGGGTTGATTGCTAGAAGGAACCACTGTAGACTTAGAATATAGAGTTTGAAAGCTCATCCCTGGAGTCATATCATCTGCATTCCAATTTCAGCTCTCCCACTCACTGGCTATGTGACCTGGGATGAGCTGTTTAATTTTTCTTGTCTTTGTTGATCTTTTGTTGTTGTTGTTGATCTCTTCATAGAACAGGTTTAGAGTAAGAGTAACCCCATGGAGTTGTTCATAAGGGTTAACAGAGACAGTCCCAATCAAGATTTAGATCTGGGTATAACACACAGCACTCAGTGAATGCTGGCCATTCCTGGACAGTCTAGGTCACCAATGGGGTAAATCAGTTCAGTTCAGTCGCTCACTTGTGTCCGACTCTTTGCAACCCCATGACCTGCAGGATGCCTGGCCTCCCTGTCCATCACCAACTCCCAGAGTCTACCCAAACCCATGTCCATTGAGTCGGTGATGCCATCCAATCATCTCATCCTCTGTCGTCCCCTTCTCCTCCTGCCTGCAATCTTTCCCAGCATCAGGGTCTTTTCCAATGAGTTGGCTCTTCGCATCAGGTAGCCAAAGTACTGGAGTTTCAGCTTCAACATCAGTCCTTCCAATGAACACCCAGGACTGATCTCCTTTAGGATGGACTGGTTGGATCTCCTTGCAGTCCAGGGGACTCTCAACAGTCTTCTCCAACACCACAGTTCAAAAGCATCAATTCTTTGGTGCTCAGCTTTCTTTAAAGTCCAACTCTCACATCTGTACATGACCACTGGAAAAATTATAGCCTTGACTAGAAGGATCTTTGTTGACAAAGTAATGTCTCTGCTTTTCAATATGCTGTCTAGGTTGGTCATAACTTTCCTTCCAAGGAGGAAGTGTCTTTTAATTTCATGGCTACAGTCACCATCTGCAGTGATTTTGGAGCCCCAAAAAATAAAGTCTGACACTGTTTCCCCATCTATTTTCCATGAAATGATGGGACCGGATGCCATGATCTTCATTTTCTGAATGTTGAGCTTTAAGCCAATTTTTTCACTCTCCTCTTTCACTTTCATCAAGAGGCCCTTTAGTTCTTCTTCACTTTCTTCCAAAAGGGTGGTATCATCTGCATATCTGAGGTTATTGATATTTCTCCTGCAATCTTGATTCCAGCTTGTGTTTCATCCAGCCCAGTGTTTCTCATGATATACTACTCTGCATATAAGTTAAATAAGCAGGATTACAATATACAGCCTTGACATACTCCTTTTCCTATTTGGAACCAGTCTGTTGTTCCATGTCCAGTTCTAACTGTTGCTTCCTGACCTGCATATAGGTTTCTCAAGAGGCAGATCAGGTGGTCTGGTATTCCCATCTCTTTCAGAATTTTCTGCAGTTTATTGTGACCCACACAGTCAAAGGCTTTGGCATAGTCAATAAAGCAGAAATAGTAGGGCTCAGAAAAGTAATGGTAGAAGACCTGGACTTCTTCCTGATGGATCACTGTACTGCCTCTTCCCAGTACAAATGACATGAAAAGACTCTAGTGGTAGTGTGAGTCTGGCACAAGTGGGAGCTTTCAGAGCTCCCGAAAAGAAGCACAAGCTCCTTTGCAACTGAAGAACCTCCTTCTTCAACACAGTGACTTCTGGGAATGTGAGCCATTGCTGTTGAACCAGGAAACATTAAACGTTGATACCTAGCTCATTTCTGTCCATTCAGGACACTGTTGGGTATACATAGGCCTGGTTGAAGTTTTAGAATAAAGCAGAAGATCCTAAATATCTATAGGAGAATATTTCTATTAAAAAGTTGAGATTATCACACCTTGAAGAAAGGTAAAATGAGATACCTCACGGCATATGTTTAGGCTTAGATGTTGAATGTGTTTTTATTGATTACTTACCCCTTTCAGTACATAGAATAAATACATATATTTAACTGGTGAGCCTATCATGGCCACAGTTGCTTTAGGTTTTACTGCCTAATAAGGGCTTCCCTGGTGGCTCGATGGTAAAGAACCCGCTTGCCAATGCAGGAAACAGAAGAGATGCAGATTCAGTCCCTGGGTTGGGAAGATCCCCCGGAGAAGGAAATGGCAACCCACTCCAGTAATTCTTGCCTGGAGAATCTTATGGACTGAGGAGCCTGGTGGGCTACAGTTCATTGGATCACAAAGAGTCAGACATGACTGAAATGCATTAGCATGCACATGCCTCATAAACTGGGTCTTTGTAAGCGAGAAAAAGCAGTTGAACTAATAATCACTGGACCTTCTTTGAATAGTCAGTGAGTAGTAAACCTCAGTTTCTCATCACTGCCTTAGTGGGGATGGACAAGGAACTGGGCCTAATGGAAGGAGCCAGTGGGACCCAGAATGTGGACCAGACCATGAAAAGGACTAGACTGCTATCACATGGTGGGCCTTGAAAGTCAACCAAATCCAGCCTCTGGTTTTCTGAAACTCAACCCTCTTCTTCCAACTCTCTCTTAACCAAGTGCTTTGTCAGGTAGAGGTCAACCCAGCATATTTACAGTTTAGGGGTGCTGCAGAGGGAAGAGCGGAATACTGTATCACCATTCATCTTCATTTTAAGAAATAGAAAGCTAGTATCATTGGCATATCCTTTTCTGAGACTAGGATAAAAGAATGGGAGAGATGTATAAGTGGCGTGGCTTTTTTCCCCTCTGTCCACTTTCCTCTTTTAAAATGCTCAATTTGATCAGACCATGTTGAAGCAAAGAGGATTAAAATAATCCAAGATCAATTCCTTACTAACATAGATGACATTTGTAACAAGGTTATTGCACATCCAGGGAGCAGATAAGCTCTTTTGGATATTGAGGAAAAAGCAATCAGTTTTACATTACCAGGCTCCCCGAGCAGAGTTAGAGGTTATTAGAGATCAGGGATATTTACAGATGAGGTGAAACTTTAACTCCAGGAGACTAGGATTTGGAAATGCGATGTTGCTTTTTTTTTCTTTTTTTGGACAGCCAGGACAGCTCTTGAAGACTCTGTACATCTCTGAGGTGACTGGTGCTTTGGTAAAAGGAAAGATGCTTTTAGCCTTTCCCATTTCATCCTTCCAACTTTAGGTTAATAACTTTCCTTCTTCAGCATTGTGGATGTATTAGTTTTTCACAGGGAAAAACATAGTATGAAAAATCATCCTTTTTTGAGGCTTTGGATACAACAAAGTTACTGATTTTCAGAAACAAAAAAATATAATTTATATAATATAAACTTTTAAAATTAAGTATACATACTTTTGAGTTGCTCTTAATTTTAGGAAAGCAATTTGAGCATTTTATAGAACTTAATGACACCTTATATAGTTTTATGACAACTTTTTTTTTTAAAGGAAATTAATTTTGTTCCAAAACATTTTGAGGCATTTTTTTTTAAATCACTAATCATGTAGGAACTAAGTAAAAAATATCCCATGGGCCCTTGTATTAGTGAAAGAATTAAAATGCTTAATTGCATTTATTGCTTAATTCAATCAAAATACATTTATTCTTCTCAAGAAAAAAATAGACTTATTGGGAAGTAAGAGCATATCCAGGTTGAAATAGTAATAAAAATGAAAACTAACACAAAGATAACCAGATTAGAAATTTTTATTAAAGAACCCACCACTGCAATGAAACACATCAAGGTTTCTGACATTTACAAGCTATGTGACTTTGGATGGATGGCTTACCCTCTTTTTACTATGTTCTCTTCATGTGGAAAGTATTGATTCAAGGCTTATTTGAGATCATGTGTATTAAGTGTCTGGCACTGGGCTCTTTCTACAAATATTGGTCATTATTTTTTACTTACATACTTGGAATTTATGAATCTTGTTCAATTTTAAGTGCCTATAAAACACCTTTAAGTATTTTTGAAACAAGCAGGAATAAATGATATATTAATGTGTTCATTCTGTGGCGACCACAGAAATGGAAAATGAACTTTTGTGGAATTGCTTATTGTATTTTTTAATTGGACTATAATTGCTTTACAGTGTTGTGTTAGCTTCTGCTGTACAATGTGAATCAGCTATATGTACACATATATCCCCTCCCTCTTAGGCCTCCCTCCCACCAGCCCCTTATCCCACTCTCCTAGGCCATCACAGAGCACCAGGATGAGCTCCCTGTGCTGCACAGCTGCTGCTAAGTCGCTTCAGTCGTGTCCGACTCTGTTCGACCCCACAGAGGGCAGCCCACCAGGCTCCCCCGTCCCTGGGATTCTCCAGGCAAGAACACTGGAGTGGGTTGCCATTTCCTTCTCCAGTGCATGAAAGTGAAAAGTCAAAGTGAAGTCGCTCAGTCGTGTCCGACTCCTAGCGACCCCATGGACTTCATCCCTCCAGGCTCCCCCGTCCATGGGACTTTCCAGGCAAGAGTACTGGAGTGGGGTGCCATTGCCTTCTCCAGGTGCTACACAGCAGCTTCCCACAATTTTACACATGATAGAGTCATAGTCAGTGCTACGCTCTCATTTCATCCCATTTTTCTTTCTGACCTCACTCTGTATGACAGACTCTAGGTACCTCCACTTCCCTACAAATGACCCAATTTCATTCCTTTTTATAGACTTACTATATTCTTTTAAAAATTAATTTATTTTAATTGGAGGCTAATTACTTTACAATATTGTGGTGGTTTTTTGCCATACATTGACATGAGTCAGCCACAAGTGTACAAGTGTCCCCCCCCACCCATCTCCGTCCCCATCCCATTCCTCTGGGTTGTCCCGGTGTACTGGCTTTAAGTGCCCTGTTTCATGCATTGAACTTGGACTAGTCATCTATTTCACATGTGATTATATATACATGTTTCAATGCTTTTCTCTCAAATCATCCCTCCCTTGCCTTCTCCCGCAGAGTCCAAAAGTCTTCTTTATATCTGTGTCTCTCTTGCTTAGACTTACTGTATTCTTACCTTAAAAAACCTATCTCTTCTACTGAACTGGAGACAAGGACTTCACCAAGGCATGGGGGAGAGGGAATGTCCTAACTAGGGGAGGGCTTGTATAAACTTCTTGGACTTCCCTGGTGGCTTAGACGGTAAAGCGTCTGTCTAGAATGCGGGAGACCTGAGTTCGATCCTTGGGTTGGGAAGATCCCCTGGAGAAGGAAATGGCAATCCACTCCAGTACTATTGCCTGGAAAATCCCATGGACAGAGGAGCCTGGTAGGCTACCAGTCCATGGGGTCGCAAAGAGTTGGACATGACTGAGCGACTTCACTTCTTCTTCATACTTCATATAAACTTCTTAGAGGATTGTTATTATTGTTTAGTCACTCAGTCATGTCTGACTCTTCTGCGACCCCACAGACTGTAGCCCACCAGACTTCTCTGTCCATCAGATTTCCCAGGCAAGAATTGGAGTGGGTTGCCATTTCCTTCTCCAGGAGATCTTCCTAGTCAGGATCAAACCTGTGTCTTCTGCATTGGCAGGTGGATTCATTACTGCTAAGCTGCCAGGGAAGTCCCTCTAGAGGCTAGGATAATCATATATCTGCTGCCCAGAACAGTCAAAGCTCATGTCTGTTATTTTGGCATAATTATTTATAGTTGTCGTTACACTCAAGTGTTTTGGTTGGACAATACAATTTATGGTCACTCTAATGATAACTCCACTGGGATTTCCCTGGAAAGAGAACAAGTTGATCCTGACAGAGGCTTTGAGAGAAGCCAGGGGATTGTTGCTCACGTCTTGGCCAGAAAGTTGACCTATGTCATCTTAGAGAAAAGACTTTTTCACTGTCTTAATCTTAAGAAGTCTTAATAAATTTTCCCATGATTTCATTACATATGAAAAAAAGCAGCTAAACACAGTCTGATTAATTAGATCAATTGGTCTTAAGGCTTTTTTAAAAATTTCAATATATTAAAATTAAGGACATGACCAAAAAAGTCCTGGATGTGAATGACTGTTTCTCTGGGTGCACTAGGGTGACAGATTCTTGACGAAGTTTACTGGAGTTTAGATCTGGTCCTTAACTGTGCAGATCCACAAACTGGATTTTCTAATAGGCCTCTCAAAGCCCAAGGATTGGGTACAGAAGGGAGAAAACTTCTGGTTTTGAGGACAATGAAAATAATATCAATGGCTAGCAAGTGTCAAGCACTGTTCTAGGCACTTTGAATGAGTCATTTGATAGCTTTTGTTTCAACAAGCATAGCACATGAAGCTGAGTTTTCCTGGGGTATGACCACACTTCATCATAGCAGACACTTCGGTTCATGAGTCATGCTGTGTCCAGGCTTCTCTAGTTTCTAAAAAGATTTATAAACATTTCAAAAAGAGAAAAAAAAACAAAAACATAATTACACATTCCTAAAGTAAATGTGCTAGGTAAAGGGAATTCTAGGGAGAAATCTATTCCTTTATTTTCAACAGGGACAATTGAGCCTCTTATTTGTGTAATTTATATTTGTCTGTATACCATTCAGATACAGACAGATGATTTTGGAAATAAAGACAAGACAAGACAAAACAAAACAGAAAACCTTGTTTTCCTAAAAAGAAGGATGTGATTAGATAGTTTTGAAGAGTTGGGCTTGCTGAAAACACTGTCATGATCTCATTACAAATCCATTGGAGTGAAGCAGATTTTTCTGACTGTCAGTCTGTGATAAGCTTGATTTAAATCTTTGGCTCAAAGATCCCCGAAGCATTACCCAAAGGGTGAGCCCCTTCACCTAGAACCTAACCTCATGCTCTAGGCTAATCAGCAAGTGCTAGAAGTGTTACTATATCCCATGGAACTAGAATCAGTTCAGTTCAGTCATTCAGTTGTGTCCGACTCTTTGCCACCCCATGGACTGCAGCATGCCAGGCTTCTCTGTTTATCACCAATTCCTGGAGCTTGCTCAAACTCATGTTCATTGAGTCAGTGATGCCATCCAGCCATCTCATCCTCTGTTGGAACTAAAATAGGAGTCCACGAAGGATGAAGTCAACTTGGAATCACAGACTCTTGAAGCCCCAAAGTGCCTTAAAGAGCATATAATTAGATATCCATCTAAGGCCACACGGTGCTCAGAGAGATTAACGTTAGTGTCTAGAGTAGGAAAGAGGAGACGAGTAGCTTATTTCTTTTCACAGAGAGAAGCTTCATGACTAGATGCCCTGTCTCTGGTCTCTAATAGTTGTGGGATCTGGGAAAAAGCACAGAAATGCCATATCGAAGCAGTTGCATTGGGGATTCACTGTTTTCTTGTCTGTATGTTAACTGCTTCCTTGCTGATCATTATGTAAAGCAAGTATAATGAAGTCATCTTGCTGGTGCTGATTCCAGAAGACAGTGAAATTTTGCTGGTGGTGATTCCAGAAGACAGAGACATCAAGAAGAGGTTCTGGCTGAGATTGAGGTGCCTAATACACAAAGAAAAGCAAAATGCACCTAGAGAAAGAAACTTCTATAGCATTACAAAGCTGGAAGTGCCTGAGGGCTATCATCCATCCACCAGTTTCATTTTGCAGATGGGAAAACCGATGAAGAGAGAACATACTCTCTGCTCTGAAAGGCAGGGTGAACAGCCTTGAAGGATGACAGATTTTGGCTTGTAGTCTTTGACCATGTCAAAAGATCTATGAGACCGTTCCCCCTCAGTTGAACTTTACTTTTCTCTCTCCTCCTGCAGTTCACTCCTAAGTGAAGCTGGGCATGGGTGATGTGATATATGTGTGCCCGTGTAACCATGTCACACACCATGCTTACTCACGACATCCCTGCCTTCATATCCACTCCAGGAGAAGACAAATCTGGTTGGTGAGAGGAAGCCTGTAAGATTTTATGGGGATAAGCAGGCCTCATGGGGAGGTCCCAGTATCTGAAAATGATTGACATTAGCAATGATTGACATTGCTAATTCTCACATTGTTAGTAATTCATAGTCTGCTTCTAGTACATTCATATTTAGGAAAACAAGGGAAACTTAGGAATTTTTTCTTCTCTTTCAAGATTAATTTATGTGTTTTGGGAAAATATTGGCTTCCCTCCGCAGTTCTTCAGCTGTTGTCTTATGCAATGAATCATCTTGAATTCCTCATGTCATATTATTTTCTTTTTCTTTCCAGCATAATGGAAGAACATAAACACTCCCAGACATATCACAATTGGGGGAAATGGACAAAATGGTTTCTGTGAAGGAATTAATGGTTGATGTTTACAGCATGCTTGCTATTTGGGCTTCTCTTCTTTGGAAATGCATCAAGCTTTCCATGTATGCTAAGTCGCCTCAGTCATGTTCGACTCTCTGTGACCCCACGGACTGTAGCCTACCAGGCTCCTCTGTCCATGGGATTTTCTAGGCGAGAATACTGGAATGGGTTGCCATTTCTCCTTCAGGGAATCCTCCCGACCCAGGGATTGAACCCTCGTCTCCTGTGTCTCCTACACTGGCAGGCAGGTTCTTTGCCATTTCTCCTTCAGGGAATCCTCCCGACCCAGGGATTGAACCCTCGTCTCCTGTGTCTCCTACACTGGCAGGCAGGTTCTTTACCACTAGCACCACCTGGGAAGCTCAAGCCTTTCATGGTCAAGTGCTATTCATCCCAGACAGACTCAAGTGCTCCTGGTCCAATGCTATTGTGCTTACCATTTCAGGGTTTAAAGGATGAAACTCTTTTCCATTTTGCATCTTGGGCCTACAAAATGAGCCCATTTCCTGATATTTAAGATGGTTCTTCATTCCACTTATATATTTCTGTCTGAATTTTGGACATTTTGATACTTTTTAGAAGCATCTTTACTAAACAGGAAGATTTGAACAAACCTTAAATAGACATTGAAAATAATTAAAGTCCTTGTTTTTTGAAAAAAAATTATGAGCACTCTTTCATTTTTTAGCTAGGAGTTTTCATCACCTAGATTATTTTTGAGTACACAGCACAAAGTAGGGAGATGTCAGAAAATCAAACAGTAGTTCATGTTTGGAGGTTAATGTTTAGAATGCAGTTTGAAAGCAAATAAGACTCCTAAAACTCAAACTTGAATTCTACTGAACTACTTCTGTAACTTACAGAGTAACTTCATTTTTCCTTAACTCAGCCTTCAGTCCTTCTCCCCACCTGTCTGCTTATGAGATTCCAGCTGAATTATTTCTGCTATGGGATCTGACCTGCTCATTTATTATCTGGGTCTTCTCTCTTCCATATCAGCCTCTGGTGTTTTGTCAGCTTATCTGGCCTCTGGTCCTCTGAAAGGACGAAGGACAAGAGGAGAGGAGGAAAGCAGGCCTCATTTGATGTCTGCCCCTCATTAATCCAGGCAAGCTCCTCATAAAATCTGCTTACCACTTGTGGTTCCTAAAATGTATCTCAGTGTTAACAGTTTTATTTAAGAAAAAAAAAAGTTTTCTGGTCAAATATATTTGGAAACTGCCCGTGTAAAATTAAATGAGTTCTTTATTGCAGACCTTCTCCAAGTCTTAAAAATGCTAATAAATGCTAATATGCATTATGAATCTCTTAGAGCGCAATGTACAGTAGTATACAGCTTTTCCCAAACTCATTTTACTGAGAAATTTTTTTTCTTCTCAAAAATATTTTGAGACTAATGTTTTAGGTAGCATAATGTTAAAACTCATTTTAATTTGTCTCTTTCAGCCACTTAGTTATCACCTTATCATTTTTTTGCTGACATTTTTCTTGAAATCATCTCACTTTTTAGTTTAAATAAACTTATTTGAAAAGGAAATTACTGTAATGGGAAAAATAAGAATCACTTGCCATAAACAAAAATAACCAAGAAATTAAGTAGGATGAAGCAACATTCAGTTCAGTTCAGTTCAGTCGCTCAGTTGTGTCTGACTCTTTGATACCCCATAGACTGCAGCATGCCAGGCTTCCCTGTCCATCACCAACTCCTTGAGCTTGCTCAACTCATGTCCATCGAGTTGGTGATGTCATCCAACCATCTCATATTCTGTCTTCCCCTTCTCCTCCTGTCTTCAGTCTTTCCCAGCATCAGGGCCTTTTCCAATAGGTGGCCAAAGTATTGGAGTTTCAGCTTCAGCATCAGTCCTCCCAATGAATATTCAGGACTGATTTCCTTTAGGATTGACTGGTTTGATCTCCGTGAAGTCCAAGGGACTCTCAAGAGTTTTCTCCAACACCACAGTTCAAAGACATTGATTCTTTGGGGCTCAGCTTTGTTTATAGTCCAACTCTCACTTCCATGCATGATTACAGGAAAAATCATAGCTTTGACTATGTGGACTTTTGTTGCTTTTCAATATGCTGTCTAGGTTGGTCATAGCTTTTCTTCTAGGGAGAAGTGTCTTTTAATTTCATGGCTGCAGTCACCATCTGCAGTGATTTTGGAGCCCCCAAAATAAAGTTTCTCACTGTTTCCATTGTTTCCTCATCTATTTGCCATGAAGTGATGGGACCAGATGCCATGATCTTAGTTTTCTGAATGTTGAGCTTTAAGCCAACTTTTTCACTCTCCTCTTTCACTTTAATCAAGAGGCTTTTTAGTTCCTCTTCACTTTCTGCCATAAGGGTGATGTCATCTGCATATCTGAGGTTATTGATATTTCTCCGAGCAATCTTGATTCCAGCTTGTGCTTCATGCAGCCTGGCATTTCACATGATGTAGTCTGCATATAAGTTAAATAAACAGGGTGACAATATACAGCCTTGACGTACTCCTTTTCCAACTTGGAACCAGTCTGTTGTTCCATGTCCAGTTCTAACTGTTGCTTCTTGACCTGCATACAAATTTCTCAGGAGGCAGGTAAAGTACTCTGGTATTCCTATTTCTTTAAAATTTTCCACAGTTTGTTGTGATTTACACAGTCAAAGGCTTTGGTGTAATCAACCAAGCAGAAATAGATGTTTTTCTGGAACTCTCTTGTGTGTTTGATAATCTAGCAGATATTGGCAATTTGATCTCTGGTTCCTCTGCCTTTTCTAAATCCAGTTTGAACATCTGGAAGTTCACGGTTCATGTCCTGTTGAAACCTGGCTTGGGGAATTTTGAGCATTACTCTGCTAGTGTGTGAGATGAGTGCAATTGTGCAGTAGTTTGAACATTCTTTGGCATTGCCTTTCTTTGGGATTGGAATGACGACTGATCTTTTCCAGTCCTGGGCCACTGCTGAGTTTTCCAAATTTGCTGGCGTATTGAGTGCAGCACTTTAGGATTTGAAATAGCTCAACTGGAATTCCATCACTTCCACTAGCTTTGTTTGTAGTGATGCTTGCTAAGGCCCACTTGACTTCTCATTCAAGGATGTCTGGCTCTGGTTGAGTGTGATTACACCATCATGGTTATCTGGTCATTAAAATCTTTTTTGTATAGCTCTTCTGTGTATTCTTGCCACCTCTTCTTAATATCTTCTGCTTCTGTTAGGTCCATACCATTTCTGTCCTTTATTGTGCCCATTTTGCATGAGATGTTCCATTGATATGTCTGATTTTCTTGAAGAAAATCAATTAAGAAACGAGCTAAAATTAAATAGTGAGTTATAGACAGTAATATATTGTGAGGGAGAAAAAATAATTTTTACTCTACCTATCTAGGTTCTTGGCTGGGCCACCTCTGGAATAAAAAGACAGGACATCAAGTGGAAAAGCAAACTGAAATTTAATAACATGTATGCATGCCTCTTGTAGGGCTTCCCTGGTGGCTTAGTTGGTAAAGAACCCACCTGTCAATACAGGAGATGCAGGTTCAATCCCTGGGCTGGGAAGATCGCTTGGAGAAGGAAACGGCAACCCGCTCCACTATCCTTGTCTGGGATATCCCATGGACAGAGGAGCCTGGCAGGCTACAGTTCACGGGGTCACCAAAGAATCTCAACATGACTTAGCAACTAAACAACAGCATATGTCCCATAACATGGAAGATACCAGGAAAACTGAGTAACTTCCTAAAATGGTCTGATCCCCCACTTAAATAGCATCTCCAGCTCTAAGGACAAAAGAAGATACTGGGCAGGGAGAGAGGAGTCAAGTAGGGGAGGTTACCCAGAAAAGCACAGGGAACAAAGATAAGGTTGTTACACAGATTTAGGTCATTGCCTTCTCCATGGATAAGCGTTTCTTGAGATTTAGAGTCCTCCATCCCCTCCGGGTACTGAGGGGAAGGCCCCTGGTCCCCTTGTAAATGTGCATGTCTCTCACAAAAGGATAATCTTCGTTGTCAGAACTTTTCCTATGTCTGCTGTTTTCTAAGGATAATCATCCTGCAATGATCCTTACACCAAAGAGGCATATTTGAGCTGGTATATTCCTATTCTTCTTCAATACTAAATTGATGTATAAAAATATATGCTTGAGGATAAGCCCGTCTTGAGAAGAACACAGTCAATAATCAAGTAATACTAGAAGCAATCTGGGCACTACTGCTTATTGTGGATAATTACAAGGATTCATTACCAAGAGAATTCTGGTTTATGGTTGATAGGTTTATGGTTGATAATCTTGATTCCTCTGTGCATACAGTCAAACAGGCCAAAAGTTATTTAAACACTTTCTAAGATAAAGTTGGATATCAAGAACTGATTTCTTTAAAAATTCTTTTCTTTGTGCCAGAGGCTGAGTTTTTACCATACTATTTTTTCCTGTTTAATGAAGAACTTCAAACACAGAATGTATAAATAGTAAAATAGATGTGCAAATATCCATATCCTACAGTCAACAAATATTAGCCTTTTTTCCTATACCTATTACTTGGCTGAATTATTTTTATGTAAACTTTTTATTGACATGAAGGACATTACTGTTGAACTATTATAAAGCAAATTAATTATTTGATACTTCATTCTTAGAATTTTTAGCATGCATCTTCAAAAATGGTATTATTCTACATAGACACAGTACCAGTATCTCTCATATCTAACAAACAATCAGTTCAGTTCAGTTGCTCAGTCATGTCTGTGACTCTTTGTAACCCCATGGACTGCAGCATGCCAGGCCTCCTTGTCCATCACCAACTCCTGGAGTTTACTCAAACTCATGTTCATTGAGTCGGTGATGCCATCCCACCATCTCATCCTCTGTCTTCCCCTTCTCCTCTCTCCCTCAATCTTTCCAGCATCAAGGTCTTTTCAAATGAGTCAGCTCTTTGCATGAGGTGGCCAAGTATTGGAGTTTCAGCTTCAGCATCAGTCCTTCCAATGAATATTCAGGACTAATTTCCTTTAGAATTGACTGGTTGGATCTCCTTGCAGTCCAGGGGACTCTCAAGAGTCTTCTCCAACACCACGGTTGAAAAGCATCAATTCTTCTGTGCTCAGCTTTCTTTATAGTCCAACTCTCACATCCATACATGACCACTGGAAAAACCATAGCTTTGACTAGGTGGACATTTGTTGGCAAAGTAATGTGTCTGCTTTTTAATATGCTGTAAGTTGGTCATAACTTTTATTTCAAGGAGCAAGCATCTTTTAATTTCATGGCTACAGTCACCATCTGCAGTGATTTTGGAGCCCCCCGCCAAAGTAAAGTCTCTCGCTGTTTCCATTGTTTCCCCATCTATTTGCCATGAAGTGATGGGACCGGATGCCCTGATCTTGTATTATACTCAGCCCAATAATTTTGCCTTCTAGTCCTGGTAGACATTTGAGATGGATACCCCTGGTTTACTAATAGGTTAAAGGAAGAATAATTCAGCATAGGAAATATAATATTTTGAGAGTTGAATCTGCGCAAACTGCACTGACAGGAGAAAGGTAAACTGGGGTGAAACTAATCTGGCCTATTTAATAGTTTTGCTGAGGCCGACACAGATCTGTTATCTGCTACATAAAATTGTTTCCTGTTCTATTCACTTAAATTCCAAAAAAGTTAACCAAATAAATAAAAGACACAAAGTGCTGATTGGTTTCTAAAAACTTCCAGATGAAAAAGCTCAATAGTGAAGTGTATCTGTACTTATAAAATGAAGCTTCATATGGGAGGTATTAAAAAGCAGGAACTGCTGTGATGGGTTGGACCATGATGCTATAAGCCCCATGTTCTAACTGATTTTTACAGCTTCAGGGAAGAGATTTCACCTTTAGAGTCATAAAATCTCAGCATTGGTAGGGAAATAGATTTGATAAATGGGGAAACTGAGTGAATAGATAACTAGATGACTTGTCACAGGTCCTGCAGATTATGGGAAATGCCAGTACAGCAATAAAACCCCTGGTTGCCCAACTTGCAGTGTCTCTTTCCTCATTGTGATGATGGAAACAGTATTTTTGGCTTGAATAATTCAGATTCTTGGTCATATGACCTATAGTTACCAGTAATTTTCACTTCATTTCTCTCACAGTTTTTGGACTTTGGGACTCTGGGGTGGTGCATATACATATAGCAAAGATTTAGCTTCAGCTAACAGAGGTTGTATATCACCAGGAACAGTGAAATTGAAATTTCACCTTGTCATTTGAGCAATTCAGGGAAAAATAAAAATAATCTGCTACTGAAGGGGAAGAAAAGGGTGTTCAAAATTGATTTCTGACATTGATTCAGCCTTTTGGGTCTCTGCCCAGTTCCTCTCTTTTCTTTATATAAATGGAGCTGAGAGTCATAGAGATAAATCAGGGTCAACTAGTTCAAATAAAATGACTCATTTCAGAGATATCATCTCTGGAGAAAGCTTGAGAATAAACATATCCATTCTCTAAGCTGCTCTTATAGTGGGCTCCTATTCAATTTTGTACTTTTCTGAAGCTGGCTACATCATAGCACAAAATGCGGGAGCCTTGGGTTATCTTTAGAGCATTCACCACTCTTTGAAGTTTGTTTGTGGATTCATTCATTCTTTAAACAAATTATTGCTGGTGTCAAGGGGGTGTTTGTGGATGACTAGGGATAGGTTCGGAGAAGGCAATGGCACCCCACTCCAGTACTCTTGCCTGGAAAATCCCATGGATGGAGGAGCCTGGTAGGCTACAGTTCATGGGGTCGCTAAGAGTCGGACAGGACTGAGCGACTTCACTTTCACTTCTCACTTTCATGCATTGGAGAAGGAAATGGCAACCCACTCCAGTGTTCTTGCCTGGAGAATCCCAGGGGTGGGGGAGCCTGGTGGGCTGCCGTCTCTGGGGTCGCACAGAGTCGGACACGACTGATGCAACTTAGCAGCAGCAGCAGCAGGGATAGGTTTAGAATGCTGCTTTTAAGGAGTTTATGACTTACCAAATAATGGGGACATAAAATAAGCACAGGCATTTGTACCACACCAAGTATACTGTAACAATGAAAAGCAACTATAAATAGTATTGGAGAAATCAGATATATCAACAAAAGAGATGTCAATTGTGTTGGGTCTTGAAAGATGGATAAGATTTCTGTAAGACTTGACTCATACAGGTCTCTCCACTTAGAGTAGATAACCTACATTTTGGTTGCTAAAAAGTAGTGAATTAATCATTGTATCAAGTACTATTTGAAAACCTACGATGTTCTGTCAAAAACAATTCCACCTTTATAGCTCAATTAATGCTACCATTTTATTTAAGCTTTCTAGGAACATCTGAGCAAAGATTTCTCCTTTGTTTGCATTTCTGGTCTGCTTAATTGGTGATGATTATTTTGCATGAACCATGGACCATGGACCGAGAACTGTGGATGTTTGTTTCATTTATGTTCTTGGCTTATAAGCTCTTTGAGGGCAGGTATGGTTTTGCATGTCATTTTAATTCAGTTTAGCATTAGTACAGAGTGAGACTTTAGGAAGACTTTATTGACCAAAATGAGCTAGGTAATTGTCCAGTCTTCACTTTGTGTATGTGTAAATTATTTCTGTCTTCTTCATGACAAATATCACCACCACTGTCAACCTTCTACAAGCTATATTTCAGACAATTACAAAATAAATGATCAGATGGATAGATCCTAAAGTTCCCTGTTCTCTCTAATGTCTCCTGGGCACAGTCTGGTCTATTCTAATATCTAGTTTTTATAGAAATGGTCTTTAAGTTTGTGTGAAACTATTCTCTAAAGACAATAAAATATAACCTTTGTAGAAAATTATGTAAAGCTATAGAATTTTGAACATGGGATTTCAAATTTTTGTTATGTGCTAGCTCTTAACATCTTTTAAAATCAGAAATCTTTGGAGATTAAAAACTGAAAGAGCTTGTGCAGAAGACTGCTCAGGGGCTGAAATGACAAAGCATCTCATCATTTTCTACACTTACCCATCAGTTCAAGCCTTTTCTTTTGTCATATAAAAATTACTGAGGTTAATAGGCTGGTTTTGGCCTTGTTCCCCAATCTGCCAGAGGGGTTTGAAGTCAGAATCTGAAGGATACATATGACATACATTACTGAGTCTGCCTGAATTGTCTCTGTCCACAGACTCACCATGAAAATAAGATAGCTTCAGAGGCTCAGCTTCTTTGGCCCAGAATCCAAAGGGATGCCATTAAGCATTCTGAATAATTAAAGCTAACAAAACTCAGAATGTTTGTTGTCATTTTTCATGATCAAGAATCATAAGAGGTAGGCACTTTGATTATAATACAAATGAGAAAACTGAAGTTCTGAAAGTTTCTGTAAGCTGCTGAGGTCACTCAGTTGGTAAGTGATAGAGCAACGATTTGAACTCAGGCAGGCTAAATCTATGCCAACAAAATTAATCCCCAAGTTTTTTGCTTTTGTTGGGATTCCATATTCCAATTATATGTGACACTTTGAGAATATGCCAACCCTCCTCTGAGGAAAGAGACTGCCCACAGAAGTAGATTCCATTCTAGGTTCTAGATTTTATTACAAGTTGGTTCTTGAACCTCATGGGATAGTCAGGTATAGTAAGTGCTATATAAATATTCCCTGAATAATTGAATAGCATGTCCCTAGGTAGATATCTTCTTTATTAAATCCTTCACTGGAATTTTCCTGAAATCCTCAGTTGAAGTCAGGATTATATAGTCAATGGAGTTTAAGAGAATATTCCCCCTTTAATTTGAAGGCTGCCTTAAAAAGGAAAGCATTTGTATATCAGTATTAGCAGGGTATTTCCTATGCACTCTTGCATTTGTGAAATTGCTATTAATTTTTCCCAATTCACTGCCGTTTTAAGAGCTACTAGGCTGTGATTATATAGCAATTTACTTGCCATCTTTCCCTTTTCTGTCAACAATGCCAATGCATAATTAAACCATGTGCCTTGGGGAAAAGACACTTTTGAGTACAGAGGTACAAGCAAGATATGGTCTCAAGAAAAGAGCACAGAAACCAATTTAAATACCAAGTTAATGTCAGTATATTAATGTTAGTATATGCTTCGCAAGGAGAACTAACTTGAATAATTTGTTTCCATAGTGCTTTTTAATTTGATAGTGTACTATTATTGAAGTTTGAAGATATTCTCAGGCACAAGATCATATATACAATAAATATTTTATGTCACATATTATATAAAATAATCAGAGAAAATTAACGATCATTTGACTATTTAGATGGAGCAGTTAAAAAGTGACAGAAGTCTCTCATGAGTGTTCAGAAAGTAAATACATATATTAAATACTTCAAAATAATTTTTAGGGATTCTTTTCCTTTTTTTTTTTTTTTGTTTGCTATAGATAAGACACAGACATTTCAGTATATAGCAAGCACAGGATGAGCAGATGCAAATGAATCTAAATTCTCTGGAAGTCATTTTGCATTAGTTTCTTTGGCATTTTTCCATTTAATAAATAAATGCATCCTATTACATTTATTTACATTTAGCTGCAGGCTAGTAGAGAAAACCTATTTAACAAATATCAGGCTAAACTGCCTCATAATTTGGCAGGGTACATCTCTCAGGGTAGGGCAGCAATGAGCTCTAAGCACGAGGCACAGAGAATCTAAACACACGCAGAACACCATTTATGATTTACTGTTGGCTTGGCTATATTCTAGAGATCATGAGATAGAGGGAAACTTCTGGAATTTCTCCTTTATCCTTCCTCTGACCGCTTTTCACACTGAGAACGTAGGTCAATACTGCTTTTCTTCATAAACCAGTTGACCCTTTGCAACGAAGTGACTGTTCACTAGGAAAAAAGAGCAAACATACCTGGTATAGGAGCTAGTGGCTTGGGGAGCCCTTTAAGTTGTCCGCGGTCTAACCTGACCCCAAATGGCAGAGGAATGCCAGAGAACTCTAGGCAGTCTCATCTAAGCTTCTTTGGTCAAATTCAGGAACCCAAGGCAGGACAAGAGAAAATGAATCTAGAACAAAGGAAAAATGCTTTTGAAGGGATCCATCTATGAAGATTCAGGCTTGCTTCATGTTATTTTTGTTCAGTCTCTAAGTTGTGTCTGACTCTTTGCAACCCCGTGGCCTGCAGCACAGCACCCTCCCCTGTCCTTCACTATCTTCCAGAGTTTGCTCAAATTCATGTCCATTGAGTCAGTGATCCTATCTGATGATTTAATCCTTTGCTGCCCCCTTCTCCTTTTGTCTCCAATCTTTCCCAGCATCAGAGTCTTTTCTAATGAGTTGGCTCTTCACATCAGGTGGCCAGAGTATTGGAGCTTCAGCATCAGTCCTTCTAATGAATATTCAGGATTGATCTCCTTTAGAATTGACTGGTTTGATCTCCTTGCAGCCCAAGGGACTCTCAAGAGTCTTCTTCATCATCACAACTTGAAAGCATCAATTCTTCAGTGCTCAGCCTTCTTTATGGAGAAGGCCATGGCACCCCACTCCAGTACTCTTGCCTGGAAAATCCCATGGATGGAGGAGCCTGGTAGGCTGCAGTCCATGGGGTCGCTAGGAGTCAGACACGACTGAGCGACTTCACTTTCACTTTTCACTTTCATACATTGGAGAAGGAAATGGCAACCCACTCCAGTGTTCTTGCCTGGAGAATCCCAGAGATGGAGGAGCCTGGTGGGCTGCCGTCTATGGGATCGCACAGAGTTGGACATGACTGAAGCGACTTAGCAGCAGCAGCAGCAGCAGCAGCAGCTTCTTTATGGCCCAACTTTCACATCCAGGGGGCTTCCCTGATAGCTTAGCTGGTAGAGAATCTGCCTGCAATGCAGGAGACCCCAGGTTGTTTCCTGGGACGAGAAGATCCCCTGGAGAAGGGATAGGCTACCCACTCCAGTATCCTTGGGCTTCCCTGGTGATTCAGCTGGTAAAGAATCTGCCTGCAATGCAGGAGACCTGAGTTTGATCCCTGCATTGGGACAATCCTCTAGAGAAGGGAACGGCTACCCACTCCAGTATTCTGGCCTGGAGAATTCCATGGACTGTATAGTCCATGAGGTCTCAAAGAGTAGGACATGACTGAGTGACTTTCACTTTCACTTTTCACATCCATACCTAACTACTGGAAAAACCGTAGCTTTGATGATACAGACCTTTGTTGACAAAGTAATGTCTCTGCCTTTTAATACACTGTCTAGGTTTATCATAACTTTTCTTCCAAGGAGCAAGCATCTTTTAATTTCATGGCTTCACTTATTGTCCACTGTGATTTTGGAGCCCAAGAAAAGAAAATCTGTCACTGTTTCAACTTTTTCCCCCTTCTGTTTGCCATGAAGTGATGGGACTGGATGCCATGATCTTACCTTTTTGGGCTGAGTTTTAAGACACTTTTTTTCCCCCCCTCTTTCACCTTCATCAAGATGCTCTTTAGTTCCTCCTCATCCCTGTAGCTCAAATGGTAAAGAATCTACCTGCAACACACGAGACCCAGGTTTGATCCCTGGGTCAGAAATATCCTCTGGAGAAGGGAATGACAATCCACTCTAGTATTCTTGCCTGGAAATACCCATGGACAGAGGAGGCTGGCAGGCTATACAGCCCATGGGATTGCAAAGAGTCAGACATGACTGAGCAACTCATACTACTATATACTACTACTCACTTTCTGTCATTAGAGTGGTATCATCTGTGTATCTCAGGTTGTTGGTGTTTATCCCAGCAATCTTGATTCCAGTTTGTGATCCATCCAGCTCAGCATTTTGCATGACGTACTCTGCAAAGAAGTTAAATAAGCAGGTGACATTATACAGGCTTGTCATACTCATTTCCCATTTTTGAACCAGTCTGTTGTTCCATGTCCAGTTCTAGCTGTTGCTTCTTGACCTGCATACAGGTGTCTCAGGAGACAAGTAAGGTGATCTGGTATTCTCATCTATTTAAGAATTTCCCACAGTTTGTTGTGGTACACGCAAAGGTTTTAGCACAATCAATGAAGCAGTAGATGTGTTTTGGAATGCCTTGCTTTTTCTATGATCCAATGAATATTTGGGTCTCTGGTTCTGCTACTTTTTAAAACCCAGCTTGTACATCTGGAAATTCTGTTTGCATACTGTTGAAATCTAGCTTCAAGGATTTGAGCATAAATACCACATTTATGTGCCATGCCCATGGGGCAACCTAAGATGGGCGGGTCATGGTGGAGAGATCTGACAGAATGTGGTCCACTGGAGAAGGGAATGGCAAACCACTTCAGTATTCTTGCCTTGAGAACCCCATGAACAGTATGAAAAGGCAAAATGATAGGATACTGAAAGAGGAACTCCCCAGGTCAGTAGGTGCCCAATATGCTACTGGAGATCAGTGGAGAAATAACTCCAGAAAGAATGAAGGGGTAGAGCCAAAGCAAAAACAATACCCAGCTGTGGATGTGACTGGTGATAGAAGCAAGGTCCAATGCTGTAAAGAGCAATATTGCATAGGAACCTGGAATGTCAGGTCCATGAATCAAGGCAAATTGGAAGTGGCCAAACAAGAGACGGCAAGAGTGAATGTCGACATTCTAGGAATCAGTGAACTGAAATGGACTGGAATGGGTGAATTTAACCCAGATGACCATTATATCTACTACTGCGGGGAAGAATCCCTCAGAAGAAATGGAGTGGCCATCATGGTCAACAAAAGAGTCCTAAATGCAGTACTTGGATGCAATCTCAAAAACGACAGAATGATCTCTGTTCATTTCCAAGGCAAACCATTCAATGTCACAGTAATCCAAGTCTATGCCCCAATCATTAACGCTGAAGAAGCTGAAGTTGAATGGTTCTATGAAGACCTACAAGACCTTTTAGAACTAACACCCAAAAAAGATGTACTTTTCATTATAGGGGACTGGAATGCAAAAGTAGGAAGTCAAGAAACACCTGGAGTAACAGGCAAATTTGGCCTTGGAATACGGAATGAAGCAGGGCAAAGACTAATAGAGTTTTTCCAAGAAAATGCACTGGTCATAACAAACACCCTCTTCCAACAACACAAGAGAAGACTCTACACATGGACATCACCAGATGGTCAACACCGAAATCAGATTGATTATATTCTTTGCAGCCAAAGATGGAGAAGCTCTATACAGTCAGCAAAAACAAGACCGGGAGATGACTGTGGCTCAGATCATGAACTTCTTATTGCCAAATTCAGACTTAAATTGAAGAAAGTAGGGAAAACCACTAGACCATTCAGGTATGACCTAAATCAAATCCCTTATGATTATACAGTGGAAGTGAGAAATAGATTTAAGGGACTAGATCTGATAGATAGAGTGCCTGATGAACTATGGAATGAGGTTCATGACATTGTACAGGAGACAGGGATCAAGACCATTCCCATAGAAAAGAAATGCAAAAAAGCAAAATGGCTGTCTGGGGAGGCCTTACAAATAGCTGTGAGAAGAAGAGAAGCAAAAGGCAAAGGAGAAAAGGAAAGATATAAGCCTCTGAATGCAGAGTTCCAAAGAATAGAAAGAAGAGATAAGAAAGCCTTCTTCAGCGATCAATGCAAAGAAATAGAGGAAAACTGTTAACAGAATGGGAAAGGCTAGAGATCTCTTCAAGAAAATCAGAGATACCAAAGGAACATTTCATGCAAACATGGGCTTGATAAAGGACAGAAATGGTATGGACCTAACAGAAGCAGAAGATATTAAGAAGAGATGGCAAGAATACACAGAAGAACTGTACAAAAAAGATCTTCATGACCCAGATAATCACGATGGTGTGATCACTCACCTAGAGCCAGACATCCTGGAATGTGAAGTCAAGTGGGCCTTAGAAAGCATCACTACGAACAAAGCTAGTGGAGGTGATGGAATTCCAGTGGAGCTATTTCAAATCCTGAAAGATGATGCTGTGAAAGTGCTGCACTCAATATGCCAGCAAATCTGGAAAACTCAGCAGTGGCCACAGGACTGGAAAAGGTCAGTTTTCATTCCAATTCCAAAGAAAGGTAATGCCAAAGAATGTTCAAACTACCACACAATTGTACTCATCTCACATGCTAGTAAAGTAATGTTCAAAATTCTCCAAGCCAGGCTTCAGCAATATGTGAACCATGAACTTCCTGATGTTCAAGCTGGTTTTAGAAAAGGCAGAGGAACCAGAGATCAAATTGCTAACATCCGCTGGATCACAGAAAAAGCAAGAGAGTTCCAGAAAAACATCTATCTGCTTTATTGACTATGCCAAAGCCTTTGACTGTGTGGATCACAATAAACTGTGGAAAATTCTGAAAGAGATGGGAATACCAGAGCACCTGATCTGCCTCTTGAGAAATTTGTATGCAGGTCAGGAAGCAACAGTTAGAACTGGACATGGAACAACAGACTGGTTCCAAATAGGAAAAGGAGTACGTCAAGGCTGTATATTGTCACCCTGCTTATTTATATGCAGAGTACATCATGAGAAATACTGGACTGGAAGAAACACAAGCTGGAATCAAGATTGCCGGGAGAAATATCAATAACCACAGATATGCAGATGACACCACCCTTATGGTAGAAAGTGAAGAGGAACTAAAAAGCCTCTTGATGAAAGTGAAAGAGGAGAGTGAAAAAGTTGGCTTAAAGCTCAACATTCAGAAAACGAAGATCATGGCATCCGGTCCCATCACTTCATGGGAAATAGATGGGGAAACAGTGGAAACAGTGTCAGACTTTATCTTTCTGGGCTCCAAAATCACTGCAGATGGTGACTGCAGCCATGAAATTAAAAGACACTTACTCCTTGGAAGGAAAGTTATGACCAACCTGGATAGCATATTAAAGAGCAGAGACATTACTTTGCCAACAAAGGTCCATCTAGTCAAGGCTATGGTTTTTCCAGTGGTCATGTATGGATGTGAGAGTTGGACTGTGAAGAAGGCTGAGCGCCAAAGAATTGATGCTTTTGAACTGTGGTGTTGGAGAAGACTCTTGAGAGTCCCTTGGACTGCAAAGAGATCCAACCAGTCCATTCTGAAGGAGATCAGCCCTGGGTGTTCTTTGGAGGGAATGATGCTAAAGCTGAAACTCTAGTACTTTGGCCACCTCATGCGAAGAGTTGACTCATTGGAAAAGACTCTGATGCTGGGAGGGATTGGGGGCAGGAGGAGAAGGGGATGACAGAGGATGAGATGGCTGGATGGCATCACTGACTCGATGGACGTGAGTCTGAGTGACTCCGGGAGTTGGTGATGGACAGGGAGGCCTGGCGTGCTGCGATTCATGGGGTTGCAACGAGTCAGACAGGACTGAGCGACTGATCTGATCTGATCTGACTACAGTTTGTCAGAGCTCTTCATGGTGTCCCAGCCATCGTGGGTGACCCTGCACAGCATGGCTGATAGCTTCATTGAGTTACACAAGCCCCTTAACCTCAACAAGGCTGTTATCCTTGGGGAAAGGGGGGGCACTACTTCTTAGACTTTAAAAATTGTTTTTCCTTAGAGTTAATTTGAATGACTTAAGTGAATTAGCATGAGCGAGCACCCTTGGAGGAGTGATGTGCTAGACCTAGGGTGTGCTAGCTCAAACAGTAAAGAACCTGCCTGCAACACGGGAAAAAGGCTCCCAGGGAAAGGCTGAAACTTGTTTGGAGCTACATGCTAAACTTCCAACCTTTGGGACCCCCTCCAGTTCCTTTCCACTGAGAGGGGTCTCTTCTTCCAGCAGAGTAAGTTTTCAGGGTGTAGGTCTTGGCTTCATTTCATCATTTTTAGGAGTTTTTTATTTTACTGTGCGATGAAGGACTGCTTTTAATAATAAAAACATAAAACAAACATATCCTGTGACTCTCCTGCCACTGGGTGAACATAAGAATAAAATCCCTTAAAGGCTTGAATACAGACTAAATCTCTGTAGCTTTAGAAATTGTGATGGGGACTTAATAGCATCCTCAAAAAGAAATCAAAACTTTAGTCGGTTTACAAATTGGGTAATCCCATCGTGTTTTCTTTGTGTATATTTGTAATGAGATGTTTGACAAGCAAACATCAGACTGACCTAAAGGTGGATGCTTACTGGATCACTTATTATCTATTTGTTACATTATGTGACATTTAGGTATTTTGTAATATTAAGGACTCAGTCTTGGGGGCTTCCCTGGTTCAGTTCAGTCACTCAGTCGTGTCCAACTCTTTGCGACCCCATGAATCACAGCACGCCAGGCCTCCCTGTCCATCACCAACTCCCGGAGTTCACTCAAACTCACGTCCATCGAGTCAGTGATGCCATCCAGCCATCTCATCGTCTGTCATCCCCTTCTCCTCCTGCCCCCAATCCCTCCCAGCGTCAGAGTCTTTTCCAATGAGTCAACTCTTCGCATGAGGTGGCCAAAGTACTGGAGTTTCAGCTTCAGCATCATTCCCTCCAAAGAAATCCCAGGGCTGATCTCCTTCAGAATGGACTGGTTGGATCTCCTTGCAGTCCAAGGGACTCTCAGGAGTCTTCTCCAACACCACAGTTCAAAAGCATCAATTCTTCGGCACTCAGCTTTCTTCACAGTCCAACTCTCACATCCATACATGACCACAGGAAAAACCATAGCCTTGACTAGATGGACCTTTGTTGTCAAAGTAATGTCCCTGGTTGCTCAGTGGTAAAAAAAAAAAATTCGCCTGCCAATGCAGGAGATGCAGGTTTGATCCCTAGTTTGGGAAGATTCCCTGGACAAGGAAATGGCAACCCACTTTAGTATGCTTGCCTGGATAATCCCATGGACAGAGGAACCTGGCCGGCTACAGTCCATAGGGTTGCAAAGAATCAGACACGACTGAATGACACACAATTATTTTTCAAAGTTATCATGAAATTGTAAAACCCTATTTTTAAGGCATGGCAGAAACCTGTTATTTCTCCAGAAATATAAGGTATTAATAAAACAGTGCTCTCTTAAAGGCCTACAAGGAGACACTCACAAGCTTCAAGGCCTAATGCATTCTCAGCAGATCATAAAGTTGAGAAAATTTGAGGTCACAAGACTGGCCTAGGTTTCCTGTGTCTCCCTTTATCAGTTACCTGCATTATCAGGCTCAAGTCTGGTCCTGTGATAGCTCCATTTCAAGCATATTAATGTTTACAAATGGGGGTAGAAATAATTCTCCATATTTCAAGGGCCTTAAGTCATTCGAGGCAACCAAAGGGCTCTGGTATGAATTCTGCAATTTGGCTGTCAGTTTTGTTTAATGAATCTATCCAACATACATTTAATGAGTTCCTTTCTGCAGAGCCTGGTTTAAGTACTGAAGGGGGAATGAAGATACTGAAACATGAATCCTTTTTGTTAGTGGCCCCTGTTCCTTCTGTTTTAGGAGCTGTGGCCATTTGGAGTCCTGTGGTGAATGAAATGGAAGATTCTTAAGAGACATCTTTGGCTTGATTTTGTCCTATGTAGAGGGGCTGGGTAATGCTCTGCTCCACGCTGGCGTGTTACAATACCCCACTCACCTACCCTCCTCAGTTCTATCCATTCTATCCCTTCCCATCCGTGGTGATCCATATAACAAAAGAGGAAAGCAGTGGGTTCAGATTCTAAACCGGGAATCTTGTCATGTCCCGAGATCTTTCCACGATTCGCAAAACCACCGACAGGTTCCAAACTATCAATGTGACTGATTTTCGTCAGGGAGGTGATATCAGAGGTAGTGTTTAAAGCAATTGTTTGAGGCAACAGGAAGAACATGAAAGAAATGCCTGACCATTTCTGGTCATTCTGCCTTGTAGAGCCTTGGGAGAAAGGAAGGAAGAAGGAAGGTTTGAAAGTTCTCTGCTATCTGGCCTATTAAACTTTCTTATCATTATGCAGGATTTTTAATGTTATTCCTTAATAATAATTTCTTATTCCATTTAAGAGATTTCAGTTTAGTGGAAGTGACTGTAGAGTCACTAGTCAATGTCCTATCTCTCCTCTTCTGTTTTCTTGTGGCGGACTTTTCACAGGCAGCTTTCACTGCAAACAGAGTGTTCCCCATCACAGAGCCATAGAATGTTCTGCCTGAGACTTAGATATGTGTCACATTTCCTTTCCAATGAACTCAGAATTCTCTTTGGCCCAGGACTTCAGAGCTCATGCTAATTTTTTTGGCAGCAACCAGTAAAGAAAGATCAGTTTCATTGTGTGCCAGTGTTTTTCAATAATAACCCTTTTTGATTTCAATGAATAGATAAGCACTTTTTATATAATTGATTAACTTGCTTATTTCATCTTCCTTAAAACAAATAAACAAACAAAACAGACTGAGAGAGGATACCAGATACTGAATAACCGTTTGCATGGCTTAGGGCAATTTTAACATAATATGCAACAAGCCCCAGGGTTTCCATCAGAATTTTGCACACATTACCTGGATATCAGAGAGAGTGGGCTCTGTTCTTTCCACTCCCTAAGAAGGTTTGTGGTTGGGAGTGACAGGACTGTTGCGGAGAAATTTGTCTCTTCACTCCCTTTGTTTTTATCTTTCTTTTCAATTGATGATTATATTTTTATGCAGATTCTCAGAGGATTAAAAGAAGACATTTAACATATGACCTACTCCACATTTCTTCTATACCACCAGGCACGTAAGAAATTCATACATGGTATATTGCCTGTTTAGTATCTATGCCTCTCTCCTAATAATAGAGCAATGTTTTATCATAGGAGCATTAAATAAATGGTAGAAGAGAGCATTATATGAGAAAAATGACTAAAAAGATGTGTACACCATTTAGGCTTGTAAATGTTATCTGTCATTTCTCATATACTCAATTTACTTAAAGTTTCATTATTTTGCTTTTATTTCTGTTCCTCTCTTTCATTTTGGTTTGATTTTCTGGCTGTTTCTTCTTCTGACTCTTCTTAACCCTTGCTAGGCTTCTGCATTCTGCCCCACACATGAGAACTCTCCCTCAAGATCAAGAATCAGGGCTCTTGACAAACATTTTATTTGCAGACAGAAAGTAGTTTTATTGTTAAAGCAAGCAGCAGCTTCAACCAGGAATTGGCCCTGCTTTGGAGAAGTGTCACATGTAACTGGAAGCCAAAGTTAAGATTTTGGTAGCTACACTCAGATTTTGCCTGATGATGGATGTCATCTCTCTGAAGTTTTATCCCATCTCCTGCTCCCATTTCTGGGTTGGGAAGACCCCCTGGAAAAGAGAATGACTACCACTCCAGTATTCTGGCCTGGAGAATTCCATGGACTGTATAGTCCATGGGGTTGCAAAGAGTTGGACATGACTGAACAACTTTCACTTTCACCTGCTCCCATCACTCACTTGGCATTAATATTCTTTCAATTCTGCAAACACATTCCTGCTTCCAGGGTTTCATATATGCTGTTCCTTTCTTTTCACCTTTCCTCTTTAGTTTGAATGCCACCTCCTAAAAGAGGCCTTCACGAACCATCAAATATGTTACAGTTAGGCTTTTGGATGAACTTTTCTCTCCCTTGGGTGCTTGTAATTTGTCCTTGTGTTTTTCAATTCTCTTGCTTTTGTTGTCATAGTAGAATGTAACTTTCATGAGGCTGGGAATATGTCTGAATTGTTCATTATTGCATCTTTATGATTTAGCTGAAGCCTGACACACAATAGATGCTCAACAAATACATGCTGAATAAACAGGCAATAGTCTTCATAGCAATCTATCTCACTCAGCTTGGTGTATATCTTTAACTTAGTTCACTGTGGATATCTCAGTATATTAGGGATTAGCTTGACAAACTCCATGGTAAATTTATTGAATCTGTGCTTGGTAAAGTAGAAGTTTGAAAACTAATTTGTTCATTTGTCTCTGTGTTACTGTGAATTTAAATATTTTATAAAAATATGAATTACTTTTCTTAACTGTAGTATGTGATACTACATATTTATTGTAGAGAATTTGGGAAACGTAAATATGGAGGAGAAAGTATAAAACTACTGAGCATCAGTCAGCAAGTCATTAATATAAGTTGTTTTTTCTTTCACTGATAACTGAAAATTTATGTAACATTATAAATACCACTGCAAATTCTGCACATTGAGGCATGCGTACCTGGTTGACCAGAGATGCTAGACCCAAAGACTTGGAATGAACTCAGGACTGTTATCTCTGGTTTTTAGTGTCATATATTTATTTTAAAACATCTATACATTGGGATATACAGTATGAACTCCTTTTGAAATTTACTTTTGTTTTTGCACTGAATCTCATGAGTGATTTCAATCCCATTAGGTATTGCTCAAAAATATGTGGCCTCATGGTAGTTAATCCAAATCCCTTCTTGAAGCCTAAATTGGTTGGAATTGGGTTTCAGTGGTTTACAACCAAAAGAATATGGAAAAATAGATATACCAAGGACTTTTATCTATAACTTTGCACCATGTGAAAAAGGAAGCGAAAAAGAAGTGAACTCTCAGAAGTTGGGATGGAGAGAAAGTATGGCTGGTATTTTTTTTTTTGTAATTTTCCTATTTTCAAAGCCTGAGGTCTGACTATCCTTGAGCGTGGTGTGTTACTCAATATCCTCCTAATAACTTTTCTTCCCTTTCTTAAGACAATTTCAATTACTTTCTGGTACCACTAGAAGAACTGTGGCTAAGTCACGTTATTAAGAAGTGAAGAGCCTCCAATATAATACTTTGGAGAGAGCAAATTCCCTTCTTCATGTTTCATCTTGTTTTTCTCACAAAGAGAAACATTAGTATTTTCTTATCCCAGAGCCATAGGAACATATTATGCCTTGAGTTCCTTTGCCACTTCAGTTACATGTTCCTGTTTTAAATTGTGCTTATCCCAAGCTCAGGTGGTTTTGCTTACTCTGTCAAGCAGTCCACAAAACTCTCTTCTCTATCTCTTGCTATGCTTCTTGCCCTCTTCTATACTGGGGTATTCCGCATGCTTTGGACTCAAGTTCCATCTACAACAGACCTATTGTTCTCGTTGGCTTTGGTCTCCCTCTGCATTAATCCCCGTGCACCTTTTCTGCTCATTTCCATTCATCCTCTGTGGGTTTTTGACAAAGCTGCTCCTACGGAGGCAAGTACTTTTGTCAGCTTTCTTCTGCAAGAACAATTTTCTTCCCTCTATTTTCTCAGGGTGGTTCTTTTTCATCCCTAGACTCTTTCCTTTTATTTATTTTCCTCCTGGAAAATAAGCGGCCTTCTTTCCTTTCCTTGAGCTGTTCCTAGAGTCTTATCTTACTGTGCTCTTATTGGCCCAGGTGACTTCTCTGCATTCTTTTGGGCTGAGTGAATGAGATCCCTGCTTATTCAGGCTCTCTGCCTGAGCTCCCTTTACTATGGCCAACCCAGGGATTGAACCCAGGTCTCACTCACTGCAGGCAGATTCTTTCCTAGCTGAGCTACAAGAGAAGCCCTTACTATGGCCAGTTCTTAGGCAAATTGTCTGAGTAGTTCCAGAGGTTAAAAAGAATGTGTTAGTCTGGGTTCTCCAAAGAAACAGAATATACATACATATTCTATTTTCCTAATAAAAATAATGAATTGGCTCATGTCGTTTTAGAGGCTGAGAAGTCCCAGGATCAGTCAGTTCAGTTCAGTTCAGTCGGGCAGTCATGTCCGACTCTTTGCGACCCCATGAATCGCAGCACACCAGGCCTCCCTGTCCATCACCAACTCCCGGAGGTCACTAAGACTCACGTCCATCGAGTCAGTGATGCCATCCAGCCATCTCATCCTCTGTCGTCCCCTTCTCCTCCTGCCCCCAATCCCTCCCAGCATCAGAGTCTTTTCCAATGAGTCAACTCTTCGCATGAGGTGGCCAAAGTACTGGAGTTTCAGCTTCAGCATCATTTCCTCCAAAGAAATCCCAGGGCTGATCTCCTTCAGAATGGACTGGTTGGATCTCCTTGCAGTCCAAGGGACTTTCAAGAGTCTTCTCCAACACCACAGTTCAAAAGCATCAATTCTTCGGTGCTCAGCTTTCTTCACAGTCCAACTCGCGCATCCATACATGACCGCAGGAAAAACCAAAGCCTTGACTAGACGGACCTTTGTTGGCAAAGTAATGTCTCTGCTTTTGAATATGCTATCTAGGTTGGTCACAACTTTCCTTCCAAGGAGTAAGCGTCTTTTAATTTCATGGCTACAGTCACCATTTGCAGTGATTTTGGAGCCCCAAAAAATAAAGTCTGACACTGTTTCCACTGTTTCCCCATATATTTCCCATGAAGTGATGGGACCGGATGCCATGATCTTCGTTTTCTGAATGTTGAGCTTTAAGCCAACTTTTTCACTCTCCACTTTCACTTTCATCAAGAGGCTTTTAGTTCCTCTTCACTTTCTGCCATAAAGGTGGTGTCATCTGCATATCTAAGGTTATTGATATTTCTCCTGGCAATCTTGATTCCAGCTTGTGCTTCTTCCAGCCCAGTGTTTCTCATGATGTACTCTGCATAGAAGTTAAATAAGCAGGGTGACAATATACAGCCTTGACGTACTCCTTTTCCTATTTGGAACCTGTCTGTTGTTCCATGTCCAGTTCTAACTGTTGCTTCCTGACCTGCATACAGATTTCTCAAGAGGCAGGTCAGGTGCTCTGGTATTCCCATCTCTTTCAGAATTTTCCACAGTTTATTGTGATCCACACAGTCAAAGGCTTTGGCATAGTCAATAAAGCAGAAATAGATGTTTTTCTGTAACTCTCTTGCTTTTTCCATGATCAAGCGGATGTTGGCAATTTGATCTCTGGTTCCTCTGCCTTTTCTAAAACCAGCTTGAACATCAAGAAGTTCATGGTTCACGTATTGCTGAAGCCTGGCCTGGAGAATTTTGAATATTACTTTACTAGCATGTGAGATGAGTGCAATTATGTGGTAGTTTGAGCATTCTTTGGCATTGCCTTTCTTTGGGATTGGAATGAAAACTGACCTTTTCCAGTCCTGTGGCCACTGCTGAGTTTTCCAAATTTGCTGGCATATTGAGTGCAGCACTTTCACAGCATCATCTTTCAGGATTTGAAATAGCTCCACTGGAATTCCATCACCTCCACTAGCTTTGTTCATAGTGATGCTTTCTAAGGCCCACTTGACTTCACATTCCAGGATGTCTGGCTCTAGGTGAGTGATCACACCATCGTGAATATCTGGGTCATGAAGATCTTTTTGTACAGTTCTTCTGTGTATTCTTGCCACCTCTTCTTAATATCTTCTGCTTCTGTTAGGTCCATACCATTTCTGTCCTTTATTGAGCCCATCTTTGCATGAAATGTTCCCTTGGTATCTCTAATTTTCTTGAAGAGATCTCTAGTCTTTCCCATTCTGTTGTTTTCCTCTATTTCTTTGCATTGATCACTGAGGAAGTCTTTCTTATCTCTCCTTGCTATTCTTTGGAACTCTGCATTCAGAGGCTTATATCTTTCCTTTTCTCCTTTGCTTTTTGCTTCTCTTCTTTTCACAGAGATTTGTAAGGCCTCCCCAGACAGCCATTTTGCCTTTTTGCATTTCTTTTCCATGGGGATGGTCTTGATCCCTGTCTCCTGTACAATGTCACAAACCTCATTCCATAGTTCATCAAGGCACTCTATGTATCAGATCTAGTCCCTTAAATCTATTTCTCACTTCCACTGTATAATCATAAGGGATTTGATTTAGGTCATACCTGAATGGTCTAGTGGTTTTCCCTACTTTCTTCAATTTAAGCTGAATTTGGTAATAAGGAGTTCAGAATCAGTCAGCAAGTTGCAAATCCAGGGGAGCCAATGATGGAAACTTCAGATTGAGTCAAGTCCAAAGACAGGAGTAGAGTGATGTTCCAGCTTGAAGACAAGATAGCCAGAGCAAGACTCACTCAGCATTTTTGTTTTATTAAGACTTCAAAAAATTGGATAGGGCCCATCAACATTGGGGAGGGCATTCTATTTTACAGTTTGCCTATTCAAATGTTATTCTCATCCAGAAACATCCTCACAGACATACCCAAAAAATATGTTTAACTAGATGTCTAGTTACTATGTGGTCCCATTAAACTGACACATAAAACTAACCATCTAAGAGAGTTAAATGAAATTACTTCAACTGCTCATCCATACCTGGTAGACATCCAAGACTTGGTGAATCCCTCAGGACTCACCTTCCCTTGGTATTTTATGGATCTTTACTTTTTTTTTTTTTACTATTTTATTTATTTTTTTACTTGTACATTGATCCAGAGAAGAAACGAATTTGCACAAAAAAGGTTCACATAAGGCAGTTGAGGATAGCTCTAGACCCACAGATGGGATAGGAGACAGAAAGTGTGCACTAAATCCGTGCCATAAATCCAAATTATATAGTAGATAGTTCTATTTTTAAAAAAAATACCCAGTCACTCCACCTTCAAGATTCCTCCCTGGGCATCTTTCTTCCACCAGATGCTCCAGCTGCATCCTCTCCTTCTTACTCTATCTCCTCCTGTCTGTCCTGAAGCCCCCAGTTCCTGTTTGACTTATTGGAACAACAGTTTAGTGAATTCTTTGTTGCAGTGCAGCCTTCCAAAGTGTAATGTATAGATTCACTTTTCCTACCCCAAAACAGTTCCCTCCTAAAAAGCTATTAAAATGCTACTTTATTCATTCTGCTTTGTTTGTTTATGCAAGTAATCAATCATTCATTAAACTTTAACAAGTACCCACTTAGCAGTCGTTAAACATGGAGAAGCAAAAGAAAGGCAAAAATTGTGTGAGATAGTGTTTTAAGTGGTTCTATTAGCTATTATGTGTTATGATTTAGTATCTATTGTATTAAGAAGGAAGACTTGGGACAAGAAGGAAAGAAATGAATTGTGTCATAGCTTTAGGGATTCCTGCTAGCATAAGGATTGAAAAGTAAATCTAAAAAATGAGTGATAAAAGAATAGATCACATTTTTTAAGGTTCCTGCTTCAAAAACAGTAACACCATCAACCACAACCTTTCCATTGCTTAGAGAATTTACAGACCAGTAACAGAGACAAACAAGCAGAGAGCAAATTGCAGCACAGTGTGATAAACAGAGATAAATATGGGATGGCATGAATGGGCTGTGGTCATCATTGAATATTTTCTAAACTTGAGTCTTGGGCTTCCCAGGTATCACTAGTGATAAAGAACTCTCCTGCCAATGCAGGAGACATGAGACTCAGGTTTGATCCTTGGGTATGGAAGATCCCCTGGAGGAGAGCATGGCAACCCACTCCAGTATTCTTGCTTGGGGAATCCCGTGCACAGAGAAGCCTGGTGGGCCACAATCCATAGGGTCACACGGAGTCGCACATGACTGAAGTGACTTAGCATGCAAAACTGGCTCTTAGTTGTTGAGAGAAGACATAGGTAGGTAGTGAAGCATTCGCTTGTTCTTGTGTATTGGCAGGTAAAGATGAGTGGGGGTGAGGGGCGATGATGACTTAGCAACTCCAGAGTGATGTCAAACTCATAGGACTCAACATAGCCTAAATTAAACTCTTATCTTTTCCTCTCTTTCTGCGTTTCTTCTACCATTCCCTCCTCAGGAGATGACACAAACACTCACCTCAATGTTCAACCAGAAGTAGGGCAACATCCCACTATGTCCTCTCTCAACAAACATATATAGTTCATCAGCTATGAAGTCTGGCCATTCTGAACAACTTTCAAAATCCCAAATATGCCATGCCTCCTTTTACCTCTGAATGTTTATTTCCTCTATCTGGAACATACCCTCTCTCACACGTACCCACTTTAGCTTGGCTAACTAATATTTTTGGTTTCTGTGTGTTGACACACAATATTGCATTAGTTTCAGGTATATGACATAATGATTTGAGATTTATATACATTGTGAACTGATCACCACAACAAGTCTAGTATTTGTCTATCACCACAAGAAGTCACTGTAACATTATTGACTCTATTCTCTATGCTGTATAGTACATCCCAGTGATAGATTTTGATTTGTGGTTATCATGAGGTTCATATATAATATGATATAATATGAATGGCAATATATAATATGAATTTCATGGTTTTAAGTCTGTTTTAAGTTAATGTTAACTTTAGTTCAAATGCATTCTAAAAGCACTACATTTTTACTCCTTCCCTTCCAAGTTTTATGCTTTTTACGTCATATTTTTTTTTTTTTGCATTTAAGCCTTATTTTTATTTTATTTTTTTTCACTTTATATATATATATTTTTTTAATTTTATTTTATTTTTAAAATTTACAATATTGTACTAGTTTTGCCAAACATTGAAATGAATCCGCCACAGGTATACCCGCGCTCCCCATCCTGAACCCTCCTCCCTCCTCCCCACCCCCAACCCTCCCTCTGGGTCGTCCCAGTGCACCAGCCCCAAGCATCCAGTACTGTGCATCGAACCTGGACTGGCGACTCATTATATTTTACATCTTTTCATTTTGTGTATTACTTAAATCATTATTTTAGATTTAGATGATTTTACTAGTTTGTCTTTTAAGTTTCACGGTAACTTTGTTAAGTGGTTGATCCACTATATGTGCTGTGTTTTCCTTTATTATTGAGCTTTTTTTCTTTTATAATTTTCTTATTTCTAGTTATGATCTTTTCCATTTGAGGAAGTCCCTTTAACATTTCTTGTGAGGCTGGGTCAGTGTAATGAGCTCATTTAGCTCTTGCTTAATTGGGAGACTTCTTATCTCTCCTTCAATTCTGAATGATAACCTTGCTGGGTAGCTTATTCTCAATTGCACTTTTTTCCTTTCAGAAATTTGGATATGTCATGCCAGACCCTACTTCCCTATACAGTTTGTCCTAAAAACCAGCTTATGAGATTCTCTTATGCACTACTAGTTGTTTTTCTCTCCTTAGTTTTAAGGCTCTCTCTTTAACTTTTGACATTTCAATTACTGTGTCTTGGTGTGGACCTCTTTGGTTTATCTTCTTTGGAACTCTCTGTGTTCTGGACATGGATGTGCCGGAGTCCAACTCCAGCAACCAGGGATTCAACCTGGTTGAATTCATCTTTATGAAAAGATAGACGGTGTCGGTGAGAGAAATGCAGCAGCCTCTCATTTTTCTTGGACTGCCTGTTTATTCCAAGTTTAAGATTCTCTTTTATACTTTTACAAAAACATTAGGCCAGAGGTTTGACATTTTCAGTTCCCCCTCTCCCAGATTTATTATCTCCATAAATCATTGTTGCTCTTCAAACAGTGTTCCTCCTTCAGTGATTCTCTCCAAATCAGCCTTATCATCTATTATCTACCTCCTCTAATGTGTCCTATAGTTAACTTGTGATTACATTGTAATTCATGCTACATTCCTCAGTTTACTACTTATCTTCCTAAATCCTGTTTGCCCCTAACATCCTGAGCTCACTATCTCTTAAAAAGGCTTCTAGCTATCAGATCAGATCAGATCAGATCAGTCGCTCAGTCGTGTCCGACTCTTTGTGACCACATGAATCACAGCACACCAGGCCTCCCTGTCCATCACCAACTCCCGGAGTTCACTGAGACTCACGTCCATTGAGTCAGTGATGCCATCCAGCCATCTCATCCTCTGTTGTCCCCTTCTCCTCCTGCCCCCAATCCCTCCCAGCATCAGAGTCTTTTCCAATGAGTCAACTCTTCGTATGAGGTGGCCAAAGTACTGGAGTTTCAGCTTTAGCATCATTCCTTCCAAAGAAATCCCAGGGCTGATCTCCTTCAGAATGGACTGTTGGATCTCCTTGCAGTCCAAGGGACTCTCAAGAGTCTTCTCCAACACCACAGTTCAAAAGCATCAATTCTAGCTATAGTGTCTCTAAAAATTCCTAACTTCTATAAGCTATAGTAAAATATGCTAACTTTACAACATTCCTTAAATCTCTAACTTCTAACTGTTTTAATTATTTCTAAGCCCTAAATTCAGTAAACTCCTTTGCCATAAACATTCTCCTCACAAATAGGCTTCAGATAGCAATCCCTCCCATGGCCTCAAGCTACGGCCTATGTGCTCATCCTGGAACACTCTTTTGTAAAAGTCCTTGAACAAATGTCAATGATTAACTTTATGAATTATTTTCTGAGCACAGCTGCAGAAGGCTTTGTGCCTTCTCATGCTCCTCTCAAGAACAATAAGCACCTGAATATTCCTTTTCAGTCAACTCAGCTGAGGAGAGGAAAAGACAAGTCAGAATTACAAGGCCTAACTCCTTAATGCTGGGTCCATGCCTGCGGAATGAGGAGAGCGGGCTGGAGGCCGTGCCTCCATTTTGTCAGTAATGCCTAACGCGGCTCCCGACATGGATGTCTGTTTCCTTCTCCAGATTAGGAAAGTTCTCACCATTATTTCTTCAAATAGGTTTTATGTCACTTTCTCTCTCTCTCTTGTCTTTCTTATAATGCAAATGTTAGTATTTGCTTCATGTTGTCCCAGAGGTCTCTTAAATTATCCTCATTAAAAAAAAAATTTTTTTTTCTTGCTCTGATTGAGTGTTTTCCACTAGCATGTCTTCTAGATTGCTGATCCATCTTTTGCATTTTCTAATCTGCTGTTGATTTTCTCAACTGTATTTTTCATTTTTAATATTGTATTCTTCAGTTTTAATTGGTTATTTTTCATATTTTCTATCTCTTTGTTGAGATTCTCACTAAGTTCATCAATTTTTCTCCCACGTTTGATAAGCATCTTTAGGACTGCTGTTTTGAATTTTGTATCTAGTAAACTGCTTATCTCTGTTTTGCTTAGTTCCTTTTTCCAATACTATTGTCTTGCTCTTTTGTTTGGAATGCCTTCTTTTGCCTCCTCATTTTCACATAACTTTTTGTATATATACATCTCCTGGTCTTAAAAGAGTGATCTTAGGTAGAAGTTGTCCTGTGGAGACCAGTGGCACAATACCCACTGGTTACCAGAACCAGGTGTTCCAAAAGTATCCCCAGTTTGGGCTGCGTGGACCCTTTCTTTTGTGGTTGGGCTGCTGCTGATGCAAACATCCTGGCGGACAGGATTTATTCCCAGGCCAGCTAGCTGTATGATTTGGCAGAGCCTAATGTGGATACTCTAGTGAGTGGAGCTGGGCCCTCACCTGGCTGTCTAGTAGACCTGACCATGAATATGTGGGTGTACTGGTGTGTCAGGCTGATCCCCTGGAGTGGGAGCCACTTTGGAAGTGTGCTTTTGCTGGCTGAGTCCTGCCATCAGATGGACAGGGCTAGGTGTCCAGGGCAGGAGCCTCTTGGGGGGTACCACTGCCAGCCAGGAGGGTGAGAGTTGTCTTGCAGGGACTGGCTGGGTCGAGTGGGTTGTTTCTCAGTGGAATGCTGGGTGCCCAGTGTTAGCTAATTTGATGGAGAGTGGCAGAAATGGCACCTGCCAGTGTTGGATGAGCTAGGCAAAAGAATTTTTTAAAGAAGACACCTACTAGTACTTCTGTCTCTGGAAGAAGTTTTACCAGATCCCTGTTCTTCCATATATCCTAAAATTAGTCAATGATTTTTTTTTTTTGCATGACCCAGGTGCTTGTATGGCTCAGCTGCAGCCTATGCACTGGGACTTAGAAAGAGGGAGTTTGTGCAAAAGTCCTTCAAGAGTAGAATCTCACTTTCCCACAGCCCTCTGGCTCCCTGGAGGTAAGCCCCACTGGTTTCAAGACTAGACATTATGAAGGCTCATCTTCCTGCTGCAGGTCCCTCAGGTTGGGGAGTTTGACATAAGACTTGGGCCCCTCATACCTCAGGGGGAAACGCCATGGTTGTGATACCTCTTCTGTTTGTGAACTGTTGCAACAGGGTTTGGGTTCTGACAGACCATGCCAGTGTCTCTCCTACTTTGTCTTGATGTGGCCTTCTCTTTATATTCTTAGTTTTAAAAATCTGTTCTGTTACTCTTTAGATCATTCTCAGAGATCACTATTCTGTATGTAAATAGTTGTAGTTTTGGTGCATTTGTGGGGAGAGGTGAGTTCAGGATCTTTCTACTTCACCATCTTGATCTGGATCCTGTCTTTCCTCTTGGCCTCTTATACTCATTTTTTAAAATTTATTTTATTGAAGTATAGATGATTTACAATGTTGTGTTAATTTCTGCTACATGGCAAAGTGATTCTGTTTATACACACACACAATATTCTTTTCCACTATGGTTTATTACAGGATACTGAAAGTAGCTCCCTGTACTATCCAGTGGGGCCTTGTTGTGCATCCATTCCAAATATAACGGCTTGCAGCTGTCAGTTCCAAACTCTCAGTCCATCCTCTGTCCACTCCCTCTCCATTGGAAACCACAATTTTGTTTCCTGTATCCGTGAGTCTGTTTCTATTTCGTAGATAAATTCCTTTGTGTATTCCACTGCATGTGTGTATCTCCTGGAGGGGAAATGGCAACCCACTCCAGTAATCTTGTCTGGAAAATTCAATGGACAGTGAAGCCCGGAGAGCTACAGTCCATGGGGTCGCAAAAGAGTCAGACACAACCAAGTGATTAAACAACTACACACACACACACACACACACACACACACACACACATACACACACACACGAGTCTTCTTTATACATTCCTCTGTCGATGGACATTTAGACTGTTTCCATATCTTGGCTATTGTAAGTAGTGCTGCTGTGAATATAGGAATGCATGTATCTTTTTGAATTATAACTTTGTCCAGATATATGGCCAGGAGTGGGCACTGCTGGGTCATTTGGTAACTTTATTTTCAGTGTTTTGAGGAACCTCCATGCTGGTTTCCATAGTAGCTGCATGAACTTGCATTTCCACCAGCAGTGTAGGAGGGTTCCCTTTCCTCCACACACTCTCCAGCATTTGTTATTGGTAGATTTTTTTAATGGTGGCACTTCATTGTAGTTTTGACTTGCATTTCTCTAATAATTAGCACTTGTATTAATTCTTAAAGTATCAGTTTAGGCTTTACTTGTACAGGAAACCTTCTATGACAACCTATGTCTAGATCAGATGCTCTTCCTGTATCTTTCCTATCATATACCAAGAAAGTATTTATGTCATTTTATTTGTAATGGCCTGTTAGTTTTTCTGTCTCCTTAATTAGTATATAAGTTCCACAGAGGAAGAAATATTATCTTTTAAAACTATAACTATTTTACAGTGACTAGCACAATGGTTGACATAAGGTAGGTATTCAATAGATATTTGTACAATGAATGAGGAAATGAATGATTGAAATTTCACAGGCAGAAAATTCCAATGATGATAAAAAGCCATGGTGTAGATATGGTTCTGTGTGGCAAATGTAGGTGAAGTTGAAAGTCACCGGAATTAAGAAGGCCAAGAGCTTGTCTACCTTAGAGATGTCTGGAGGGATTGAAGTTTGTTAAGGACAAATATGGATAGAAAAATCAAGAACCACAATCAAGGTCTTTAGTAAACATAGTGAGTACATCATGAGGTCAACAGATCAGAGATGACAAACCGTTCAGTTCAGTTCAGTTGCTCAGTTGTGTCCGACTCTCTGTGACCCCGTGGACGGCAGCACGCCAGGCTTCCCTGTCCATCAACTCCTGGAGCTTGCTCAAACTCATGTCCGTTGAGTTGGTGATGCCATCCAACCATCTCATCCTCTGTTGCCCTCTTCTCCTCCTGCCTTCAATCTTTCCCAGCATCAGGGTCTTTTCCAATGAGCCAGTTCTTTGCATCAGGTGGCAAAAGTATTGGAGTTTCAGCGTCAGCATCAGTCCTTCCAATGAGAAGGGGTAAGTGGTGCAAGAGCCAGAATGGATGAGCGTCAAGGCAGCAAGGAAGGAATTTTGTATGAACGTGAAGGGATATTTTTTATACCAAAAAAATTTTTTCCTGTCCATACAAAGCTCTCAGATTGTCTTCAAGACCCATCTATAGTATATATTTACTGTCCTTAATAAAACTTTAATACTGAACCCCTAAGATGAAAGTATATGGTGAATATTTTCCATTGTTGCCTTTCCATTTTTCATTCCCAAGTTCAGACTCCAAGCTTGCCATTCCTTTTATTGAGACTGCCAGTCCATCATAATGCCTTTGAAAACAATCACAATGCCTCCTACAGCAATTGTTTCCTCCCTGGAAAGAAAATATATATATATGTTTTTAACCTTAGCTTTCAAAGTATGCTCTGTCACTGGCTCATTCTTTTTCTTTTAATACTCTCTTCAAAATCCAATTTTTCTAATGCTCTGTGGCTCACACCGAATGACTTATTTCCAGAGATTTGAATTACTGCAAACAGGCCTCTTGGGTCCATCCTAGTGAAATCAATAATAGGCATTTCTACCATGTAACATCTTGCCAGGCAGTGTTTTGTATTCCTTTTTATTTAGCTCATCCCAGTGAATCTTTATAGAATGGTGCACTTTTTACCTCTTCTCTGCAAGAGGTTTTCTCTTCTTTTTCTTTCCTTCTCAATCCCTGTAGCTGGTAAGAAAGGCACAATGGAAAAGTCAGCATTGTTAGTTTCTGTTCTTCCCATCCTTCTCACATTCATCTCTACATTTCTGCTCTTACTTGCCCATTCCAATTCTTTAGTTGTATCTTGCTGGCCAGTTTTAAGAGGCTGACACAGAGGTTCTTGAGACACTATCTTGAGACAGAGTCTCCCTCTGAAGGACTCAAGAGTGAAGCCCTTTGATCTCTGGCCCCATAGAAGAGGCTCCTACTTGACAGACGCCCACTCACTGTCATCGCTGTCCTCCGTTCTTCCATTTCAAGTTCTTGACTTAGGTCTGGTGCAGTATCCCCAATAGTTACTCTGCTGAAGGACATACATTTCCACTCCATGAAACTACAACTTGATTTGGGTAATTGAATTTGACCTGAGATTGAGGGAAAGAAGGCCTTTGAAATGAAGTCTCTGAAGCCATTGTAACTGATTTGAGGCTTGCTATCAGACTTAATAAATATTATGGTGCCATTTAAATTAGTGACATGTGAATATCATACGGTATGGGTAGAATTTGGTACTCATTATTTCAGAAGATTGTCTTCTTTGACCTAGAAGGCAGCACTAGTGGGAAGCATGAGAAAGAGGAGGGAAATTAAATCAGGCTGGTAACCAATGTGTGACACATGTCACTGATACACCATGCTTTTATCTGAGAATTTCTGCTCACAAAGCTGAACAGGAAGAGTGGCAATATAAATGTAGGCCTGTGGCCTGCTTTCTCCTCTTGGTGCTATGAAAAGGCCCTTAAGTTAAAAAGAAAAAACAACCAGACGTCTGGGGTTTTCTTTAAGCTGACAATTTCCCCCTCCATCCTAGGATATCCTGATAAAGTTCTCCTTGACTTTCCAGCTTCTGCCTTTATAGGTTACTAGAGGAGGCCATACAGCCTTTCTCAACTCTACTTCCCTCTTAGAAATTCCTTTATAGGAAATACTGACTTAGAGCCCCGGGCCTCTGCTTGCTGCTGGCTCTGACGCTTCTCTCCAACATAAGAAGCAGAGGGAAAGGTTGGAAGGGCAACTACTCCAGTTCAAGATGAATTTCCACAGAGCATGCAGTAAACCCATGCCCACCACTGACTCCAGGGTGGAGACGTGGGCATCTGGAGGCTGCATGTGTTCCTACAGCAGCATGGGAACCAGGGCAGACTTCTCTGTGTTTTCTTTGTACTTTTTACAGTCTGTTGTGTAGGTAGACAGTCTGCTGTTATGCCATTTTAGAAATGAACTGGTAGCAAAGCATTGTTATGCATCTGGCTAGAGGATATGAGAACACATCAGAGATGCATCACAGCCTAGGTCCCCGGTCCTCTGACCACCAGTCTGGCTTCTTGCTCTTGGTACCCGTTTCTTCTCCCAAGTCCCTATTTTTGGTCAGAAGTGCCATTATTCTGAGTGAAAAGAAGAAGCTACATTTAAAAACAAAATTCTGAGCATGTAGTTTGTTTTCCAGTCTCTGAGCTGATTTGTTTATCTAATCTGTACACACAGAGCTCTGACTTCATTGTGTTTTGCTAGAATCACATTCCAGGGCTTTGTGGTCGATATTATGCAATGCCATTTTGCTGGTTTGTACTCTGCCAATTTTGGGGAGCAAGCTTAATTATGCAAATGCATCTGATAATAGATTATTCATTTTAGTCATGCTCAATTATTTATTTTTTATGCATGGCCCCGATGACTTGGACGGAGCTTAGCAATAGCTCATCTCATATCTAACACGAAGACACAGGCAAGGACATAATTCTGATGCAGGTCAACTGCTCTTATGGGCATCAAGCTGCTTGAGGAAAAATCACATTTGAGGCAAGGCCAACTATTTCTATGGAAAATGCCAGCTGTTATTGCCTGTCTGTTATTCCCTGAGAGGCCACTTCATGGGCCGGAAGGAGCAGTGACACTTAGAGGCAGTAGGACTTTACTTGAAATTATGGGTTGAAGGGGAATGGAAAAGAAACCTGTTTGGTTATTGATTCCTGAACTGCATTTCCCCATTTGGGCCTTTCTAGCTTTAGGGATCATCAAAATGGACCTGGAGGGAAAGCAGTGAAGTGGAAATAGACACACTCGGGTGTTTTGTCCTTCTCAGAAGAAAGTAAGTGAAAATAATGCTACTGAGTGCAAACAGAAAGTCTGGCTATCTTTAACTTGTTCATTTCTCCATGTGTGCCCTGAGCTTTTATCGACACACAATATTTATATATTTAAAGGGACTTCACTCTGCCCCTCAGAGTTGGCTGTTACTCATCATGTAGGTATCATTTTAAATATTATTTCTCCCAAGAAGTCTTCCCTGAATACTTAACCCGCCCCCACCTTCAACCCCAGACTAGGTTATACACCCCTGTAATATTGTCTAACAGAATCAGGTACATTACTTACCTTGCCACTTACTTCACTTCATGGGATTGCTTGTTTAATTGTGTGTATATACCCATTTATGAAGATGAAGACCATGGCTATGCTGCTTATCGATACACAGCTAACACTTATCTCAATGCTTGGGAGATAGTATCCACTTCATAAATATTTGTCAAATAAGACAATGAATGAATAACTGATAGAAAGTGGTGATGTAGGGGGTGGGGGGTGTCAGGCTTTGCTCTGTTCCTTAATGTCCTATTGCAAACCAGAAAAACTCACCTAACTCAGTGGCAGTATTTGTTTCTAATTGTGCAAAACAACATGTTTTTTCTACTGGAGAGCTGTGGCTAATTGATTGATGGGTTTTGTGAATACTGTGGACAGTGGTGGCTAAAGTATTGGTCCAACAGACTTTGCTCTTAATCTTTCACTGGGTAGAGAGAGTAGTTTACTGTGTCCCTCCTCTCCACTTGCCCTGTAACTACTAGAGAGGCAGGGAATAGGATCCAAGACTAACCAGTATGGCTCTTCACCAGGAATGAAGTTGGAAGAAAGCATATTGTGTTAATTAATTTTTATTAGAATATAGTTGCTTTACAATGTTGTGTTAGTTTTTGCTATGTAGCAAAATGAATCAGCCATCAGTTCAGTTCAGTTCAGTTCAGTTGCTCAGTCGTGTCCGACTCTTTGTGACCCCATGAATCGCAGCACGCCAGGCCTCCCTGTCCATCACCAACTCCCGGAGTTCACTCAGACTCATGTCCATCGAGTCAGTGATGCCATCCAGCCATCTTATCTCTGTCGTCCCCTTCTCCTCCTGCCCCCAATCCCTCCCAGCATCAGGGTCTTTTCCAACAAGTCAACTCTTCACATGAGGTGGCCAATGTACTAGAGTTTCAGCTTTAGCATCATTCCTTCCAAAGAAATCCCATGGCTGATCTTCTTCAGAATGGACTGGTTGGATCTCCTTGCAGTCCAAGGGACTCTCAAGAGTCTTCTCCAATACTACAGTTCAAAAGCAACAATTCTTCAGCACTCAGCTTTCTCCACAGTCCAACTCTCACATCCATACATGACCACTGGAAAAACCAGTGTTGACTAGACGGACATTTGTTGGTAAAGTAATGTCTCTGCTTTTAAATATGCTCTCTAGGTTGGTCATAACTTTCCTTCCAAGGAGTAAACGTCTTTTAATTTCATGGCTGCAGTCACCATCTGCAGTGATTTGGGAGCCCCCCAAAATAAAGTCTGACACTGTTTCCCCATCTATTTCCCATGAAGTGACGGGACCAGATGCCACGATCTTCGTTTTCTGAATGTTGAGCTTTAAGCCAACTTTTTCACTCTCCACTTTCACTTTCGTCAAGAGGCTTTTTAGTTCCTCTTCACGTTCTGCCATAAGGGTGGTGTCATCTGCATATCTGAGGTTATTGATATTTCTCCCGGCAATCTTGATTCCAGCTTGTGCTTCTTCCAGCCCAGCGTTTCTCATGATGCACTCTGCATAGAAGTTAAATAAGCAGTGTGACAATATACAGCCTTGATGTACTCCTTTTCCTATTTGGAACCAGTCTGTTGTTCCATGTCCAGTTCTAACTGTTGCTTCCTGATCTGCATATTGGTTTCTCAAGAGGCAGGTCAGGTGGTCTGGTATGCCCATCTCTTTCAGAATTTTTCACAGTTTATTGTGATCCACACAGTCAAAGGCTTTGGCATAGTCAATAAAGCAGAAATAAATATTTTTGTCGAACTCTCTTGATTTTTCCATGATCCAGCTGATGTTGGTAATTTGATTTCTGGTTCCTCTGCCTTTTTTAAAACCAGCTTGAACATCTGGAAGTTCACGGTTCACGTATTGCTGAAGCCTGGCTTGGAGAATTTTGAGCATTACTTTACTAGTGTGTAAGATGAGTGCAATTGTGTGGTAGTTTGAGCATTCTTTGGCATTGCCTTTCTTTGGGATTGGAATGAAAACTGACCTTTTCCAGTCCTGTGGCCACTGCTGAGTTTTCCAAATTTGCTGGCATATTGAGTGCAGCACTTTCACAGCATCATCTTTCAGGATTTGAAATAGCTCCACTGGAATTCCATCACCTCCACTAGCTTTGTTCATAGTGATGCTTTCTAAGGCCCACTTGACTTCACATTCCAGGATGTCTGGCTCTAGGTGAGTGATCACACCATCGTGATTATCTGGGTCATGAAAATCTTTTTTGTACAGTTCTTCTGTGTATTCTTGCCACCTCTTCTTCATGTCTTCTGCTTCTGTTAGGTCCATACCATATCTGTCCTTTATTGAGCCCATCTTTGCATGAAATGTTCCCTTGGTATCTCTAATTTTCTTGAAGAGATCTCTAGTCTTTCCCATTCTGTTGTTTTCCTCTATTTCTTTGCATTGATCGCTGAGGAAGGCTTTCTTATCTCTCCTTGCTATTCTTTGGAACTCTGCATTCAGATGCTTATATCTTTCCTTTTCTCCTTTGCTTTTCACTTCTCTTCTTTTCACAACGATTTGTAAGGCCTCCCCAGACAGCCATACATATACATAAATCCCCTTTCTTTGGATTTCCTTCTCATCAGGTCATCACAGTGCGTTAAGGAGAGTTTCCTGGGCTATACAGTATGTTCTTATTAGTTACCTGTTTTATACCTAGTATCTATAGTCTATATATGTCAATCCCGATCATCCAGTTCCTTCCACCACCCCCCACTTGGTATCCATGTGTTTATTCTCTATGTTTGTGTCTCTTTTTCTGCCTAAGCATATTTTTGTTTCCAGTGAGGTTTATTGCCTCAGAGGCTTTGAGTCTGAGACCACTGATAGCCATCTTGTCTCCTATTACCCAGAGTCTATAGATGAAGCCAATCATAAAGCCACATAGAAATTCAGATAGAGCCTAAGATCCTGATTCCTGCACATCTTTTTTTGCTCCCATGACCTTCATCAGGACACAGTTTTGTTAGGAAGCCAACAAAATATTTTTTCTTTCAGTCAATATGAGTTTGATTTCTATTTCTTGCAACTGAATGAGATCTGCCTATTGTATTGACTAAAGTAGTTTATTTTTACAGACATAGGGGGGTCAGCTGAAATCAGGGCAAAAGGCTGTCACAACCTTAATTTCCATGTTTATATGAGCTTGACTTTGAAAATTCAGTGTTCTGATAAGTAAAGAAAATTCAGTGTTCTGATAAAGAAATTGTTCGCTAAGGTCAGATTTAAAGGTCATGTTCTGACAACATCTCTAGTGTTGGTAACTATGTAGTAGACGGTTCAAGAATTAAATCAGATATAAATTGGAATTTTAAGGAAACTACATTGATAAAGAAACCCCCAGGCTGGCAAAATGTGCCTTATAATTACTTAACCCCTAAGGCTCTCCTTACCACAGTTGTAATTGTACTGTGGGAAGAGGATGACTCATTGTTAACACCAAGTATCCAGTACTAATTCTGTCTTAGGCTTTTCCAAGGAGGCCGATGGTTATAGTCAACTTTTCTGACAAGTGTCCAGGGCCAGGAAGAGAAATTCATTCAAGGACTTATTCTATGGTCAGGGAAGTCTTTCTCCTTTTGACACTTTCCAAATGGGAATTTTTAACTGAAGTGAATAACACTCCCCTGTAATTTTATACTGGCTATGTTGGGGTGGTTAAATTTATTATTTGGCAAGACTGTGACAAGACTTGGGATTCGATATAGCAAATGATGTGACAGGTTGTTGCTTTGGAAAGGGTGGGCATGTTTTCCATTGTACATGGGACACTGGCATTTTGATAGGTGGGCATTTTAAAATTTAATGTAGGGGGCAAGGGTACCTCTTGTGTTAGGAAGTCAAGTGGTGGAATGTAGCAAATCTTGGTAGCTATTGTGTTGTCCACAGAGCTTTTCCATCTTCTTCTCTGGTAAATGCTCCTTCCTCTCATTTTTCTCCCACCATCCCAGCCATAGGGATGACCTTATAACTCACATCTGAACAAAACCATTTTCTGGGATTGAGAGGTCATCTCTGGGAAAAATATTGTTCTCTTTTTTGACGTAGCCTAAATGGGAGGATGTGAATCTGAGGCTACTGAGATGAGACGGAGCAAGAGGCAGAAGAGAAGGTTGTATTCTCTAATTCCCCATCTTTAAGGCTGCAAGGCCCTGGACCCTGCAATTGCTCATTCAATCGCAGGGCTATTCCAGTATCCCATTCACCTTTTGGGTCAATGAAATCTGTTCTTAATGTAGCTTGATGTGGATTTTTACCACTTACAACCCAAAGAGTTGTGAGCTCAATGCCCTCTCCTCAGAGAGTCCACCTTTGACCACTCTAGATAATTTAGTGCCCTTCTGTGACTTGCCGTTATCGATCTTGTTGCCCTACTTTAGGTTTTAAGGCACTAATTGCACTCTGAAATTACCTCTATTGAAAATGTCTGTTTTTCTGTTTGTTGCTCATTCTTCCTCCCTTCCCCTGCCTGCTACTAAAATGTAAGTAATATGAGGTCAGAGTTTTCATCTGTTGTATTCAATAATTTTCCCAAGGTCTAGAACAGAGCCCAGCATGCAGTAGGTGCCACTTAATAAATACTTATTCACTGAATCACTCACTAACACTACACATAGGTGTAAAGACTAAGGAGTCTAAATGGAAATGGAATCTGCAGGAGGAGATACCCATTGATTTTTCTATCCTGGTTTTCCTAGCATTTCTATTACCTCACCCACTCTTGTTAAATATTTCGCTTTTTTCTCTCCTGTATTTGTCCTTTGTTTAGAGTAACCTTACCACTCAATCTCTACACCACTCCTTCCATCACCCACCCCTGCCTCATAGCTGCTTTTTTGTCCAAAAACTCAGTCCATATTTGGCTCCCATAAGTGCTTACACAGCACATGATTTAATTACTGAAAATGCTACATTTCCTTTTGGTTCTCTACCCAAGGACCCTACCCCACCACAGTGCTTGAGTTCTTTATAGGTGTGCATGTGTTCAGTCACTTCAGTCATGTCTGATTCTTTGTGACATTATGGAGTGCAGCCCACCAGGCTCCTCTGTCCATGGGATTTTCCAGATAAGAATACTGGAGTGGGTTGCCATTCCCTCCTCCAGAGGATCTTCCCAACCCAGGGTTCAAAACTGCACCTCCTGCATTGTAGGCAGGTTCTTTACCACCAAGCCACTTGGGAAGCCTGAATTCCTTATGACCTGCATGAATAATTTCTTTTTTCTGTGGGGAGAAGGTGATTAAGAGACCTACTTTCTTAAATGATAGAAAACTGTATTCTCTTTAAAGCATCTGTGAATGGGTTAATTTCAGCTCTCCTGTACAATATCCTTCATGATGTAGACAAAAACTGGAATTGGTATCAAAAATTCGGAGATGAGAAAACCAGGATAAAGAAAAGCTGATGGTTCTTCTAAGGCTGCAGAAGTAGCAAAGGTAAACTTGGACTTGAATCCAGTCTTTTTCTTCTTGGTAACATGAGACATTGTAGAGAAGGCTGTCAGTTGGGATGAGAATCAAATCATAGAGTGTTGGTAAATCAGTGGAGTCTAGGCCACAAACTCAATTGTAACCATTCTCCTACTTACTAGTGACAAAGCAAATTAGTTTATAATATATACACTAGCTGTATCACTAGTCAAAGTTTGCTAGCAGGAAAAAAAAAATCCCCAAACTGAAAGCTTCCATTTGAAATTTCTTATGATACCATTCACCAAACCCCAACCACAGAGGGATAGAAAAATATCACTTTTGAACAAGTTGCATTTTCTCTGTGTTAAGTAAAATCCAATACATCATAGGCCCAATGACATTTTAAGAGTTTCAAGTCTGTAGTGGCTGTCATGGCATGAATCATTCAAATGGAGGCCAGCATCCTAAGCAATGACTCAGAATAAATAGCTCGAAGAGAGAAAAACATATTCTCTCTACTTGGAGGCATCCTTCAAATGAAATGAACTTACCCAGGCCACGACTACCTTTCAGAAGCCTGGATGCTTCTATTGTGTCCACAACAGAGCATATTCTTAAGGTGAACTCAAATGAACAGTGGAGACCTCTGAAGGTCAGTTCTCTCCATCACTAATGAAAAGTGTGACCCCAGGCAGGTCTTTACAGTTTTCCTTGCCTCAGTTTCTTCATTTGTAAAATGAGAGAGCTAGACTGCATAGACTTAGAGGTCCTCTTGGGTTCTAAGAATTGCTGATTTCAGGTTATCTTACTCTAGTCCTGGAGGTATTATTGATTCCAGGTATTGTCTTACCCACCGAGAGACGCTAATGCACTGAGTAAGGAGGCAGGTGCTGAGGCGTTGTTCCTGGTTCAACTACTCCTGTGGCCAAGAGAGGTAGAAGATACAGTCATCACTTGGGTGGCACATATTTTAATTTGCACCAGGATGTTTCTGAACCCTAGAGAGAGTCACAGGTTTATATTTACCTAGTATCTTACCAGAAAACCTCCTTTGTTACGGCGCAGGAAAACACAGTAGCCAACAGTTCTGTTGTACTTTTGTGTGCTTTGCTATGATGGTTTCCAGATTTTGCCATTACCCTTTACTTCAAGGGGAGGAGAAATAGGGAATTCAGAGAGAATATAACTGCTTTATCTGTGTCAGGAATGTGATGGAGCAGCCACTAGTCTGAGGGATGGGGTTGTTCTCTTACTGCCAGAAGGATGATAGATTGGATAATGCACTGCAGGCGGATTCTTTACCAGCTGGATTCAGGGAAGCCCAGATTGGATGATAGCAGAGGAATTTTCTTTAGTCCAGGCACTCGGGTATGTTTAAAGCACTGTTTTGCTTAGACCAATGTAGCTCCTTGATGGAAGCTTTCATTTATTGATGGTTAACGTTTTCCTCAAGGTTAACTGTTTCTGAGAGTGGGGGTTCTATATAAAATTCCCATTTTTTTCAACCAATAATATTCAAATGCTTTAAAGAATTAAATTACTCTATCAGGTGCATACTTATAATACAAATGCTTTTACAGCCTAATTAAACACATAGAATTTGAAGAGTCATACAATTCGTATCAATACACAATTCAAGGCATTGTTTCATAATGTTTAAAATAACTTGCATATATGTGTTAATATGCAATTTTTTTTTCTCTTTCTGACTTACTTCACTCTGTTTCACAGATGTTAGGGCCATTCTTGTCTCTATAAATGATCCTATTTTCTTCCTTTTTGTGGCTAATTAATATTCGTGTGTGTGTGTGTGTGTGTGTGTGTGTGTGTACCACATCTTCTATATCCATTTATCTGTTGCTGGACATTTGGGTTGTTTCCATGTCCTGGCTACTATAACTAGTACAGCAATGAAGTCAAAGAGAAAAATGAATATCATATATTAACACATATATATGGAATTCTAGAAAAATGGTACAGATGAATCTATTTCCAAGGCAGGAATAGAGACATAGATAGAGAATGCAGATGGGGAGAAGGGAAGGGTGGGATTAACTTGGAGGTTAGGATTGGCATATGCACACTACTATGTGTAAAATAGATAGCGAGTGGGAAGCTGCTGCATAGCACAGGGAACTCAGCTCAGGGCTCTGTGAGGACCTAGAGGCGGGAGATAGTGAGGTGGGTGGGAGGGATGTCCAAGAGAGAGGGAATATATGTATGCATATGTCTGATTCACTTCATTGTACAGTGGAAACTAACACAATATTGTAAACCAGTTTTATTAAAAAAAAAAAAAAAAAAAAAACTTTTACCACTTAAAAAAAGAAACCAAAAAACAAAACTGAGGGCTCAGGAGCCCAGTGGCCTCTTAAAACCATCACCTGGAAGGCATCACAGTATTTCCTATCAGGGACATGCTGGCCTTACAGCAGATGTGTCAGGGTTACCCACTACAGACAGTTCCAGGGATTCTTGGGGTGCTTTCAGTGGTCCCAGGACTGGCAGCAAATGCCAATAGAATCATGGTTTGTGTGGGGCATGGGGGAGAGTCAGAAGTGGGCATTGTGGCTTCTAGTGCTGTATTTATTAAAAAAAAAAAATTGTGGTAAAGTATACATAACATACCGGGGCTTCCCTGGTAGCTCAATCGGTAAAGAATCTGCCTGCAGTGCAGGAGACATGGGTTTTATCCCTGGGTTGGGAAGATCCGCTGGAGAAGGAAATGGTAAGCCACTCCAGTATCCTTGCCTGAAAAATCCCATGGACAGAGGAGCCTGGTGGGCTGTAGATCATGGGATCGCAAAGAGTCAGGCACAATTGAGCAACTAACACTTTCACATATAACATAACATTTGCCATTTTAAGAATTTTAAGTGTGTAACTTGGTAGCATTAAGTACTTCACAAAATCATGTAACTATCACCACTGTCCATTTCCAGAAGTTTCTTATCATCCCATACAGACACACTGTGCCCATTAAACAATATCCCTGTTCTCTCCTTCCCTAGCCCTTAGTATTCCGTATTCTACTTTGTTTCTATTTCAAGTACCATATGTGAGTGTAATCGTGTGATATTTGTCCTTTTGTGTATGGCTTATTTTACTTAGTATGTTCTCAAGGTTCAGCCATGTCATAGTAGACATCAGAATTTCATTTCTGTTTATGGCTAAATAATATACCATTTCATGGGCATGTTACAGTTTTTCCATTCATCTCTTAATGCACAGTAGGGTTGTTGCCTTTTTCTGCTTTGAATAATGTTGCCATAAACACTGATATACAAGTATCTTTTAAGTCTTTGCTTTCAATTTTTCTGGGTATATATCCAGAAGTGGAAATACTGGATGATACAGTCATTCTATGTTTTACTTTTTGAGGGACCATAAAACCATTTTCCACAGAGGTTGCACCATTTTATATTACTCTCAGATATGCATGAGGGTTCTAATTTTTCCATGTCTTCGCCAACACTTGTTATTTCCTGGTTTTTATTTTTTTGATACCAGCGATGCTAATGGTATGAAATGGCATCTCATTATGGTACTGCTATATATTTGATAGAGCAAGGGAAGCAAAGAATAGGAAGAGTATTTTTGCTTGGAAATTTAGCCATTGACTAGATCCCTGAAGATGCAAGTTCTGTGTACCGTCTGGTACTGACACAAAAACAAACACACAGACTAATGGAATAGAATAGTGTGTGCACACGAAATTGTTTCAGTCGTGTCCTACTCTTTGCGACCCTAGGGGCTGTAACCCACTAGGTTCCTCTGTCCATGGGATTCTCCAGGCAGGAATACTGGAGTGGGTTGCCATGCCCTTCTCCAGGGGACCTTCCCCACCCAGGGATCGAACCCAGGTCTCCTTCACTGCAGGCGGATTCTTTACTGTTAAATGGAGTATTATCTATAAAAATTTTGAATCACTATGTTGTATACCTGAAGCTAATATTGTGACTCAACTGTTTTCCTTTTATTTATTTTTTTAAAATTATTATTATTATTATTTACTTTACAATATTGTATTGGTTTTGCCATACATCAACATGCATCTGCCACGGGTGCACACGTGTTCCCAATCCTGAACCCCCCTCCCACCTCCCTCCCCATATTATCCCTCTGGGTCATCCCAGTGCACCAGCCCCAAGCTTCCTGTATCCTGCATCGAACCTGGACTGGCGATTTGTTTCTTATATGATATTACACATGTTTCAATGCCATTCTCCCAAATCATCCCCCCCCCCACACACACACACAGAGTGCAAAAGACTGTTCTATACATCTGTGTCTCTTTTGCTGTCTCACATACAGGGTTGTCGTTACCATCTTTCTATAGTTAAGAAAAATAAGTTACTTAATCACTGACTCAACTTTCTTTCCCAGTACCTATGATTATGAAGCTCAAAGTAAATATAAATCACCCGGGATATACTGCCTGCACCAGCCCAAGTTCAGGGCACATGCTGAACGGTGGGCCCATTTCTTGTTATTTGCCCTTGACAGATTATACGTATGGCACAATTTGATTATGATCAGAGTATAATAGACTTCATTTTTTGGAAAGATAAACATTACAACTCCTAGCCAAAACTTGTTACTTAAAACACATTCTGTTCAAAATATTGGTCACTTTAACTTTTGAAATGAGGAGTTTCTCAAGCTAATATTTTAGCTGAAGGGGTCATGGGATTTAGCCATTGCTATTCTATATATAGAGAGACATTTCATACAGAGTTCTATCAGGAATGATATAGAATTGTCATTTTTATTGACTTTCAATCAGTCTTTGGTTGTAAACAATAAGTTGCTTAAATCAATTCAAAATACCTCTCTCTCCTAACACTACTTAAACTCATAAAACATCTGAAAAATAGTATCCCATAAGACTCCAAGTGAGTAGGGTTGCTTCTTAATCAAATAGGCATGCTTTTTCAGTGAGACAAAGCATGGCTATGTCCTGACTTCCTTTCATTTTAATTAGTTTCTTATCATCTGATAGCACATTGGGATGAACATTCTTTTATATAAAGCTGCTATGTTTTCAATATTGTGATCTTAGTAGACAATGTAACATGCCATCTAATTATTGAGGAGAAAAACTACAGACTGTGTATCCTAAGATGAAAAATGATTTTTCATGGAAATAATATTTAATTAGTTCATATTTAATAATTTCACATAGCAAGTCACTTCACTCAGTGCTCGTGGCACATGTTTCTCATGAAAGAAATAGAAAATAACGTACCTTAAAATTAGGCATTCCATGAATGATATTTTAAAATGGTGGAGCAGTCACTTGACTATGTAATATTCTGGGATAAGCAATTTTGGCCATTCTATTTACAGTCTTCTGGAATATAGATTGCTTTTTAGTCTGTGAAGTTTAGGTAGGGGATGCAGGTATAAAGATGACTAAAAACCCAACTTTCTACTCACATATTGCTCAAATCCCCTCTCTGAATGGAGGTGAGAGGTATATATCTTTGTTAGGCTTCTCGAGTTTCACAAAAGAATGTCAACTGATCCACTACTCAGCTTTAAATTAAAACATATCATTTTGAATATAAGTGGCAAGAGCAAAGCGGCCAAGCCAGGTAATTGTCAAGGATTACAAATCTGAATTCTCTTGTGCTCTATTTGAACTCTTAGTCAAGAGAAAAATACTCATAGAGAAGGGCTCATAGGATAGACAATCTATTAAGTTCTCCAAATGAATGCTTCTCAATTTCTCTTAACAAGGAAGATAAAAGGATTTATTAAAAACAAGAACATAGCTATTTGTCACGTGGACAGACCAGGTGGGATGGATGTGGCTGTTAAGGACTATATTGTATTGGTTCTGTCTTTGAAGATGGAGTTGGTTTCCCTATCACAAAGTCACGTGGA